>NC_143021.1:139237270-139544070 GCF_055824585.1 Amblyomma mixtum
GAGTTGGCGACGACCGAACTTGCATTTCGATGAGTTCAGCTGAAGTCCGGCGTTACGAAACACTGTCAGAATATTGGAGAGGCGCTCGAGGTGCGTGGCAAAAGTAGGCGAGAAAACTACAACATCGTCTAGGTAACAGAGGCAAGTGGACCATTTAAAGCCACGGAGAAGGGAGTCCATCATTCGTTCGAAGGTAGCCGGGGCGTTACAGAGGCCGAATGGCATAACTTTAAACTGGTATAAGCCATCAGGCGTCACGAAGGCGGTCTTCTCGCGGTCCTTTTCATCCACGGCAATTTGCCAGTACCCCGATCGAAGATCAATTGAAGAGAAATATTTGGCGCGGTGGAGGCAATCTAATGCATCATCGATCCTTGGGAGTGGATATACGTCTTTATTTGTGATGCGGTTGAGGTGCCGATAATCAACGCAGAAGCGCCAGCTGCCGTCCTTCTTTATCACCAGGACGACTGGTGAAGCCCAAGGACTTGACGAGGGCTCGATGATGTCTTTTGCGAGCATCTTGTCCACCTCTTGATTTATGACGGTGCGTTCGGCGCTGGACACTCGGTACGGACGTCTGCGGAGAGGAGCGGAATCACCGGTGTTTATGTGATGCGTCACCACAGAGGTCCGAGCCAAAACACGGCTATCAAAGTCGAAGATGTCGCGGAAAGATGATAAGAGGCACCTGAGATCGCGAGCTTGCATCGGCGGTAGGTCAGAAGCGATCATGTCGGCGTAGTCGTCCGTTGTGTTCACTGTTGATGGGGCCGCAGGCAGCTGGCATTGCTGAGTGGAAGGTAAGCAGCTGTCCACCACTGATATCACACATTCGGCAGCAGGGCACAGCGTGGCGAGTGAGATGCCTTGCGGGAGCGGTTGGATGGATGAACCAAAGTTCAGGACCGGAAGGTACGCTCGGTTGGCCGACATTGTAAATACAATGTGTGGAAGCGCAATGCTGCGCGTCAGGGCGACGTCAAATTCCGGAGTGACTACGTAGTGACCATCACGTACAGGGGGAACAGATGAGAAAGAAATGTAAGTTGCGGCTTGAGGCGGTAGACGGACAAAGTCGACAGCACAAAGACGGTGTATAACTGGGGACGGCGACTCAGCAGAAAGAGGAAGGTCAAGCTGAACAACATTAGTGGCGCAGTCAATGAGGGCTGAATGCTCAGACAGGAAGTCGAGGCCAAGAATGACTTCATGGGGGCACTGGTCAAGAACAGAGAACAGAACGGATGTATGACGGCCGGATATGGTCACACGGGCTGTGCATAGTCCAACAACATGAGGCGTTCCGCCGTCGGCAACGCGGAGAACGGCTTTGGGTGCAGGGGTCAGTACTTTTCGGAGGCGGCGTCGTAGGGCTGAACTCATGACGGATACGTGCGCGCCTGTATCGATCAGGGCTCGCACAGGCACTCCATCGACATGAATGGCGAGCACATTATGGTGTGCGCGAAGGGCTAATCGAGGATTTTGGGACTGGGGCTGTACTGCAGCATCACCTCCAGACACTGCAGCGTCTAGTTTTCCGCTTGCGAGCGTCCGTAGGGGCCAGGAGAGGAGCGACGGCGTTGGGGTGAACGAGACTGTCGACGCAGGGGGGACGGGGAGCGCCTGGAGCGGGGAATCTGGCCGTCGACTGAAGCACTGTGCTGGGCTGGAGGGGGCGTGTAGTGGCTGGGCTGTTCGTCGTCGCGGTGGGAGCTGAGAGGACGGTATGTGCTGCGACGGGACCAATAATTTCGACAGTGGCGGGAGATGTGGCCAATGCGGTGGCAATGGAAACAAATGGGCCTGTGGCCAATGCGGTGGCAATGGAAACAAATGGGCCTGTCGTCGGTAGTCTGCCAATCGTTAGGGTTTCGGCGACGGGGAGAGAAGTACGAAGGTCGTCCAGGAGCAATCGCAGCGATTTCGGGTGGTAGTGAAGACCGTACAGGGCTGACGGGCTGAAAACCAAGGTTTGCAAGCTCTTGGCGGACGACAGCTTGTACCAGAGAGATGGTAGGCAAGCGGTTGTCGCCATCATGTAGATGCAGGGGGGCAGGGGACATAGCTTCGAGCTCGCGTCGGATGATGCGGGTCACATTTTCCGGGGGCGCTGGAGTTTCCCGGTGTCTCAGGTCTTCACATGAAGAAGTCGCAGCCGTGTGTGGGAGGCGTGTGTACGGGTGGCTAATACGCCTGCTTTTGGCTTCCTCAAAGCGTCGACATTCCTTAATAATTCCGTCGACTGTAGTGCAGTTCTTGTATACGAGCAAGTTGAAAGTATCGTCGGCGGTTCCCTTCAACACGTGGCCGACTTTGTCCGACTCGGGCATGTTGGCGTCAACTTTTTGACAGAGGGCCAGCACATCTTGAATGTACGACACATAGGACTCCGTAGATGTTTGAGCTCGGGAGGCGAGGTCCTTCTTAGCGGCAAGCATTCGGCCGAGCGGCCGTCCAAACAATTCGCGGAGTTTCTATTTGCACACGTCCCAGCTGGTCAGATGGTCTTCGTGCGTCTCATACCAGACCCGGGCGGTGTCTTTTCGATAGAATATTACATTTGCGAGCATAAGGGTCGGATCCCAGCGGTTGTAGGTACTCACTCGCTCGTACATGTTGATCCAGTCGTCGACGTCAGTGTTGTCGGTACCAGAAAATGTCCCAGGATCACGAGGGGGAGAAAGAACGAGTGATGTCATGGCCGGAGCTGAGGTTTGCTGGGCGGCGTCTTGGGTCATGATGAGTGAAGGCAACTGGCGGCCGCTGCGGAGCTCCGTCGTCGGTAGACGTAGGGGAAATCCGCACCTCCACCAAATATGTTGCGGGAAAGAATATATTTACAGATATTTACAAATAGACAAGAACAGCTGCGAGCGGCACCGAGAACACAGTCCGAACTTCGTTGTCGTCTTCTACTCTTCCCACGCTCTTGGTCGTCGTCGTCGTCTACCCGCATCAATATCTAGTGGCATGCCATCATCATCTTCCACTTACAGAAACCTGCAACCACAGCACATGTCAGCATATGGCGTGAGAACAGGAAAAAAGTACAGAGAATATTTACAACATTCGAATCAGAGCGAAAGCACGGATTTGTGCTACGTAGAAGACGACGGTGAGCAGGCAGCGCCGCGGGATGGAGCAGATGGAAGTTGGTGAAGACGACGCTCTCAGATTCACAGCGCGAGAGCGTTGTGCAGTTTAACATTAAGCCGGAGGACTTCATCATCATCATCACGAGGCGTATTGGCTGCGGCGATAGCCTGGTGGTCTTGATGAACGGTCCTTGAAGGAGATCTGTTTGCGCAGCCGCGTGTTCGACTCCAAGTCATGGATAATTGATTCAATTTCTTATTTTTCTCTCTTTTTCATGGTTCGACCCCTAACTGAGCTGAAAGTCAAAACTAGGCACTAGAGCAGGGTGGCACCGAAGATGGTGGAGAGCCAGTTTAATGGGCGACTCATGCTACATAACCGCCTGGGCCCGCATGACATACCACGTGACTGGTTTTTGTACTCCAGCATCACTGCCATTGGTTGATCACCAAACGAGCGCCATAGCTGCTGCTTCTGTGCTGCTATATCAGGCGTAAACCACCCTTCTTCTAGCAGACACAATTTGGCCAGCCGGCACACACGCACTCGTTTATTCACCTGGTAGTCCTCCAAGCCTGTCGGCGATTTTTTGTCAGGCGCTGATCAGCGATTTCAATGCCGCATTTTTCATTGCTTTTCTCAGTCGCCAAGTTATTTGACGGGCGGTGTCAGTGAGGCTGGGGGACGCTCTTAGGTGTCCATGCTTATGAGAAGTGCGTTTAACGACTGCGAGGTCGAGTTTACGGTCCCGCCACCTAACCTCTAACCGAGACCGAGTAGTGCGGCCACAGTTGCTCGTTGTAACTATGATGCAGTGCCATTGGGGCGTATTATTTTTCAATCTTTTTAGGTTGCTCCAACCTAGTGTCGTAACATGTTGGCGCTGGAGCTGCCCCCTGTCGGAAATATCAGAGGATTCGCTATAACTGCGACTGTTATAAGTGTGATCTACTGTGTGTTGAATTCGTTTTTATAAAAAAGTTATATTGCTCTTTCTTCATCTCTCAAGATCTTACAAGGCGTGCTAATGTGATCGAGGCAAAATGCATCTAATCATTACGCGCATATATTACTTTAAATGGGCAAGAATGTCAAGGTGGGCTAGTTTGTTGATTGAGATGCTTAGGTGGTGAACAACGCTTAAACCACATGGCCAAAGGTAGACCATAGATGAAGGACGCTGCCTCTAGACTGAATCTTCCCGGGCATCGTTCGAAGGATGGAAGCTCAAAGTAAAATGCTATATGAAGAACGCCTGACGCAATTGGACGACAACAGGCCAGCAGCTAAGGTATTTAAATACATATATAGAAACAGCGTTGACTCATAATGGCGGGAAAAGAACTAGGAAACTAACCAGTAAGTATGCCCGACACAAGGACGGAGAACGGAAGAGGATTAAACGGCAGGTTAAGAAGGCAGAAGCTAAAACCAAATTAATTCAATGGAAAAGAAGCATAGTGTAAAACATTATCGATACTGAAAAGGCAGATCAGGAAGGAATTGCTCCATGGTAACTCAAGATGCAGTGCCCTACTCTTTGAAGCTAGGTCAGGGTGTCTTAGAACGCGCAGCTACAAAAAAAATTCAACGAAGATGATGACACATCTGCACTGTGGGGTAGATCTGTGGAAACAACTGAACACCTCATACTCAAATGTGATGGTATTCATCCGGATGTCGCTGCAGGCACAGTCACTCTTCCTGAGGCCCTAGGGTTTAAAGATAACAACGGTCATGTAAATAAATCTGCATTGCAAGTTAGCCAAAAGCGATTGGAGGATTGGTGGCTGAAAAGCAGACCGGGTACATAAGGTTAGAAGTGCCGGACAAGGTATTGAAAGTAAGTGACGAATTTTAATAAGAATTTACAGCATAGTTAAACAAAAATAATGAAAGAAAGCCAAGCATGGTGGCAACTGCCACAACCCCGTTTCAAAGGGGACGCTCCATCCGTCCGTCCGTCCGCCCTCCCGCCTGCCCACCCGCCCATCCGTCCGTCCGTCCGAACTATTTACGGAAAAATATTTTTAACAATTACTTGTCCATAATATGCGCCGTTCTGGAATTATCTCTCTTACGCATTAAATTTACGAAATAACCCTATAGAAAAATGTTATGTAGTACTAGAAAAGAAGTCACCGGCTAACCTAATCTTCAGCAACCACGATTTTTGAAGATGTCCTTGAATTCTCTTCTTGCTTTCAGTGATGAGACTACGGAAGAAATAACCGTGTACTATAATACAACCACCTGACAGAAGGGAGCGACTCTGCATGCCAGCCGCTACGTTGTACATCCAGAGTTCAACGCCACGAGCATTACCAACGACGTCGGCCTTATTCAAGTAGCACTCTTGACCTCTTTTTTACCTTTTCTACTTGACGCATTGTTTGCCAACATAACTGAGAGCGACCTCCTTGCTAAGAGCCCCCCGCCGTACCACAAAGTGCGGCCCTACGGTCCAGTCTCTTAGTCCCCTCTATTATACTTGTAAAGCATTAGCTGTTCAAAACCCGTTTTTCAAAAATGTGGCGCTGGTGGTGACGCCCGCGCAGATTCCTTTCTGGGCATCCATTGGTAAACGGCGCATTTCCCACGTACGAGCCCGGTATTACTAGCACCTATCAGCACCTGCCGCATACGATGAGAGTAGTTTAACCCCTAGGCGCCGGCTGCGGAGGCCTAGTGGTTGTAGCGTTTAATTCAATGTATATTTCTCAAGCACGAACATCAATCATATAAAGAAATACAAGCATCTTTAGCCCGTGGCTAGGGATCGGTCGCAAGTTAAAATACAAGCATTTCCTTTGAAAATTGAGAGCAACGTGGAAATATACAGAATATAAAAGTACAGCCTTTTTCAAAAGTTTAGAACCCAGGGGGCTTGCTTCTAGGCAACATTACTTTGCTCGTAATGCGTCCTCAGCGTTCCAAATCTCCTGAAGGTACGAAGATTTTTGGTCCTGCTCCCTCCGGTGCGTACGACTTCCATTACTGCTACAGCAGCGCCACAATAGTGCTTAGAAGCAAACCCCCTGGGCTCTAAACTTTTGACAAAGGATGTACGTACAGTAATGGAAAACTGAAGTTACGGTATTAAAACAAAAATTTGCACAATAGAAAAAATTATAATCAGATTACACATCGCACAAAAACAAAAAAGGTTGCCAGAGGCGTCATATAACACTTTATTATCCCATGTGAAAAACGATGTAAGCTCAAAAACACTGATAGGGCTGATTTCGAAAAAAGAAAAATTCCTTCGGCGCTTAAAAGTCAGGCGAAAGCAAGGAGGACGGGTAATGGTTCAAATTTTCTCACCGCAAAATCCAAGAAGGCGGTGACCGTGTTCATTGTTTGATTTGGGAAGTGTTTTCCTTGCGAAGCTAAACGGAAAGTGGGTGGTGGTGCATGGCGTGAATCAAACTAACGAGAAGTTGATTCGCTCAATTAATAATGTCATTGGTAAGAACGGCTAGGCGATAGTGTCGTAAATCTGAAAGTGGCATAATTTTGTTGGATACAAATAAAACTTTAGATGGAGTTCAGGGAGCTGGAAAACTCGTTATTTGAAGAGCTCTTTTGTGCAACTCTTATGACAGGATAATATGTGCCGGATAGGTTTTGCTTCCCAGGCCTCAAGAGGCTGAAATATGGTGTCTTTAAAGTGCGTTTTTTTTTAATATTTGTGTGCTTTCGTTAGAATCTGGTGGAAATATCACGGTTTTTACTGAGGACAGCTGTTCTTAGCTCATAGCTTGGCTCGTGTTCTCACCTCGAAGCGGGAAGAACCACAGCACGGACGGAACATAGCACAGCACGTGCGTCATGGAGACATGATTGACGTCGCTATGCACGCTCCCGTAGGCTGGCGGTTTTCGAGTGGTTCGAGAGATGGCCTAAATCAGGAAACCACATCGGCGACGGTAATCGCTTTTTCGAAATTGTAAAAGCTGATAGGCTATTACCACAGCTGGCTACAAATCGCTAATCGCAATCAGGCGCATATCGCTAATTGCTAAAATGTTACCTATTAGAATTTACTTGTTCGCTAGTAACCTAATTCGCCACTTTCACGCCCGCCCGCACCGGCATTACGATGTCGCATAAAGGTTCTCTTTTCCTCAAAAACCCTACTTTTAAAGAACTAGAGGGCGGCTTCACTGAAACAACTGGCATATTTCTTCTAACATCCTGTATGCTTCCTCAAAATGGTCACTTTTATTGAAGCGCTGCTTCATAACGGCTGTGTCGCCGTGAACAAAAAAGATTGGCACAAGCGACGTGCCACTAGAGCGGCACATCATAAGACGCGGATAACAAAAGCGGAAGGCGTGTTCTATTTCGCCGCTCCGCTATTTCGCGTCACTTCAGCTAAACCGTTAGAACGTGAGCTCTAATGGTAGCGTTTCGAGCCTTCGAGTTATGCTGATTCCACGAATAGAATCCAGGATGGCGGCCTACATATTTAGACCTTCAGCTCTACATCTCGCGTTTCGGGTATCAGCGTTATGATCGATATCATAACTCTGTATTCGCCATGGATGGATGGATGGATGGAAAAAACTTTATTGTCAATAAATTGGTGTTCGTGACCCTTACGGGTCACTGGGCGCCGTGGTCGATCCTTGGTCCAGGATGCCGCACTTGACTGCTGCCATCGTGGCTCGGCGCACAAGGAATCGTTGCGCTTCCTCGTCCTCGTTTTCCAGCAAGTGCTCCCACTGCATCACACTCGGGTTTATTCTTGGCTCTAAGTCTGCCTTAGGGCAGGTCCATGTGATATGTTCTAGTGTAGGTTTACCCTGACACCACGGACATTCGTCTGCATATTGTGTAGGGAAAATCTTGTGTAGTTTGTGAAGGTGTGGGTAGGTACCGGTTTGCAGTCTGCGCCAGTCTACCGCCTCCTCTTTGGTGAGCCTTTTGCGTGGGGCTGGGTAGCGTTTCCGCTGACCCCTGTAATGATCGAGTATATCTGAGTACGTGGGGGTAACTGGGTCAAAGGTGCCTGTGGTGCAAAGTGCTGAGTCTGCTCGGTTGACGTATCCTCGAGCTAACTCGTCTGCTGCCACGTTGCCCTTCATCCCCTCATGTCCCGGAACCCACACTATACTATGTTTAGTGTTTTTGTGTCTTCTCGTCGTGTGTAGAATATGATTGGCGATGCTGTCGATCCTGCCTCTTGTGTAGTTTCTACATGCTTGTTTGGAGTCCGTCACTATAGTCAGGTTGTGTCCTGTTGCGTTGCCGTGCGATATTGCCAGAGCAATGGCGGCTTCTTCAGTTGCTTCTATGTTTGGTTGTTTATCGTTGCGCTGGTTATTTCTTGCCCTCCTTCGTCTGTTACAATGGCGATCGTTTTGCGTTGGTATCGGTACTTTGCTGCGTCCGTGTAGACTACGTTGGGATTGTCGCTGAGTTCCCTGGTGAGTGCTCGGAGTCTGGCTTGTCGTCTTTCATGATGTAAATTCGGATCCATGTGTCGTGGTATTGGTCTTACCAGGATGTTGTTTCTGTCTTCATTATTAATCTGTTCCTTGTCTCTTTGTGTATCTAGAGGTAGCCGTAATTTCTCCAGTAGGTGTCTTCCCGTTCTGGTTTGAGTGAGTATGTCTAATTGCGCACTACGTTGCGCTTCTCGTAGTTCGTCGAAGGTGTTTGATACTCCCAGGGCCATTAGTTTTTCGGTTGGTGTGGACATTGGAAGTTTGAGCGCCGTTTTGTACGCTTTGCGTAGTATGGTTTCGATTTGTAGAGTCTCTTGCTTGTTTAGTTCGTGGTAGGGGAGGCTGTACGTAACCCTGCTCGTGACGAGGCTGTCAATGAGTCTTAGGGTGTCCTGTTCTCTCATTCCCTTCTTTCTGACATGGCAACCGAGGGGGTTACAAAATGGAAGAAAATAATACTAAGCGGCTGCATGATGCTCGAGCGCCACCACTCAAGGCTATGTCGACTGAATGAGTGACCGACCAAAAAGGATGAAAAGGAAAACTGCACGGGCCTGCCGACTGGCTGCAGCTGAGCCCCCACCGCTACCACGTGCAGACAAAAGAGAATTGAAAGATATGATAGAAAGAGAGAGAGAAACAAAAGACGCGCGTCGCAGTAACCGTGTCCGCCGAAGCGGAGACGCTGGTTGCAAAAAATCAGGGGGGCACTTTGTTGACCACCCGCCACGGTGGCTCAGTGGTAAGGCGCTCGTCTACCGAGCGGGAGTACCCGGGTTCGAAGCCGACCGCAGCAGCCGCGTTTCGATGGAGGCGAAACGCATGAGGCGCCCGTGTGCTGTGCGATGTCAGTACACGTTAAAGATCTTCAGGTGATCGAGATTATTCCGGAGACCTCCACTACGGCACCTCTTTCTCTCCTTCTTCTTTTACTCCCACCTTCCTCCCTTCCCTTACTACGTTTGGTTTGGTTTGTTGGGGTTTAACGTCCCAAAGCGACTGAGGCTATGAGAGACGCCGTAGTGAAGGGCTCCGGAAATTTCGACCACCTGGGGTTCTTTAACGTGCACTGACATCGCACAGTACACGGGCCTCTAGAATTTCCCCTCCAAAGAAATTCAACCGCCGCGGCCGGGATCGAACCCGCGTCTTTCAGGTCAGCAGCCGAGTGCCGTAACTACTGAGCCACCGCGGCGGGGCCCTTACGACGTGGTTCAGGTGTCCGCCGAGATATGTGAGACAGATACTGCGCCATTTCCTTTCCTGAAAAACCAATTTACAATTTTTACTTTGTTGACGTAAAGTGCGGTGAGGCGAAAGCCTTAAGCGCGGTGTTGTTGGTTGTGTCAATGATGTGCGGTTATTTTAAGCTTCATGGAACGCCACAGCGTCTTCCAACACTGCCAGGAAGTCCACAGAACGCCATCGCTCATTCGGCTCTACATTATCATCACCATAGAAAATTTATTGTATGCGGAGGAGTTTGGGGCTCGCAGATCCCTGGACCCCCGCACGGCCCCACTGCACTAAAAGGTTCATGTTCCTGCGGACCATGACGTCGGCAGCCCGGCTGGTTGCGATGGCTTGTTTGGCCGGGTCCGCGGAGCACAGCAGTGTCTCCCATGCCTCCCAAGTGGTGAGGTGATCCAGGCCCCGCGGGGGAGGGTTCGCCGGGCAGAGGAAGAGGATGTGGGAAAGGGTAGCGGAGGGATGCTGGCAGTCAAGAGACGCTGATCTATCAGCTGGAATCCGTCCAGAACCGGGCGGCTCGTTTCATTCTTTCAAATTATCATCGCAACTCCAGCGTCACGACTATGAAAACAAGCTTGTCACTAACCCTGCTGTCACAGCGTAGGAAAATATGCCGTCTTTGCCTGCTCAATAAAATTTAATACGATAATCCAATTCTTAAGAATAAAATGATGTTACCACCCTTTTACATTTCACATCGCATTGACCATCGTCATAAGTTTGGTATTCCTTCATTATCACCATTCATTATCCAACCATTATCACAATTCATTCATCCCAAGTACATCAGTAAGCTGGAATCACCTTCCCGGATCTATCGTCGAAATTTCTGATAATTCTATGTTTAAATCTGCTTTAACCAACCTGTTGCTGTCATAAACTCGAGAATCCTTAACACTGTCATCTTTTTTTTTTCTTTTTACGGTTGTTCCACTTGTTTTATATGCGCGCATTTCACTGCCTTTTTAATGTGAGTTCTCTTGTCGTTTGTTTTTATTGTATGCTGTTGCTTTTTGTTGTTGTTTTCATTCTGCGATATGCGCTGCTAATTTTTTACTTGTTTTGACGTAACCTGTTTGTTCGTTTTTTTTCTGTGGGCTTCATTTATGTCTAATTATTAAGTGTATTTACAGCTGTATTTTTTGTTTCACTTTGTTGTGTAATCCACTCCCCTCTGTAATGCCCTCTGGCCCTGAGGGTAATGAAATAAATAAATAGATAAATAAGGGTACAGGCAGGGCTAGTGGAGTGCTATCGGGATTGAAGATAACCTCTACGCCTTGCTCGACGATAAATTGGTTTTTGAGGAGAGAAAATGTATCTTTCTCGCATATCTCGGTGAGAGAGAGAGAGAAAAAATTTATTTGAAGAGGAATTCGGGGCACGCCCCAGGGTACCCGCACGACCCCACTGCACTCAAGTGTTTGTGTTGCTAAGGTCCATAACACTGGCAGTTTGGCCGGTGGCGATGGTCTGCACGGTCGGGTCCTCCGAGCGCAGCAGGGTCTCCCAGTCCTCTCAGGTCTTGAGGTACTCTAGGTCCCGCGGGGGAGGGTCCGCCGGGCAGAGGGAAACGATGTGGATGGAAGAAGCGAATGGTTGTGGGCATAGGGCGCATGCCGGAGTGGGGAAGGAGGGATGATAGTGGGCTAGGGTAAGGGGTTAGGGGTGAGAGTGTGTCTGTAGTCTGCGCCAGAGTGCTGCTTGTTTGTTATCTAGGGAGGAGTGGGGCGGGGAGTAGAGCTGGCGTGAGGCTCTGTAGCAGTGCGTCAGCTCGCTGAATGTGTGCCTGCGCTCCTTCGTGAATCCCCGATCCGATGCCACCTCTAGAGGCGCCTTCATTCCAAACCATCGAGCTGTCCTGGCGGAGAGGTTAGCGTGCTCGTCTCGCCGTCCGTAGACCGCGGTTTGACTCCTCGAATCGACCAATTTCCTACTCGGTTATATATTTATTTATGTGGTCTGACTAGAAAGGTTAATTAGGCTAATTGGTCTTTACCATTGTTTTAATGCCATCCATCATGTCCTGCCACTCACCTGTCAAGTGATGGAACTCTCTTGAATGTGCAACAAAATGTCTACGAAACGTCTAGAAACGTCTCAACATTGATGATGGTTAATGATAGTCAAGCATGACTTGCATATTTCGTGATACTAGTTAATGTATGGTTAGTGATAGTTAACGTGACCTTAAGTACACTGATTAATTAGTGTTAAGATACGGGCGCAGTGCACACTCCCACGGGCTACTTCTAACTGCTACTAATTACCAATTATTCATTTAGTGATTAGCTGCCAATGGTAGGCTTTCTGGCCTTGAAATCGTCAATGCCATGAACAGTTTTTTTATTAATGTTGGAAATCCATGCAACATTGTATCGGGGTGAAATGCTGTTCACTGTGATCTCGATAGCCGCTTACCTAACTCTATTGTATAAGCACCTGTAACTGTATACGACGTTGACAGCTTGATTAAGAACAAAGAACAACATATCCGCAATATATGACGATATTAACGCTATTCCACTAAAATATGTGTCAAGCGCAGTGTGTGAAATTTTGGCGTATATCATCATTAAAATGTTAGAAAGGCGTGTATTCCCAAATGACCTGAAGATAGCGCGTGTACGCCCTGTTTATAAAGGAGGAGATAGAAATGAAATTTCCAATTACCGCCCAATCTCTGTTCTGCCTGCAATATCTAAAGTATTCGAAAGTGTCATAAACTGTAGGCTTAAAGCATTTTTTCGAAGTATAATGTCATAACTCTATCTCAGTGTGGATTCACGAAATGCAAATCTACAGAACAAGCATTATTAACCGTCAAGGACAGAATCATTGAAAAGATTGAACACCGTATTGGGACTATTTTTAGACTTTCGCAAAGCATTTGACAGCGTTCAACATGACATCCTTCTGCGAAAGCGATCTGCCTATGGTGTGGGAGGAATAGCTTGTAATCTGCTGATGAGTTATTTAAGTAATAGATTACAGTATGTCGCGGTGAATAGTACCTGTTCTGACAAATTAGTTGTCATGCAGGGCGTTCCTCAGGGATCGATATTAGGACCTCTCTTGTTTATTATATACGTTAATGATATCTCTCTGATACCAGAATTCCCTGACCTCGTAATGTATGCAAATGACACCAATGTATTCTTCACAGACCGTTCACTGTACACTTCAGAACCATTGGTAAATTCTTATCTTAGAAAGTTGCATAATTGGCTACACATTAACAAACTCACTTTAAATCTTTCTAAAACAAAATACATTATATTCCGACCAATTAATACTCTTGAACTGTATGTTTTAAGTGTCAGATATGAAAATACACAACTAAAACAGGTGGCTGACCAAAAATTTCTTGGTGTTTGGTTTAATGAAACTCTTTCTTGGAACACCCATATTGCCAGTCTTGTTAAAGATCTAAGTAAAGTAGCCGGATGCCTGTATAAAATCACTGGTTTACTACCTGTCTCTGTCAAGCGTCTATTATACTATGCGCTGTTTTACTCGCCACTCATATACTGCATTCTTATTTGGGGTACAACAACGCATAAAAACCTAGACCGGCTCATTGTCGTACAAAAAAGGGCACTAAGAGCAATTGAAGGATACAACGGAAACCCACAATACCTGCATACTGCACCGCTATTCCAGAAGCACAGTTTGCTTAAAGCCAATCAGATTTATCACTTTCGTTTGTTACAGTACGGGGGGGTGCCCAAAAGAAACCGGACTAAATTTTTTGGTCGACAAAGCTTCTGTGGTACCGCGTTTTGCCACTAGGAGCGCATAGAACGAACATTCCAGAGTCAGTAAGCCGAGTGCCATCGTTGAAGGAGGTCAGACTAGTTTAGGCAGAGTTTTATAGTGACGACTGTTTTGTATGAATGTCGTTTTTGCAATGGCTGATTTTCGTGAACAGCGTGCGCCGGTGAAATTCTGATTTTTGCTCGGAAAAAGTTGAATGGAAGCTCTTGAAATATTGAGAAAGACGTACAAAGACGATGCTATGGGGACAACTCCAGTGTTCCTGAAACGAATCCTGAATCAAAGCAACAATCATGCGAATGGAAAACTTCAAATTCACCTCGCCTCAAGAAAGCTCGTCAGGTGAAACCAAACCTCAAAACAATGCTGATTTGTTTTTTCGACGTGAGAGAAGTCGTCCATTGAGAATTTGTTCTGCAGGGTCATACAGTTAACCAGGCTTTCTACTTGGATGTTTTGAAAAGATTGGGCAACAGTGTTCGGTGGAAGCGGCCAGATTTGTGGTGGTCGGCTGACTGGTTTTTCCATCATGGCAATGCCCCTGCTCACACAGCCCTGTCTCTACGACAATTTTGGACCAAAAATGGCATGACCCCTGTTCTTCAACCCTCATACTCTCCCGAACTTGCCCCGTGCTACTTTCTTTGTTTCCTAGAATGAAAAGACAGGTGAATGGAAAGCGTTTCGCTGATGTTGCTGAGGTGAAGAAAAAAACGACGGAGGCACTGTCAAGCATCACAAAAGATGAATTTAAACAATCTTTTGAAAAACATAATGAAAGATTCGACAAGCGTATCATTGCAAGTGGGGAATACTTTGAAGGAGATTGAAGGTCTGTGCTTAAAATGTCAACAAATAAGTTCAAACAAAAATAAGTCCGGTTTCTTTTGGGTACCCCCTCGTATATCCACCTGCAGAAATTACATGTAGAAATTTCTGATAACAACTCAGTAGGATATGACCTTCGAATCCACAGAAAGTTTATTCCTAAAGTTCCAACAAACTGTGGCAAACAAACACTAATTTACCAAGTTCCATCTCTTCTCAATAGGTTCAAACAGGACATTGACTTTTCTGTCAGCAATGCTACATTTTAAAGAAACATTAAACAATACCTAATTGCCAACAATGTTAAATTTTGTTCCCTCTAAAACTTCCTTGGGATGACTTTGTTCGTGAGTGAGAGTAGGGCCCCGATCCACCCATGTCTGTTGTTTATTTAGCATGCATGCTATTGAGCTTGCTTGTATATATAATTGCTTGTATATATATAAATTCCATTTCTTCCCAAATCAGACTTTTTGCTGATGATTGTGTAATTTATCGCAAAATTTATTCTAACACCGATTGCCAATCCCTTCAATCTGACCTGGATTCAGTAACAGCATGGTGCTCAACCTGGCTTATGCAACTTAATCATTCAAAAACTAAATTGATGTCTTTTACTAACCGAATGTCTCGAATTCAAACAGCATACTCCTTAAATAATAGTTCACTCGAGCTAGTCACCACGTATAAGTACTTAGGTCTTCACTTTCATTCAGACTTAGCATGGAACCACCATATTAACCTTATGCTTGCATCTGCTAATCGGTCATTAGGTCTCTTAAAACATAACCTAAAGCATGCTCCTCCTCACCTCCGTGCTCATGCCTATACCACTCTAATTCGACCTAAAATTGAATATGCCTCGGCTATTTGGGACCCTTACCAATCTTACCTAATAAATAACATTGAGTCATTGCAGAACCGCGCCGTTCGTTTTATTTACTCCGATTATTCACGTAACACCAGCATCACAGCCTTAAAGAAACGCGCAGGTCTCCAGGATTTATGTCTCCGCCGTAAAATTGCACGACTATCACTTTATCATGAACTTTATCATCATCCATCACTTCATAACGACTTTATTTCTTTGCCTCCTTCGATTTTTGACTGCCGCGATCATCCCTTTAAAGTTAGACGTTTCACGTGCAGAACATTTATCTATGCGCATTCATTCTTACCACGCACAATATCTGACTGGAACACTCTGCCTTCACATATCGCAACCACCACTGATCCTGATAAATATTTTAAACTTATATCTTCAATAACTACTGCTTAACTCTTCGCATACATTGTTATTTTATTTGTTCATGGCTTCCTTTTTTTTGCAGGGTTTGTTACTAAAAAGATTCATTGTACTAGTGTTCTGATTCTATAATTTTAATACTGCAGTAATCTTCGTTCTTTGCCGCGCTGCCATTCTTTTGATTCTTTAGCTTACTTATGTTACTTATGTTTTTGATTGATTCTTTTGCTTGCTTATGTCATCCAAAGTGTCTTATTTGTGCTTTTGTTGTTTGTTTTATATTTGTGGTTTTGTTTTATTCTGTTAAATTGCCTGTTCCCCCCCCCCCTATGTAATACCCTCTCGAGGGCCTTTAGGGGTATTCTGTATAAATAAATAAAAATAAATTGTGGTTATTTTGGTCATTTCACTCTCGCTGTATAGTTTGTGTTCCGGCAGCTCTTGTGTGTGTACATTTCTACAAATGTATGTACTAATTGTGCTGTGATGCATGTTTTGCTTTTATTATTTCACCCGTCTTTTATGTAAAACTATTAGGGTGCCCAGGCCTCGTCAGACTTTTCAGCCTTTTGTCTCCGTTGCCTCTTTCTGTAGAAAGAAAAACAATAAAGAAAGAAAAAATTCAATGATATAATCATGAAATCCTTTTATATCATGTTTCAATGTCTTTCGATTGCACCCGATTAATTATTTATTGGCTATTGATTGCCATATACCCATATAAGGCATGCATTCAAACCCCTGACACATCGGCTAACACGTCTTGGTCACGACAGTATGAGGCACTAAAGGCTTTCGCGTTAACAGATACGCCTCCACCCCTAGGCTATGTCGATGCGGTATCGTATGACACTAGTTGGCCCACACATTTCACACGAGAGTCGGGAGTAAGTAGTCCGAATTTGACGCCTGCCAGACAGGGATATAGTATACAGGCTATGTCGACGGTTGGTTGGTGGGTTGGTCGCGACTGAGATAATGAATAGGCTATGTCGATGCGGTGTATACTATATTCCTGTCTAGCAGGCGTCAAATTAGGGCCACTTAGTCCCGACATTCGTGTAAAACTTGTGGGCCAACCGTTTGCCGCAGAGTGTTCTGGATGGTGTCATACCATTCAGCGTTTTGTGAACCATAAACTTACTCGTGAAGTTAGAGATTAACTTGCGGCAGGGATTCGAACCGGCGACCTAACCACCCCCAATTCCACGTCTTTAGGATCTTCATGTGAACACTGCGCCTCAACCGTTTGTCGCGGAGTGTTAGAGGTGGCGGCATATGATTTCGTGTTTTGTGCAGCATAAGCTTACTAGTTAAGTTAGGGCCTAGCTTCCGGCAGTGATTCTAACCGGTGATCTATGTTAGGTGTGTTAACGCTTGGTATTCTATCGTTGCCTCAGCGTGGGCTCTATTTTTTGCTCACGCCTCTACGCGTCATGTTATCTCTCTTTGCAGCTCGAAGAAGAATTGTCGTTCCACTATAGGTTCCTCCCTATATGCGTGCCGACAAAACAGATAAAATACGAAAGCGAATACTACACCATCGGCGGGTGGGGAAAGACCTCTCCAGGTACGTAGGAGATTAATACTAAAGCAGAGGGCTTCAATACATATATAATGAGCTGTTGAGGAGCTCTGATTTAAGCGGAATGGTAATGATACGGCGTTAGTTCTAAGTAGCTCGCAGAGAACGGTTTGAAGACGTTTTGCTACACGCACTAGTAGTTTTTAGTTTTGGTTGTCGAAGTTGGATTTTAAAACATGTGTCGTGAAAATGACCCTCCATTGGCAACACTCACAAATAAAACAGGTTCCTTCAGTAGTTTACTCTTCTACAACGTACTCGACTGAAACGGATCGGAATGTTTTATTCTGAACATTTCGCTCACGTAGATTTTTCTTAGTTCCAAGGCCTCCAATGTTTTGGAACCTTCTATGCGGACCCCCATATACAGGGTGCTTCACCTAAGACTTCACAAAATTTTCAAAGGTAGGCTTTTTGAGTTAGATGAGTGCTTTTTCGGCATAGCACTGTCAGCGGGAAAGTACATCCGATTAACGGCTACATTGTGCTAACTGGCAGGCGGGTTAACTAATATTAAATAGTCAACTTTTTTACTATTACTGTTAGGCTCCTTGATTACTTAGAGGTGTGTAGCCGACTGTAAATACGGTCCATATAAGTTTTTAGCACTTCTGATAAGCGGTTAACCTCGCCGCTGTGGCGACAACAAATTTAGGCTATTTCGAGTTACGTCCACTGGAGTGGTCGCTTTGCCTGCAAGCATCTCGAAAGCGCATGTATTTTGACGCGGTGTTTCAGAACTGTTGTCTAGGCTGTCTCATTTGGACTAATGCATTATGAGAAAATGTAGCCTACCCGGCAGCATGTCGGACTACAAGAAAAGCTGGCGCGATTCGGGGAAACACCCAGCGGGTACAGCGCCTTTTGAGGTTATATCCGGGTTCACAACACACATTTACCGTGGAGTTTTAAAAAGATAGGTTCGAAATTAAGTACTATGCTTTGTCACACTCTTCTTCGAAGCACTCGCCGAATATTGACGGGCAGTCGCCTGAATAGGTAATGTTCTCAACAAGAAAAATATTTCTGAAAATTTTGCTAATATGTGCTTTTCTGAGCCGCTCTCCCGTACCATACCACTAGCCGCGAGTCATTCTCATGTGTAGGTGTTTTAAAATACATCGCTGCAGTAATGACGCTTCATACATTCAGAACCTCTTCTAGAATGAACATTGTTAACCTTTGCGAAGGAACGACATCGTATTTGCACTGTGAAGTATGACAACTGCTTTGAAAACCTTTGCTTCCATATATTCCTAAGCCTACTTTTCGCCCCCCTCCAAGTTTTACCCCAGTCGTCCCAGCCGATGAGAGCACCGCATTTTGCTTACCGCTTCTTGCTTACCGCATCTTGCTTAGGTCACAGATTTGGGCTGGCCTATATAGATCAGGCAGTGTTAGCACCACTCTACGGCAAACACGGCAACTTTGACCGCATGGCAAAGTGGTCTAGGCAAGCCTAAAGCCACCTTAGCAGCGGCAACGGGTCACCGTATTTGCCGCAAAGTTGTCCAGCAGCGCTAATTTGCTTTTGTGCGGCTATAATGCATAATGGCAAACGATCCGAAAAAAAATCCTTCTACCAGTCTCAAAGAGGAGCCTAGTTTTCTTGAACCCTTCCTAGTCTTACTGAGCCTAGTCTTCCTAAACCTCCATGGCTACTCGGTCCTCGGCTGCCAAGGACGCGAGGTTTGTCATAAGCACCGTTATCACCTTGGCAACTGTGGGTGCGTCTTTCTCGGAAGGTACAAAGAGCCCTGCTGAAAAGTTTCAGCTGAGCCATTCAGAATGCTAATATTGGAAAACGGAGTCAATGGGATATAGAAGGAGGAGAAAGAAGAGGAAAAGGAAAAACGGGGAGGTTAACAAGTAGATGAAACCAGTTTGCTACCCTGCACTGGGGGAAAGAGGCGAGGGGATATAAAGGTGAGGGAGGATAGGGAGAGATGAGGACAAGCGCAAGGCCAAAAGGCTTATGCAAAGTCACAGCTTTCGTGCAGGTCCGACCCTCGCAAGAACCGAAGGAGGGCCCGGCAAGCCAGCACCGCCGATGATCTCCGCGGCCAGTGTCCCAGAATCTGCAACTCCGTTAGCGGGCGTGAAGCGGTTGGTTCCAGCGCAAGGTGGAGAGAATGTCTTGCAAAAGTGTGTGCTGACCTTTCACAAAGAATATTTGAAATGGTCTCATCACGGCCACAGATGTCACAGGGAGGGTGATCAGCCACGCCGATCACAGTGGAGAAGTGATTTGCGAATGCTACAATAAGCCACAAGCGACACAGCAAAGTTGCCTCACGTCGTGGTAGGCCGGATGGCAGCAGTAACATCAGGTCAGGATCCAGGGATAATAGACGCCGGTTCGAAAACTAGCCGGAAGTCCACAAGGCAAGAGTGATCTCTCACGCGAGTGTTCGGAGTTTACCCGCTGCGTCGGTTCTCCAGATGGGGATGGACACAAAATCGCCCTCGTGGTGAGCAGTTCACGCGGCCTCGTCCGCGCGGTGGTTGCCTGCGATGCCGCTGTGTGCTGGCCGCCACTGGTAGATAATATCGTGCCCTTTATTGATGGCGGTGTGGTGTATCTCTAGGATTTCCGCGACCAGTTGTTCACGGGACCCACGACGAAGAGCAGATTGTAAGGCTTCGAGGGCTGCTTTTGAATCAGTGAAAACAGACCATTGCTGGTGTGTTTCTGCACTAATATGTTCAATGGCGACGCGAATAGCAGTAAATTCTGCACCAGTCGGTGAAGTCTAGTGTGATGTTTTCACTTTCTTAACTACGGTCCTTACGAGGTGGCCATGGACCTCGAGGAACTGGACGGGATCACTTAGCCATCGCTGTATATGTGCAGTCAGTTTCCGTGCTTTTCATGCAAATATTCGATACTGGTCTGTTTTAATGCTGCTGGCGATAAAGCAGCCTTCTTTTTGCAGTCTGGTATAGAAACAACCACGTGAGGTTGGTTCAGGCTTCATAATGGAGAGGACGGTCTAGAGGCTGGTAAAAAGTCGCGATGGGCATTAGTAATTTTCGCAAAGGATGTGCGCGGCCGGTAAGCAGGGAGACTGACAAGATAGCGGGAATCGAGAGAGGTGTGGAATATGCGCTCTCAAGGCGTTCATTGTTATATAGGTAACGACTTGATTCGCCTGGGCGATGAGTACTGTTGTGGCTGTAGATGCGCATTTGGGGGAGTCCTAGGCACGTCCGGAGAGCTTGAGCTTGAATGCTTTGTAGACACTGAATGTTCGTTTTCCTCAAGTTTCCAAGTGCAGGGATACTGTACCGAAGGAATCCCATGAATAATGCGGTGTACAGCTGTAGCATCGACTACACTCCTGCGCCCCACGACCTCCCTCCAGGAAAGGAGGAAACGTGAACGATCGATGTCAGTCGCCTTTTCATATACGAGACATTTGGGCTCCATGACATGTTACGATCAATGATTACTCCAGAGAAGCATTTCCTTCTTTCGCAGGGTATTGTTGAGCCATTTATACATACGAGGTAATTAGAGATGCTCTTGCGTGTAAAGGCAACAAGGCAATATTTTTTAGTTGAAATCTCCAGGACTTGAAGGCGAAGGTAGGCCGTATGAATGCTGGCCGCCTTTTGAAGCATCGCTCTAACTTGTGGTCGCGTAACTCCTGATGCCCAGATTCAAATGTCATCCGCATAGAGTGACAGTTGCGCCAGCTGTAGTAGTACAGTATATATATATATATATATGGACACCTATATGTTGTCCACACTTTCTACGCGTGGTTTCCATTGCCTTTAGTTTAGTTTCCGTTTCATTTCCCTATGATCTGCATGACCGCGTGAGGAGTCCCTATGTTTCTATATGCGTAATTGATAACGACAATAGTCCAAATCAGCTCCATATGTTACACATAATCTCCGTATGACTCATATGGAAACAAGGAATTAGGGGGCATATAGAACGTTCCACTAAGAAGCGCTGCCATATTTACAGTACAGCATTCATTCGCCAGTGGTGATGTCCTGGCTTTCTGTCACCTGGCCAGCTGGTTCACGAGCCAGTCGGAAGGAAGCGAAGCTCTTCAGGAAGGGGTGAAAGGACAAAGGAAGAGTGCAGATCAACCGGCCATGGGGTAGGGAAACCGGCTGATACCGAGGTTAGCGTGAAGATACGAAGAGTCCGGGCGCTACGGTGATCATCAACAACAGCAGAAATAAGGACGGTGCGAGGTCAGCGACCTTGTGGAGTAGCTTCTCACCACACTCGCGACTGATCGATAGCGGTGCGTTGGGAAGGGGCGAAGATGGCCCACCTCAGGGATGTGTCGGTAGTGTTGTGCGTTGGACGTTTGCGTAAAAACAGGTAAAAACAAGTTGACTTTCAAGATATTTGTCTTATCAGTGTCATAACATTTTGCCCTTGCCAGGTGGACCCTCCTCAGGACACCTTCTACGTGCCCGCATCCGTTTGATGAAAAAGGAAAAGTGCCAGGAAGCTCTTAAAGTTACCACGTTGAATTCAGCTAATATCGAAACCATAATATGCGGTGACACTAGTGATGAAGATTTCTGCAAGGTAAGAGGGAAAATATTTCTTCGGACAAATCAACCGTCCTTTGAGGGGTTGAGGCAAATGCAGATTAGGTGCGCTTCGCTCGGTTCCTGTGTTCGAATTCATTTTTCATGGATTGAAGTTGTTCGCATAGCTATAATGAGTTAGTGCCCATATGCGAGCTATTAGTCATTCTCTGATCCCGATCCGGATCAGAGAATGATCTGGAACCGATCCGGATCATGAGAGGGAAATAACTAGAAGAATAAGAATGGGATGGAGCGCATATGGCAAGTTCTCTCAGATCATGAATGGTAGTTTACCAATATCCCTGAAGAGAAAAGTATACAACAGCTGTATCCTACCGGTGCTCACCGATGGGGCAGAAATATGGAGGCTAACAAACAGGGTTCAGCTTAAGTTACGAACAACGCAGCGAGCTATGGAAAGGAAAATGATAGGTGCAACGTTAAGAGATCGGAATACGGCGGAGTGGATGAGGGAACAAACGCGGGTTAATGACATCCTAGTTGAAATCAAGCGGAAGAAATGGGCTTGGGCAGGGCATGTAATGCGAAGGCAAGATAACCGCTGCTCCTTAAGGGTAACGGAGTGGATTCCAAGAGAAAGCAAACGTAGCAGGGGACGGCAGAAAGTTAGGTGGTCGGATGAGATTAAGAAGTTTGCGGGGATACAGTGGCGGCAACTGACAAAGGACAGGGTTAATTGGCGAGACATGGGAGAGGCCTTTGCCCTGCAGTGGGTGATGATGATGACATTCATCGATCCCTGCGAGCCATACCAGTCCTGGAGCAGTGGTGCAGCGGCTATGCAACGCGCCACTGCCCCGCGATAGCAGGTGCTGCCATCGGTGGTGTTTGTGGGACCAGGTTTCTCTTTAGGAGGAACCTCTCGCGACCAATCATTAACTTAACTGTCACCTGCCATGGTAGATAACCTGCACGGTGGGAAGTCTAAATACAGAGCGATTTTTGTAACATTTACCAACTTTTATTTTCAAACATCTGAAAGGTACGCCACTGCGACCAGTAGGGATGGATTGCACAGCAAGGCGGATATTATGTAGTTTATATGGATGAACAAATAGGCTATTAATTACCTTACATTAAGGAAAAAACTTGCTTAGTTTTCATCTTAGTGGGTAAGGTTATATTGCGAAACTGTCTCTCTGTGTGTGTGTGTGTGTGTGTGTGTGTGTGTGTGTGTGTGTGTGTGTGTGTGTGTGTGTGTGTGTGTGTGTGTGTGTGCGTGTGTGTGTGCGTGTGTGTGTGCGTGTGTGTGTGCGTGTGTGCGCGCGCGCGCGCGCGTGTGTGTGTGTGTGTGTGTGTGTGCGTGCGTGTGTGCGCGCGCGCGCGCGCGCGCGTGTGTGTGTGTGTGTGTGTGTGTGTGTGTGTGTGAATGTGCGTGTGTGTGTGTGAATGTAATTAAGTTGACGCACAGTGGAAAAACAAGTTTTTTCTAACGTTTCTACCGGGGTCTGGCCTTTTTCAGTGTGCGTGCGTGCGTACGTGTGTGTGTGTGGCGGGGGGGGGTTACTTCAGATAACAAGGGTAATCGAGGTCGCATGACGTTTTTTTTGCTTTTGAAGAATTTTTTTTCTTTTATGGGGTGATGCGTCGGCACAAGGGAATAGTATTTGGTTTTGCATGAAACGCTGCAGGTTTTTTTACATCGTAGATCCCAATAGGCGCAAAATAACGACTTTGCGATTTCGCAAAAAAGCTAGTTTGGATCCCTGCAGAAAGTAAAAGACAGTTTTATGAAACCTGAATATATTTTGAGTAACTGTATGCAAACTCCTCATGCGAAAACGCTCATACGCTCACCTTCACGGACCATGCATCTTGTCTCGATCTTTCTTGTGCAGTTGCCTAGCAACAGCGACGCCATGTTAAGTTCAATTGAAATCAAATAAATATCCATGGCTGCGAGCAGAATTCGTGGTGCCCCGAATAGATCAGCTTCGCAGGCAGCTGCGCGAGAGCACTGGGCTATCGCAGGGTCCGAACACGCCTCGTGTTAATCTTCAACACGCTCTCGCGCTGCGCATTGCACGTTGTCATCTTCACCAACTATCATCTGCGGCGCAAATAGATCACGTCAGCTTAACCACGATCACAGCTTAACCCGAGCCTAAATTGGTTGCCAGACGTGCCGACGACACACCAAAGCAAAACCATGAGCCAACCAAGCTGAAGACATTCTCTCGCTAGTGTACTTCATGTAACTACGTTAAAACCCCACCATTTCTTTTGGCTTGAAAGCAACGCCAAAATAGTTTTTGGGTCCGGTAGGTTTGCACCAAAAAACAAAAATTGCCCTCACTGCTGGACAAGTAAAGGATTCCAATAAGGGCACTTTTTTGGACAATAATTGGGCAAGAAGGAGCACCAAACTGAGCCTCAAATTTCTCTCAGTATTACTCCGTTAGTTTGCTATGGTTGGACAAAATGCGTACTCCTGAAGCGGGCAGATAATTTTTTTAATTAGGCACTAAAGTCATCTACAATAGAGAAAATTCTAAACAACGCGAACTTTGAGGGATATTTCAAAACCAACCCATAGGGTATTCTTTAAAGTTTCCCGGAAAAGCTTCAGTACGTGGTAATTCTAGATCAAGAACAAAGTGTGCCATTATATTGATTTAAACAATAATAATACAGGCTGAACAACACAAACTATATGTTGTTAGGTTGCCATTAGTGTATATTCTGAGTTAAAAGAGCAACGGTCAGGAATACGATTTTTATTTAGCCTGAGCAGGCCAAAAACATTGTGCCTAGCGCTCTTTGGACTTAGATGCCCTTGTGCCAAAAAAATTTAGCATCATCAATTTCACTGCGAACTGAGCGTATGTGGTTGCGTCTTAGCACAATGGCAGAGTCTCACAAAATACCTTCTAATCAACTTCTTGCTTGCCAGGCCAATTTTATTCACGTTCAATGCTAATATGAGCCCTCTACTGTTATATCTCCAGGTCTCGCTAACGCCAGCGAAGACAAATATTCAGTCATTCCTAACTGTAATCTTCTAGTGGTATTTTATTCTTAAGCTTTTCCCAGTGCTGTTAAGTCATTATACTTCTTTATTTATTGTCTTTCACTGAATTTTATACGACCTTCGATTGTATAGAAGTCATTTGTACGTTTTAAGACGAGCAATATTTTCTAATGTAAACATCAGTACCCCCATGAGAAAGGAATATTTTAACTGGCCGGTTAATTTAGGCTGAGGTGCAAGCCGCAGTCGGTCCAATTATTCCATGGATATTTTTAAACAAGGCATTGACAGCATGCGTATACAAAGTTTTAGGGTAATGATGATCCAACACGCCGATGCCTGCGTTCAAGTAATCGTTTCAATTCGAATGTCTGAGACGAAGCGCAGACTTCTCCAAATAAAAAGCTTTTTTTCAGGCGCATGAATACATTTCTGTAAACTGTATTACCAAATAAAGGGAACCATTGATGTCGCTAAGCCAGCAAGGAGTGGTCCCACACAAGATGGTGAATTAGTACACACCTCGCCGCAGCCCGAAGCACTGCTTTAGGCAACGTGAGAAATGTTTAAATTCAATATATTGGCATTCGATACAGGTGGTTCTCGTGCGCTTTCTATCTTCCGTCTTATCATAAAGGTCATTAAGCTGACTGTGCCGAAGGTCCCCAATGCTAATGTCATTTAGCCTTCGAAGCACCCGGCTCTTGCTAAGCTTTTAATACCAATCGAGATCAAGCTAGGTAGCGTTTGTCAACTACCCCAAGATCGCCATTGCACGCACTTTTGCTGTGCTTTGTGGCCGGAAACATGAGCTTTGCTATATAAAATTCCTTTTCTCTGAATTCACAAAACTAATACTTGCTCCGATAGCAACTGCGGGTCCTCTCATTGGCAAAAGTTGTCTCAGCATATAGACAGGCACGCTGTTTGATGCATGTTGCGCCTTGGTTTGGACGAAGCCAGCCATGATTGTGCCGTCTCGTCAGACAGTTCATCGAATATAATGGCGAACCTCCGCGTCCAGTTTTTTTAAGTGAAAACGCATCTGAACAACGGCAACTATTTTTTTTTGCCGGTGGTACGCATTGACTGCATTTTGAAAAACAACTGTTTAGGGGTAGGGCGGCAATATATACTACTACAAACATGGGATATGGAAATACGTGTCGGGTGCTGCGCCGCGCATGGTTGCCAGGAATACTCGGTGCGCGGACGTGCAAACTGCTGTATAGGGAGGGGGAAATCCGGGTCGCGGCCCAAACAATGTATTTCACGCCGGCACAGGTCGCTTGCCCTGCGCCATTCAGAACATCGCGCGGGGCCATTGTCTGCGTGTGGGGCATCGGCGCAAGAACGCTCTCTCATTTGGTCTTAGCGCGCCAGCCGCTCAAAGTAAATATTTATGTGCAGCGCGCATGCAGTGTCTTTGAGTACTTTTCTCTTGAGGGACATTGCTAAACTGTCATTCATGATTTCAGAGAACCCACCATATGCACTAAACCCCATTCTTATTCTTCTAGTTATTTCCCTCTCATGATACGGATTAGCAGTCACTAACCTGCCCTAAGTAGACGTATTTTCCTACTATTTCCAGCACCTTGCTACCAATTGTCAACTGTTGTTCTCTTGAGAAACTGTTTAAAATTTATTTTTTCTTCTAATTTAGGTGACAAATACTTTCGAAATGTTTGTGGAATCTGAAGGCGAAAACAGGGTACTTGGCACAATAGTAGGGTCGTGTATGTGGTACGTAAAGACAGGCATGGCAATGAAGTTTTGTAACTGAAATAAACTATGTAGAAAGACTTAAGCTTGCCGATTCGAAAATGCGACTTTAAGGCGCGCGACATGTGTTGCACATTGCGATTCCCCACCTACTCTGTGTTGTCTTGCCGAAAATTGCATGAACTTTGGACATAGTGTATACCCTTGATAACGACATTTGTACGAACCATACGGCATTCGACCAAACAAAGATGCTATTTTGTCAGAGGTACCTACAATGCAGCTTTTCTTCTGATACCCCACCTGAGGTATCTTACGGTACTTTACGTTGGCACTTCACATTATCTTAGCACGCATAGAATATTTCGAGTTTACCTTCAAAAACATTTCTCTTCGTAAAAGGTTTTCTGTAATGAGTACGCGTAATTGTTAAATACTCAAGAAAAGTGGTGTTTTCATAACGTAAACAGCCAACATATTTGACATTCAGGCGACGCGGGCAGACTTATGTACACCTGTACCTATACCTGTACTTATGTACACTGTACTGTATGTACACCTGTACTGTACTATGTGGGCACCTGTACTTACGTGCAGGTGCCCACAGCAGTTTTTATTACACCTAAATCACAAAAAGCCTGATTCTCTTGCTACGTAGAAACACAGCCAGGCATTAAGAAGTGCATCGTGGTGTTCGCGGAGGAAAGTCGGAGTCCATCTCCCAGTTCGTGGATGCAAGCTGAGGATGCCCAGGAAATAAGTCTTGTTGTAATTCTTCTGTTCCAAAAACTTTTGGGGGCACCTGTACGTAGGAACTGCTTTGTACACTGCTTGTACATGCATTCTTTCTCAAAGGGCGACTCCGGAGGCCCGCTGACTGCGGAGAAAGACTACAAGCACTATGAACTCGTGGGAATTGTTTCATCAACGTTTGGCTGCGCAGATCCTAGATACCCCAGCATATTCATGCGTGTATTACACTTTATGCCTTGGATCAAAAAAGAGTTGAGGGAGCAAGACAGCTGGATACCGTTGGATGTTTAGGCACCTGAGTTGATTTATGCTGGTTCATAAACTTGGCTTTTGTAGTCTTTAATAAACGTTCGAGTGACTTTTTTCTCTTCGTTGGGTAATTGATCCAGCACATATAGTTTCTCGCGTGAGCTGGAAACTTCGTACTTAAGCGGTATTCAAGTGAGCACGTCGCGAGACATCGGAAGATGTTTCGGGTTCGTAAAAGCAAGCAAATAAATTCCTTCAGTGTGGTTAGCCTTAGCTTGTTATGAAGAAGGAAAAAGAGTAAAATGCTGCTTGCAGCGTCACCTTCCGACTTGCACGTGTGTCTGAACGTATATGTTTTGTGTTGTGTTAGGTTTAGTGGCGCATAAGCATCCAAGGCTATCATGCGCCAAGCTCAAGGTGTAGGAGAATAGATTTGTGTAGAATTTTACTAAAAAGCGAGAAAAATCGCTGGTGTAAAGGGCCTAAAATATTAGTTGCTACAAGCCTTTAATGCTGGAATAGAAATTTTGGAAACGTTAGTGTTAAAACCTTTAAAGAAGGTCGAGTAACCTCAGCGGCAATGTCTGAACGTCTAGTTTCCAAAGTTAGTAAAACTTGGCGTAATACAGCTATATTCTAGCGCACATAGAGCGCACGACGGACGAAAGTCGGCGTGCCAACTTTCAATTGAATTTTATCAATATAAAAAATCCGAACATACCAACCACCCAACCACGATAATAGAAGAACACAGATAGAGATATTTATTTGCGCCTCCTTGACACCGCACCTTCGCTGTTTTTCTAGGGACCGGCATAATTACTAAATTGCGGTCCCAAGATTTTCAGACTTCTTTTTTATGCAAGTTTGGAAAGCAAAAATAAGTTGATTTGTTGAATGCTAAATATATACAAATTTTCCAGGGTAAACGGCAGAACCGTAGACGGCGACATAGGAAGTCTTAGCCGTAATGTTTCTCACTTTTTCTAAATACTCATGAGCTAAGCAACTGAGTGCTCTCAAGAAGGCGCCCTTAAGTGGCGCGTATTCAGAAGGACCTGGTGTACGTGAGACTTGCACTGGCGCTCGATTTGATAGCGGAGGGGACGTGTTCGCCATATATTTCTGTGACTTGAACCAGGAAACTTTTCGTAAGTGGTTCAAGTGGTCATGCAAGGCTGCTCGATGAATTCTCTTCCTTTTATTTTTATTCCTTTCAGAGCACGGTCGAAACATAGAAGTTGCAGTCCTTCTCTTACGGTTGTGATGGAAATAATGTATGCCACTAATATGAGCTATTGATAGGCGTACAGCAGAACTTTTTGGTCATCCAATTCACGGAATTCATTGAATGTCTCATATTTTATTAAGGATGTTCTCGCTTTCGACATATGGGGGACACAGTCGCTAGGGGAGTGTTTAGTAATGTATACATCATTCCAGCTCTACTGTATACAGTTTTTTTTTTAAGCTAGCGTCATTTATACCCGCTATGGTGGCTCAAGTGTTTAAGGGCACTCGGCTGCTGAGGCAAAGCACGCGGGTTCCATACCTACTGAGATATCTGCGTTTCGATGGAGGCAAATGCAACACGGCCGTGTAGTCTGCGATGGCAGCGCACGTTCAAGAACCCCAGGTGATTGAAATTGATCTCTAGCCCACCCAATAGAGGGTCTCTCATAGCCTATGCGTTGCTTTGGGACGTTGAACCCCAGACACCACACCGTACCACCATCAACTACGATAGACCAGAGAGCCGACTGCTCTGATCACAACGAGTGATTAGTGCTATATGAAAGTATGCTTGGTGGCGACGCGTCCTTTAGATGGCGCCCCAAGTTGGTCTTTAGTAGAGTAACTGATCTAGCGGCTCTACTCTTTGGTAGAATCACTCTCGTCACTAGTGACTCTAGTAGAGTCACTGGACTGTGACCTGCCTTTGGCTAGGGCATCTGAGCCTCGCAGAAGGCTCCTACGTTGAAGGCGCATTGCTACGATCCCCGTGAATTTTTCTCCTTCTGCAAGTGCACGCAGGCGCCGTAGCACGCGTCACGTTTGTAGTTTGTTTCTTGGCACTGCGCTGACCCTTTCCACTCATTAAGCAAAATTAGCGGCGCTGAACTTCGTCCACCAAGGCCATGCCAGGAAGACAAGGTTTCGTATTTGGATCGCCTAATACTGAGCCAAAAGCGCGAATTTCTTGAGAGCGACAGATCTTTTCTTCCCGAACCCTCGAAGGAATGGTTTGCTAACATTCGTACCAGCCCAGTAAAGAACATTCAGTCATGTTAAACGTTTTAGGCAAGAAACGCTGCGTTAAAGTAATTTATTCTGCACAAAATGGACAGCGCTGCGGCTGAATTCGCTAGAATGCGCTTTGTTCGTCCAACACTAGCCAGCAAAATAAGTAGCATGCCGGCACACCTTTGGCTGATGAAGTGATTCGAACTCGCATCGAACCCGCCGCGGTGGCTCAGTGGTTACGGCGCTTGGCTGCTGACCCGAAAGACGCGGGTTCGATCCAGGCCGCGGCGGCCAAATTTTGATGGAGATGAAATTTTAGAGGCCCGTGTACTGTGCGATGTCAGTGCGCGTTAAAGAACCCCAGGTGGTCGAAATTTCCGGAGCCCTTCACTGCGCCATCCCTCATAGCCTGAGTCGCTTTTGGGACGTTAGATCTCAATAAACGAAACTAAACGAACTCGCATCTATGGCGGCACCACTTTTTCCTCTAGATAACATTAGAGAAACTCTGCGCTTGCACTAGTTCTGAGAGTCACCAGGGTGCCTCCTGTCTTGATTGATGCGTTGTCTTAGTGCACCCCGCTGCGTCACCTTGACGGGGGGAAGCAGATGACGCACCAAAAGAAGACGCGGCACAAGGCGAGAAGCATCGGACGCGTCACCACGCGGGCTCGCCCCTGCACGGCACTGGTGACTAACCGTCCGGCTGGCTCCTGGTGCTGCGGCTTCGGTCCTGTACAGCCCAGCACGGTCCCTCCAGCCTAAGTGAGGACTTTCACCCCCAGGAAGCACCGCCTATCAGCCAGCTTACCGTGTTATCTCGCGTAACCGCCATACTTTTTTTTTAAACGCAGGTGTGAAAGTTCAATGCGCGGCCTGAAGGCGCTGCCCGAATTAAAAACAACGTTTAACCAAACTTTGCTATATGGGGGACGCATTATGTCGTCCTGCTTTATCACGACTCATTGAGGACTGGTATCGGCTGTCGCAGGGTTCATTATGCCTTACTGTATTATTTGTTGGGCCTCGTCGTCGACTGCTCCCTGTACGGCGAAGAGAACTGGATAGTGGTAGATGCGGAGGGGATTCTCCGTCAGAGCCTTCAGCTTCCATCGACGAAGTGAGTATGTGCGGAAAGTACAATATGTGCGATGACCTGAGGACATCAACCTTCAAATAACAAACCTGTTAATGCCAGCATTGGTGGTATACTCTTCAATGTGGGAAATTCGCTGTCAGGAAACAAGACGACCACGAAGCGTAGTGGCATTTTAAATAATGCGCTTTCAGAACAAATGCACATTGTTTCGGATTTGCTGGCCATTAAAGTGACAGGTTGGGCTGGTTGATACGTAATCGTAGTTCACGAGTGAAAAAGGTTTACCACAGAGAAAGAAAAAAACTACAGCACGGCACAAGCGTTCACTCTATATTTTAAAGTTTATTCGGAAGAAACAGTAACATATGTACAAAAAGGCAACGATACAAGCCGCCGCATTGGTTCAGCGGTTATAATATTCGGATGCTTACGCGAAAGACGCGCGTTCGATCCCATCCGCGGCGGTGGATTTTCGGGGGAGGCGAAATCCTATAGGCCCGTATACTGTGCGATGTCACTGCACGTTAAAGGGACGTTGAGAGCAAAGCTATAAAGTTATTTTATTAGTCAAATCTGATAGTTCGGCATTTTGTGGCTTTGGTGCAGCTTGTCCAACAGCGAAAGGCGCATTTATTGCCAAGACATTTCGATTTGAAGTTCCAAAACTTCTCGCCGCTATGATTCAAACTCGGGACAACCTGGTGACTAAACAGGAGAAAACTGACGTAAAGTGGCGGAAACGGAAACCAGGACTCCGTGATTGCTGGCGGCCAGAGCTGCGCTCCCGCTTAGCAGCAGCCGGAATGAAAACCACTGCCGGTCGGAGTTGAAGGCCTGTATCAGCCGTCGTCGCTTCGTTTACGTCCGAGCAACGTTACGATGGATCCCGTTTCTGATTCTGACAACGAAGTTCTCGCAACCTCAACCCCACACAGCGTGCGATGCTTTTGAGGGCTGAGGCGGCTGATCTGGCAAGGAAGTCCTAGAGCAGAGGAATTGACAAAGCAGCTGTCACCGCCGAGCAACCGTCACGACTAATGTGTAGCGACCGGTACACGCGGGCATGCTTATATTCTGTGCTAATAGTTCCAGTACGGCTGGTTATGCAGCCCTGCGTCCTGATACGTCGAGGAAGTGAACACGCCGAGCGGTGCGTTTGCTAACGTGGAGGCGCGTCGAACATTAGCTATACACAGCTCTTTTTTCTTGTCGCAGTTGCATGCCGTTGCACGAACTTCGCCCGAGGAGCATTTAGAGAGGCACTTGGCTGCTCTGTCCTTGTAAATCAAGGCGTTTAAATTAACAACGCGAACTCGCAGAACGCGTAGCCGCGAAGCACCCCAAAACGAACAGAAACTCAGCTGGCCGCCTGTTCCGCCTCCATTTACAGGTTTTATTTGACTTCCGACATTAATGTTATATTTTCTCGGCTTCCTCTTGCAATAAAAGTGCACCAGTGGTTTCAAAAAAAAAAACTTATATACATCAATGTAGGTCTAACGCGTAACCTTCATTCACGTTTGTCAGCCTCAGAGATCTGTAGTGTCATTTCTCCTATTTAGTCATCACGCTTGTACTTGCGAGGTTGGCCTGTGGCGACTATACCTGTATTTTAGTTCTTGCCCTTTTCTACATTACAAAAGCTTTGCTTCCAGAAAGAGTTGCGTCTTTGTGGTTGGGAAGCGCTATTCCATCGATGCAAGACAACTTCATTTTCCCCTCAGTGTCTCTTTAAAGAACCCCAGGTGGTCGAAATTATCCGGAGCCGTCTACTACAACAATAGCCTGAGTTGCTTTGGGGCGTTAAACCTCATCGAATCAAATGAAATCAATCAGAGGTACAAGTAAAATGAAAATCAGCATAGTCCCACACTCTGGAGATGCTAAAGACAACCCGATAACACAGCCCTGGCCCCACCTCGTTATGTCGGCGAATGTCGTAGACACGGACCAAAGGAAATCCTTAAGAAAGCAATAGAGGCCATTACGAAGTACAGCTAGGCTAAAGAATTCCAAATTTTGCAGTTTAGCGAGCCAAAGCTTCACAAAAGTGCTATAAGAGACGTCGAAGTAGGCAACTCCGGATTAGTTTAGACCATCTTGGATCTTTAGCTTTAGCTGACATCGCACGGCACATGTTAGTTTTTGCATTTCGCCTCCACGGAAAGGCGATCGCCTGGGTGGCGACCTTGAGAACAGCAGCCGAAGGCTTTCTTTTAGTTGCCACGCTGCTAGTCTTGCCCTCAATCACAGGTGCTTTCTTTCTTCTCTTATCAAACACCGTATACCACAACCACAATATTCATATCTAAACGCTCAGGTTATCCACTTCAAGTTTGGCGTAAGTTTGGCACACTCTACTGCATTTTCTGCTTCGTTCTTTTACGACGTTAGCAGTACGAGTCGAACTTTTCAAAATGCCGTGGTCCGTGGTCTGAACTCTCCACCCATCATGCGACCACTCATCTGCAGCCACTATTTGGAAGGCTTACTCCCACCGCCCACCTTCACCCTCCAGAAGGCATTCATCCACCTATCTCCTCGATCTATAAATATCCGACTGCCAAGTGGCCCGGCTACACAGGCAAATAAAAAGCGACGACGAATGAAATTCAAACACGCAATCGGAAGTCGTTGATTGCAAAAGCGAAAATATCAAAGTTAACTGCTTCACCAACACCGCTAAGTAGACTTGGAATACTACAGCTTACGACTGCCTGTAATTTTCAGCTCGATAGCGTTAAAGGATCTCTTGTCCAGCAGTTTAGGTGTCACCGTCGGTGTCGGCTTTGCGAGCGAAAAATGACGAGCATGAATCTCGCAGGCCATGCCTAGAGAGGGACCTAGAAGACACGTGTGCCAATTAGGTCACGTGACCTACCGTGCAGGTCGGTCACGTGACCTAACTGGCCCACCATGCAGGTGGCAGTTAAATTAATTATTGGTGATCGGGAAGAGCCAACTGGGCCGCACAAGGCCCACCGCTGGGAGCACCTGCCATCGCAGGGCAGTGGCCCCTCGATTAACCGCAGCAACACTACGCCAGGAGGGACATGAGGGCTCCCAGGGATCTATGAACGTAAAGTATGGAACGACCTTCTGCATATATGAGAATTAACGAATTACGCTTTCGCGTCATACCATCAAGGCAGAGCTTAACTGTCCCTCCCAATTTCTTGTTCAATCGACAGAGACCGGTAACGATTACCTCTTGACATCGGCACCATCGCTTCATGGCCTGATTTTCAAGTACGTATACTCGATCATCTACAGTGTTAAATAATGATCGCCATTCGTTTATCGCAGCTAAATCACAGCCCTCGTGTAATACCCCGCCGAAACGAGGTCTTTAAGAAAACTGAGCTCAATTAAATGGTATAGAACAATTTGTAGGCATTGGTATTCACCTTTAGCCTCCATTCGCTTCTCATCTCAGCATTATATAGCTACGTCACCACATGGGGCTTCCCGAATTCCTTCCCGCACTCTTTAAAACATTTGACCATGAACACTGAAAAACCACATAAACAGCTGTGGCAATTACCAGTATTTGTGGCCGAACAGCTGCGGCGACTGGTTCACGCTGGGAGGTGGAAGGTTTTGTACGCGCGTAGCCTATGCCGGTGATCATGTGACCCAGGTTGGCAGAAGAATATCCGGATATATTTGCCAGGGAGGGCTGAGCGCTAGCACTCCAAGTAAGGTTGGACGACTAGGCTCTGCTCCACACATGTTCATCCCATTTTTAGCACGCAGTTGTCAGCACTCGCAGGGCACAATGAGCCCAGGGATGCGTCCTCCATCACTGGGAATTATTCTTTAAACGGACCTGTCTGCCACGTACAACCTGCCACCAACCGTGAGAAGTCCTGTATATATTTAGAAGCAGTGGTTGCGGCTCTACAAGCATCTAAATGTTATCCTGCCCCTCATCCAGGTTGGTGCACTACTGCTTTGTAAACACTTCTATTTTGTTGCGCCGCTACCATCATGCCCACCAATGCCGAACTATCCAACGAACTTGACACGCTCCATGGCGGGGTCACTCAAATGCGCGAGAGCCGAGGCATGTTTAACAAGCTATTTGAAACTGTGAAGACAAAAAATGAGACCCTCGCAAACAAACAGAAGAACTTGAGGGAATAAAAATTGGCAGAGGCTCAGCTTGGTTAAGCCCGGAAATTGCGAAAGCAACTTCATCCGTTTCTTCAGCCCGCATCCGCCGTGTCCACCGCCGCTCTGCGCCGACGGCACGAGCTGGAGCTCTGTTTATACAACTGACATGACTTCACTCCGTCCGCAGCGCTCCTAGCGGGAGAAGCGAGAGGCTCACCGCCCGCCGTGTCTACCGCCGCTATCCGCCGACGGCACGAGTTGGGGCCCTTCTCTTCCATAGATGGTGTGACGTCGCTCCTACCACAGCGCCTCTAGTGGGAGAAGCGAGAGGCTCACCGCCGGCCGTGTCTACCGCCGCTCTACGCTGACGAGCCGAGCCGGGGCCTTTTTCTTCCACAGATGGTGTGACGTTACTTCTGCCGCAGCGCCTCTAGTGGGAGAAGCGAGAGGCTTACAGCCCGCCGTATCTACCGCCGCTCTACGCTGACGAGCCGAGCTGGGGCCCTGGTTTTTCGAAGCTAGTATGACGTCACGTCTGACGTCACGCTAAAGGTCAAACGTGTCCACCGAAGCGCTACGCTGAAGGGCTCAAACTGTGAGCAGTATTACTTTCGCAATAAAAATGAGCAATTAGCTAAAAGAATCAGCGATCTCGAGCACTCGCGCCTAAATAATGTTGAAGTTAAGATTCGATTCATTGATTTACTGGGGTTTAACTGCAAAACAAAAGTTTTGTTTAATAATATAGACGCAATATAGACGTAATAATATAGACGCAGTCCACGAACCGCCATATTCTCACATGGTAGTGACCACGGCGGGAAGAGCGGATGAGTGGACTGAGGTGTCACTGATAGGAACTCTTTATTTGGTTGCCTTGCATCTTCAAAGAACTGAACGACTCGGCGACGGCTATGACAAGAAATGTGATTGGCGGTCGTCGAAGAGTTTAAGTCGAAACGAAGTTTAAGGTTTTCGCAGCCAAATCTCAAGAAAACTGCTTTTCTCTCGTGTTCGACCTATCATGGAATATGCGTGTATTGGTTTGGTTTATGGGGTTGAACGTTCCAAAGCGACTAAGGCTATGAGAGACGCCGTAGTGGAGAGCTCCGGAAATTTCGACCACCTGGGGTTCTTTAACGTGCACTGACATCGCACAGTACACGGGCCTCTAGAATTTCTCATCCAAAGAAATTCAACCGCCGCGGCCGGGATAAATATGCGTGTATTGTATGGGACCCTGCAGATCAAGTGTTAACTGAAACACTCGAGAAAATTCATAACCGAGCAGCAAGGTTCGTCTTGGGCAGGTACACGCAAAGGGATAGTTGTACAGGAATGAAAAAAGAATTGCAATAAGAAGCACTCGCTTCCCGTAGAAGAAAATTGAGGCTAAAATTGCTGTACTTAATAGTTCACGGAAAAACGGGGATTGATTTTGAAAGTTATTTAAACAGCCTTTTTACGTTTCTCAACGACATGACCATTCCCGTAAAATTAGAGAGTACCGTACCAGGACGAACTTGTTTGCGAGGTCATTTTTTGTTAAAACAGTGCAACAGTGGAACCGGCTTTCCAAAATGCAAGTGTGCTCTGCAAGTGAAGATGTATTTTTTGCCAATCTGCAACCCCCCTGCTATATTGCCTTCGGGAAAATGCGGGTAACTCTCGAACAAAGCATAAAGAATAAAAGCAGAATCGCGGCTGCTCTAGGCCACTCATTAAAGCTCAAAAAAGGACCTTCAAAAAAAAACCTCAAAAAAAGCAGAAGCGGTTCCGCGTGGCTTGCGTCATTCGCGATAAACCTGGCCGTACTTCGCGTCACAAATTTATAAATCGGCGTGCTGGCGGCTTTCAGCGTGAATAAGCAAAGAGTTAAAGTATCGCGGCAGTATTAAGAAACAATGTTGGTTGGTTTATGGGGTTTAACGTCCCAAAGCGACTAAGGCTATGAGAGACGCCGTAGCGGAGGGCTCCGGAAATTTCGACCACCTAGGATTCTTTAACGTGCACTGACATCGCACAGTACACGGGCCTCTAGAGTTTCTCCTCCAAAGAAATTTAACCGCCGCGGCCGGGATCGAACCCACGTCTTTCGGGTCAGCAGCCGAGCACCAAAACTACTGAGCCACCGCGGCGGCTAAGAAACAATGTGCCCTCCCTGATAGGTATGCTACCCTCGTTATGCGGAAGCCTAAAATTTTTAGTAGGCACCCGGCAATGCGATCGGACCAAAGAGCGATCAGGAAAAGCGGGCAGAAAATGACGTCCTGTGTTAAGCGCATTCCAGAAGTAAATTGCAAATTTCGGAATTCAGCTTAAGAAGAGACGCGTGGACCATGAGGGGCATTATAGTGGAGAGCTCGGGATTAAATTCAGTTTAGACCATCTGGATCTTTTTTTTAACTAGCGCTGGCGTGGCAGAGCAATCGCCTGTTTCTATATTCAGTCTTTATCAAAATACGACGGCCGCGACCGGGACCTAACCGACTACCTAGGGATCAACATCCGAACGCTGAAGCCCTACAGCCACAGCGGCGGTTCTGCTCTCAAAAACAAATTTTAATTCATGCTTAGTGCAGCTGTTCCCATAAAGCTCCTGTGGCTACCTATGACCTTATGTTCTGAGCAAGAAGCAAATCAGTATCAATCAGTGATTCAGGATACGCGCTTTACTATTGTGCTGCGACAGATGTTTAAAGGACGAGCCTTGTTTGCTTATTTCTGTTCACGTTGCTAGTATTATGCAACGGCAAAATTCTAGCAGAATAGTTAACGAGAGATGAATTTCACGCCTTTTGGTTTGGCTTGGTGTTTATTTTCTTTCAAAAATAAAAGTGGAAGCCAAAGCAAAAGGCGGTAGGCCTGACTAGGTCTTGGCTCCCTGATACAGGCGGCAGCACACACCTTTAGCGCCTATGCAGGACAAACAAAGAAACTAAATAATATAACAACAATTTGACACAAACAAGCATGAATTGAGTACATAAATGACACCAAATAAAATAACAATACGAATAAACAAGCATGAATTAAATACATCAATGACAACAAATAATATAACAACAATATGACACAAACAAGCATAAATTTACAAATTTTATGCCGCAGGACGTTTTCATAGAAACAAAGACTAGTCAAAAACATATATTATAGCGAGTATAGGCCACAAAACTAAACAGGATTCTCTTCCAAATATTTTTTATATATTTTTTAAATACCTTAGTTGATGACGAGAATTCCCGTTCTAGTGAAGTTTGGTTGATGACAAATGGTACCTGGAGAGTTAATTTCTGTTTCCCGTAGTTAGTCCGAGTTACGGGCAGAAGTTTTTTTCGTGTTCTCAGATGGTACATATGGCAGGCCTGTCAGGTAGAGTGGCATACAATCTGTTATGGTGAATATACTGCAATAAACGAAAATAATAAATTTGTTGTACTGGTAGAATAGCCTGTTTTTTGTATAAGGGTTCTGTAGGTAAATCTCGCGGTCTCCCATAATAGCCTTCAATGGCTCTTAGAGCTTTTTTCTGGAGAACAAGCAACCTATTAAAGTTACCGGATCCACTGGTTCCCCAAACAAGAATACAGTATGATATTTTGGAATAAAAAAGAGCATAATACAATGAAATCTTAAGCCAAGTTGGTATTAAGTTAGTAATTTTGTAAAGACATCCTACAGTTTTACTCAGATCTTTCACTAAATTTGAAACATGCACATTCCATGAAAGGTTTTCATTGAAACAAACACCAAGCAATTTGGGGTTGGACACTTGTGCTATGATATTGTTCTTGTATTTTATAACTAGAGCACATTGTACAGTGGAGTTGATGGGCCTAAATATTAGGTTTGTGGTTTTCGTGAGATTCAGGCCAAGGTTATTTGCCATCGACCAATTCTCTAACCTATTTAAATAATCATTGACCCTTACTGCTAATCTAGGCAAGGAACATTCTGTGAAAAAGGCATTTGTGTCATCAGCATACATTATTAGATCGGGTGAATCAGGAATATTAGTTATGTCATTAATATATATTATGAATAATAATGGTCCCAGAATTGATCCTTGGGGAACACCTTCTTTTATAATCATACTAGTGGAAGAGCAATGATGAACTTGCACATACTGTAGCCTGTTATACAAATAACTTCTTAATAAGTCCAGAGGTATACCACGCACTCCATAATCCGCCAGTTTTTGTAATAAAATGTCATGTTGAACGCAGTCGAAGGACTTTGGAAAGTCAAGAAATAAACCAAGTGTGTATATCCGACATTCAACATTATCAATTATTTTCTCTTTAATGGTTAACAATGTTTTCTCTGTAGACTTTTTCTTCCTGAATCCATATTGCGAGCTAGTGATAATATTGTATTTATGAAAAAAGCTTTCGAGCCTAATGTTTATTACTCCCTCAAACACTTTAGATAACACTGGCAATATAGAGATCGGCCGATAGTTTGATATTTCATTTGTTTCCGCCCTTATGTACGGGACACACACGAGCGATTTTTAAGTGATTTGGAAACGCGCCGGTTCTAAGCATAAGATTAGCAATGTACAGTCGGGGACAAAAGTCTCCGGACCACGTGTTCCTCAAACGAAGCTTATGGCTCTGCTATCAGACAGCGGCTGGAGACCGCGCTTGCGGAGATGAAAGAAAAAAAATTTAACTTTTACCTCCACAAGTGTGGCCTCCAGCCGCCGACTAATAGCAGAGCTATCGGCTTCGTTAGAGGAACACGTGGTCCGGAGACTTTTGTCCCCGACTGTACGTTAAGACACCACATATGGACGTTGCCACGTGTTTCACGGGTGAAGCCTTAATATCGTCATGCCCTGCCGATGCGTTGTCTTTTAAGCTTCTGATTAAACCAGCTACTTCAGTGGGGAGAAGGTGATAGAGTTTGATAATGGTGTTATTAGGTTTGAGTACGTTTCACACGAGATTGGGTCAGTGTAATCAGCATTGCCCACATTAACAAAAAACTGATTCATTGCTGTTGCTAAATCAGAGCCAGTCATTACTCCGTTTGCTGTAACTATTTCTGATAATTCAGACTGAGTTTTTCTATTCACCAAATTATTTACTTCCCACCACACTTTCTTGGAGTCACTGCGTATTGCCGAAAAGCGCTGAACATAGTAATCGGATTTGGCTGTCTTCAGTTCTTTATTTAGTTTGTTCCTATATTTTTTGTATTCAGCAAAGAGATCAGTATTTCCAGTTTAAATAAAATCACTGTACATTTTATTCCTGGTTTTAATTTTATCATACAATGCTTTATTTATCCATGGTTTTCTAAACTTCTTACTTTTAACCTTCCTCTCCTTCAGCGGAAAACTTCATCATAGCATGCCAAAAGTTTATGAAGAAAAGCTTCGTAGGCATCATTTACATCGGTCATCTGGTATATGGTGTCCCAGGAAACATCGTCAACCAGTGATTTGAATCTATCTAAAGATTCTTCATTAATATCTCTGGTCTTATATGTTATCACAGAAAATTTAGGTTTATATAATCTAGCAGGAAGAAAACAGAAAACTGGCAAATGATCACTAATGTCATTGATCAGCACACCAGACACATATTCTGGAAGTAATACATTTGTGACGCTAATGTCTAGCAAAGCCGCAGTAGATGGAGTTACTCGTGTGGGTAAAGTGATATTGTTAGAGCATGCGTATGTATGAACAATACTATTTAGTTCACGTGTGATATTGTCATCAGACATCAGGTTTATGTTGACATCCCCCATAAGAACAAACGGAAGATTGGCAGACGTTAGGTGTTCCAAAATATTTTCCAAGAACCGGAAAAATTGTAGTCGGTTACCAGCAGGTGGCCTGTATGCTGTAGCAACTATAATATGGGGCAAAGCTATGACCAATGATTCAACATTTGCAGACATGATCGAAAACTCTTCTATGACCCTTTGTGGATAGCAAGTTTTGACATAAATTGCAACACCACCGCCCCTGCCACTCGGCCTAACAAGACCATTATAATTGTAACCAGGAAGTAAAACGTGATCATTGTTAGTGGTCAACCAAGTCTCTGTAAACAAGACTGCATCAAATTTTACTTTTAAAGATCCAAAGAACAAGTTCATACAGTCGCCCTTATTTTTCATGCTACGAACATTGAAATGAATTGCAGAAAATCTAGCTCTCTCTGAGCAATAGGTTAAGTTAAAGCCATGATTGTCATAATAACGACATGTTGGTGAATACATGAGGGAAAAAAAACAGCAACAGTTTGCTCATCAGGAAAACACACCTTAAGCAGTCATCTTGTCTAAATCAGACAGATCTCGGATCTTTAGCACATCACCCGTCTCATTCTTGCGCGCAAGCACTTTGCATGCGGAGGTCCAAACAAACTTCCAACCAACCTGCTTTTTGCGTGCAACAGCAGCCCCGAGCAACTTCTTGTTAGTCTGCGTGAGGTGCTCATTAACAAATACAGGATCTTTTTCATCGGAACCGAGTTTGTCATTTGTAATCCTGTGTTTCCTAGCCTTCGAAAGCAATGCATGTCGCTTCTCCCTTCTCACAAATCGAACTACGATATTGGTCTCATCAGACTTCTGAGTGGGAACCCTGTGACAGGTATCAATATCGCCCTCAGAGACAGGCTCTTCGATTAGCTCACCAATTTTCATCACTTTGTCCTCGGGGCTTTCTGTTGAATTCACACCTTTTATCTCTAAACTATTCAGACGACTGTACTGCTCAAGTTCCTCAACTCCTTGCGTCAGTCGCCGGTTTTCCTTTCGCAGACTTTCATTGCATTTCAAGAGTTCGCTGACCTCTTGTCTGAGCGCTTTAACTTCGGAGCTAATCACTTTTGTTTCGTCACACGTGTCACTACAGAATTTGACGCTATCCTTCACGGAGCGCAGTTCGTGCCTCATTTCTCGTTTAAGTTCCTCAAGTGCTTTCATGACTTCCTTCGTCATGCTTGAAGATTACAAGGTTACAGTTTTACCGAACAAAGGTGAAATCAGGTTCACGTTTGGCAGCAGTACGCAGAGTAGCGTCAAAAGACGACCTATAGAAGTAAATCGCTTACCTGCAAAGGCAGTAGAATTTAGAGCGATGTGTACGATGTGCGCACTGCTGCCAAACTGAAGAGCAGATCGATGTGGCTTCTCTTTTAAAGGCGGTCGTTGGCGGTAATCCCACGTAGACAGATCCCAGCAGGCAAAGCTGCGATACGCCTATCACTACAGTGATACGGTGGTGCCCGTGCGAAGACGATATGCCGCCAAGGTCAAGCTTCTCGGCAGATGAACGGCGCCGTAGTTGATCCTGCAAAGGCAGTATAGAATTTAGAGCTATGCGTACGATGTGCGCACTGCTGCCAAACTCGATCCCGAGGTGACGATCCCTCGATCCCGAGGTGACTATGAGGCTGAAAATATTCTTTTCCCTTAAATATCGTATAATTTATTTCTTAATGTGCCCCAGCATCACGACTAGATTCATAACGAATAACCATGATGACGCACTTTTAGTTCCGCTATGTTCAGTGCTGATCATATATGATCATATGATCAAATATGTTCAAGAGGCAGGTTAAACGTTTAACTGCGCTCAAATCAGCATGCTTGGAAAGCCCGAGGTCGAAGAAATACGGACACGCTAACCGCTCCTACTCTAGTGCGCATTTCTCAGTCTACCCACCACCAAGCATGGCTTGATTCTGTGAAGAGAATAGTTGCCGAAGTCTTGCACCCCTTTTTTGCCCTGCCTGTCGGATCTCCCCTTTCTTCGTCACTCTACCCCTCAACCTGTCCTCTACAACTATAAAACAGTACTGTGTCTTAATTTTAAGCAGAATTTGAAGTGTGGTAAGGGATTAGAGCTTTTACTTTGCGCACTTTGTTGTGTTCGAAGTGATAAACTACAACCAAACCAGAAAATCAATTGCTGGATTCAGCATTCCAGCTGTCAGATGGGCTGTGATGGTAGCGGTGGACACATCAAAATTTATTAAGACGGAGCACATTGTTTAGCATCGCCAAGAGCGGAATATCGTGCAGTAGCACTAGTCACAATGTGCACTGAAGGTCCTTACGTGCTAAAGGCATTCGACCGAAAGACCTTTACCATGAAGGCCTTTTACCTAAGGCATTTAGCCGGAAGGTATTTCCTATGAAGTCCTTCACCTTAAAAGCCTTTACCTAAAGCGCCTGCCCTAAAGGCATTTGGCCTAAATGCCTTTACCCTCAAAGCATCTACCTTGAAGGCGTTCATCATTCACCCAAGTGAAGGCCTGCCGGGTCTCCACACCTGGCAGGTTGCCCACAATCCGGTGGAGAGGTGGGCCGCCTGCCTCAAAGTAGGCTTCACCGACTTTGCCAAAAATAACCGCGCACAGGTGGTTTCTTTCCTAGCCGCGTAGCCAAGCACTTACGGCAGCCCCTGAGCCATGAATATATGTAAAGTAAGGTGAGCACTTGTCCCCAAGATATGACACCTTTCGGTCTTCAGGGGTGCCGTAATGGCTCTGTTATTGGGTTGAAAAGCAAAAACCTGCTGCTAGGTTACTTTTGGCAAAAGGAGTGCGCATGCCCGAAATCGGAAAATACGCCTAGTATTCATAATGCAAGAAAAAGTTTTAAAAGGCGGGTGGGTCCCTTAGTCGAGGACTGTGAGGGATGAGGATGGGACTCACGGGGGACTAGAGGGGACTCACGAATAATTTATGCCCCCTGGAGTACTTTAAAACGGGCGCCGACATCACGCAGCACAAGGGCGTTCATGCATTTCGCCCCCCTTAATATGCTGCTGCTGCGGCAAGGATCCAAACCTCCCACCTTCGAATCAGCAGCAACGCGCAAGTCACTCCAATTTTGTCGGAACTGCAGCTCATGTTCTGACAGCTCTCGCCATCTGAGCAAGTCCAACAGATTCCTGGTTAGTCACCTCCTACAGCCGGTATTAAAAGTCTCCGCACCACGGGTACTGCTAAGAAATCACACACACCCACACTCCAAAAGGCTGGTGGTGGTGGCGGTGGAAAAATATTAATTGTGCTATTTACATAAGCGAGTGGGGACTAGCCTTAAGGGCCAGCCCATTACAAATTCTAGGAGAGCCCCTAGTTCGGAGCCGCTGTGGCTACCGCTGCAGCTCGGGCCCTAGCGAAGAGGTCTCTTTTATTTATCTAACGTATAGCAGCCCAGCAGGGCAGCCTCCCAGCACTCTCGGGCAGGTGAGGGGAAAGGGGGGTGAGCAGTGTTAGAGGGGCATGCCCAAACCATGAGGTACTCGTCCGAGGCCGCGCATCCACAATTTGGGCACTCCCAGTTAAAAGCCGGATTAAAATATTGCAGCACTGCCGGGCACAGTACCGTGTTGGTATGTAAGCAAAGCAGCCAACGCTCCTCGTTTTTGGTTAGCCCTTTCGCAGGGGGATGAAAACGGTTATGCTGTGTCAGATAAAATTGAAAAATCCCTCGTTTAAAAGCTCTCGTGATCCTAGAATTTGTCTTGTGACTGCACATCGTCTTAAAAGCCCGTGTTTCTTGGCAAATTCTGGCCTTTTAAAAGAATCGTTATATCTTAATAGCTAAAAAATAAGTAGCTAGCTATTCTTTTTCTTTACTCATCATTTATTAACGATGAACGGTTTTAAAACAACAGCAGTAGCACAAACAACAGTGCAAAAGCTTTTGCTTCTCAGAATATCGATTTCCAGCGTTCACACTCGCTCTCGCGGAAGCCACGCGTCTCGTTGAACTGCCCGTGACCCATCGTGATTAGGACGGGAGAGCTTCCTGTGTACTTCGGCCACTTCTTCCCGCTTGTCAGCTCAGGAACACTGCAACGAGAGAGAGGAACCGCCTCGAATTAGCTGCGCAAGGGAAGGCACATCGACACGGTTAGCCGCCGAGGTTTCTTTACCTTAAACACGCACACCTAGATCCAGCAGCTTTCTGTGCGGGTTATTCCTCTGCACAGATATTGTTATTTCTGACAAAATGAAGGCAGTAGTAGTATCAGCTGACAGTAACCGAAAATTGAACATAAAAATACTCTTTCAATAAGAGGAATAAAGTGGATCTTACGGGGAACGCAGCCGGAGGTAGCCGAAAGTCAAGCGTAGATATAAGTTTGAAAGCTTTTCTTGATTAAAGCGACTATGGCTAGTGCAAAATAAGAGTAATAATTTGAGCATTAGGAGAGCCCTTTTTACTCTAGTGGACCTAATCTCACTGACGATACACGTCCATTTTGGGTCGAAAAACCGTTTGTAAGGGACGGAAGAAAAAGATGAAGGAAACCACACGGAAATCAAATGAACGTATACTAACTCGCCCAACTTTCCATTCCACTACAATGACGGTACTCGTGAAATATCGATTGTAGGAACCCATATCAATAGTCATTAAATCACTGGCCGAAATTTCTAGCTTCTGTATTAGGACGCCTGAGTGGAAACGTTATCATTGACAGCCACCAGGCGATCGCCACAACTTCGAGCGGGCGTCTCAACTCAACAAACACGACAGTTTTTAAGAGCTCTGCCTGTGTGGTAGGCCTGGCATAACCACTGTTGTTTTCATGTTCCACGATTGATTCGAGCTGCTTGCCGATGGAGTCAACTTGCTAAGAGCTAATTTTAATGCGAAAGCATTACTAGCCCCACTCGGCGAAATTCGTCAGCGACCGGATGGGTTGTTACAGCCGAGAGATGGTCGAAAACAAATGACGTCATCACGCCGTCTCCAAGCGAGGCCACGGCCGGACTCGAGCAGTGGTGGTGGCGGTGAAAACATTTATTAGGAATCGACAAGAGATATGCTTGGATCAACCTCGTAAGGGACCGGACCTTGCAAGCACTAGGCTGAGGTCTCTAGTTTGGGACCCCAGTGGCGGTGGTCGCCACCCCTCCGCCCCCGACTAAGGCTTGTTGGGCTTGTAAGTCGTGGAAGCCGAGCAGGATCGCCTCTCAGTCCTCCCGGATGGCGCGCGCCTCCGCCCCTCCAGTCCGGCAGTGGCGAAGCCACGTGGTGCGCCGTTGCGCCGATAGATAGCGCAAGCATATAGCGTGACGCTAAAACGGAGGGTGTAAAGGTTTAATGGCGGCAAGCAGTGGGGATATTTTCAGGGAGTACAATGGGCGCGGTACTGAGAGAGACAAAAAGTTATCTTTCTCAGAACGTTTCAGGGCGTAATTTAGTAGTGGTAGCGGCGGGGCGAAATGATGGCCTGAATGGTGACGCCGCACAAGTAGTGGTAAGAATAGATGAGTGAGTTGACGATATAATGGTGATAGCACAGCAAGTGCAGATCGTGGTGTGCACTGTGCCAGAGGTGCAAGGACAGAACGGAGAAGTTGCCAACGACGTTGTGAATCTTAATCGACAGATAACGAAGTTAAGCCTGGAGAAAGGCTTTAAAGTGGCAGACATAGAAAGAAGAACACTAAATAAAAATTTAACACCAGGATCAGTTACACAAGCATGCAAGAAAGTAGAAAGAGATCGAAATGTTCAGAAATAGAACAGTATTCAAAGGACGAAGAAGTAGGTGTGTACGCGCTATGCTCATCTCATCTCAGGGATCTAGCAGATCCACCCTTAATCGATGGCTATGTCTAGGAAGGGTGCAACAGAACAACAACGGAGAAGAAAGGAGGAGGGGCAGGCATGCTGATACATCAATGAACAAATTCGCAAAGAATAAAATCAACTTGCAAAGTAAATGTGTGGGTATCAGGCACAATTTATTGCCGATAAAAGGTCATGGCTATTGGTAGTTTATCTACGGACAAGGGACAAATGCAGGCTGGGGAAAAATGCTGGAATATAGTTGTCTCACTGACGATATAAAGCCGTTCGGAGTCGGTGCCGATATTATTCTGCCGGCTCACATGAATGGCCACATAGAGGATCTGGATGGATACACAGATTGTAACGGGAAGTTAGAGCTAGATTTCTGTGAGCGGCACAACCTAGTTATTGTCAATAGAGAAACTAAATATGAGAGACAAATAACGTGGAAATTCCGTCATAGGCAGACGACCGTTAACTACTGCCTAATGTAGCTCAGTGGATATGGCACTTGACTGCTGACCCGAAAGACACGGGCTCGATCCCGGCCGCGGCAGTCGAATTACGATGGAGGCGAAATTCTAGAGGCCCGTGTGCTGTGCGATGGCAGTGCACGTTAAGAACCCCAGGTGGTCGAAATTTCCGGAGCCCTCCACTACGGCGTCCCTCATAGCCTGAGCCGCTTTGGGCCGTTAACCCCCATAAAACCAGAACTGATGTAGGACGGTACCTATAGCAAGCTCGCAATAATGAAAATAGACGAAGAGGGGAAGTACAAACACCAATTAGCCCAGTGTTCTGCTTTAAATGTCGAATATTTGCCCGTTGCGATACGTGCCAAAAGATTAAAATCGCGCAACAATTATTAGAGCTGCTTTACACGCCACACCTATCTTCTAGAATACTACCGGTCTTGTTCGCACCTTTTCACAATCACGAAGACGGTAGAAAAAGTGCATCATCCAATTAACTCCCGATATTTTCGGAAGACAATGAGCAAATTGCCGCCATCGGATGAAAAGGTGAACTGCATTTTCTGTTCCTGCGTCTCTCGCCGCAGCTGTAGTCACTTTACACCCACTCCGAGCCAGTTCACCATCATCAGCCCAACTACGCCCACTGCAGGACAGAGGCCTCTCCCATATTCTTCCAATTAACCCGCTGCTGTGCCAGCTAGGACCACCTTATCCTCCAAAAATTCCTGATGGCATCCGGCAGCCAACCTAACTTTCTGCCACCTGAACTCCGGTTGCCTTCTAGAAAATAGATAGCGTATCTCACAAGCGGAGAAAACACAGGCGCGAGGGTTGGGACGTACCCGCTTTCGGCGAAGGTGGCCAGGATCCGCACGAAGGCCTCGCTCATGCGACCGTCGGGTGAGTCCGGCTGTTGGGCGTACACGTGGCCGAAGGCGAATTCCAAGTCTGAAGTGTGGGGAGCGCCCATCCAGCTGGGGAACGGCGCCGTCGGCGACTTGTGGCTGAACACGTACGCGAAGATGTTGCTGCCCCGCGCGCTATGCTTCTCTGCGAGGAACCGCAAAGGGCAGTTGAACATCCGGTCCGACAAGTAGTCGATGTACCGCCTCCTAAGAGCGCTGCCGTCGCCCTTAGGAGCATCGGCGGTGTACTTGTCGATTACGTCTGGTGCATCTAACTTCAGCCACGCCGACACAGCGGCGTTGAGATCGTCGGCGAGGCCTTCTGACGCTTTCAGATCTTCTGCCAGGAGCTCCGGTTTTGCCGAAGCCAGGAACGGGAACGCTGCTTCGTCCGAAGTGACACCCGCTAGAATGTCTACGGAACCAAAAAATCCTCTTTTCACTGCATCCAATGGCATCCTGGGCAAGAATGAGTCATGGTATGTGGGAAGGAATGCCGCAAATTTTGGCGCCACACTTTCGGCGGCAGCCTTGACCAGCTCGTCAGCTGACTTGCGCCTAAAGCAGTCTAGGATTTCGTTCGGGTTAGAGGAGAGGTCGATGGTTCCTCCTTTGGAGCAGCCTACGATGTCGGCCACTTTGCTGCCCTTGACCATGCTTTCGTGGACCATGTCCCACAAGTCTACGCTGCACATGCTGCCGCTCATCAGCACCGCTCTCCTGAAGAGGCCCTCGCTCATCGGGGACAGGACGTGGGCGTGCGCACTCGCCGCGCCCGCACTCTCGCCGAACAAGGTGACTTTCTGCGGGTCGCCTCCGAAGGCCGCAATGTTGCGCTGCACCCACTGCAGGGCCATGACCTGGTCCAGGAGGCCCACGTTGCCCGGAGCCTCGGGAGAGTCGGCACTCATGAAGCCTAGTATGCCGAGGCGGTAGTTCATCGAAACGACCACCACGTCCGCCATGGCGGCGATCGTGGCGCCGCTGTAGCTAGCCTGAGTGGCGCTGCCGAAGTTGAAGCCTCCACCGTGGATCCAGACGAGCACTGGCCGACTGCTGCCGAGTTGCTCGCCACGCTCGGGGACCCACACATTCAGCCGCAGGCAGTCCTCGGTGTAGGTAACGCCTTGCATCCCAAGCACGTCTATTTCCACCTGCATGCAGAACAAAGTTCGAAGGCAATACACTCAGATAATGGCGCACTTGTTTAGTAATTCTCGAAACTTCAGCGTACACGGTGCACAAGCACTGATTTTGTATAGTTCATATATAGAAACTCTTTCTAGAGTTGTTTGAACAAAAAAGCGACTATTTTTGGCGATTCCTGGCTCCTGCATTGTTTCAACCCCAATCAATAGACCGAATATAGGGTCGTAAGTATATAGAAATTACGTAGGACAATTAAGACTACTTACTTGCTTTGAAATCGAAAGCAGTTTTTCTTTCTCTACTCACTAGCATGCAGTAATAAGACAAAGCATATCCTAGGTTCACCTTTCTTCGCCAGAAAGCAGCGCGGTGTTATGGCCTATGGTTTGCGGGCTCGCCTCGCAGCCAGAGTGTCATGGGTTCACGTTCACGCACATTGGGAAGAAATTTTATTTTTCTTTGATATCGTGGGGACGCCATCTTAGATTTTTGGGACCGCTGCTGCTGATCAACGCCGACGCCTGGGTTCGCTGCCGATGAGCCATATTATTCTTTCGCACAAAAATGGCGCACGTAAGGAGGTCTCGAAGTCTATTGTTAAACAAAATATTGTATCTTCTTGCAGGAATGTGCACTGCCAGCTTTCTTAATTAAGCCAGAAAAACATTAACCTTGAAAAACTAACTTTCAGAGGCAGAAAAGGACTGCTAATGTGCGAAATTGAATTTCACACTAAAGTTGATACTCAAGTTCTCTTCAGTCGACCAGTCTAACTGATACGCTACCCAAAAATTACGAGGAACTTTAGCGGCTAAAGTGGTGAAAGGCGAAAGCCTGAGTGCTGCATTCTGCTACGCGATTGTTCACTACACATTTTGTTGGTGCATTAATTAACTGCCAATTAATGACGCTTAAGCTTCACCTTTACGAGTGGAACGCGACAGCGTTTTGTAGCGCTGCCACGGAGTCCAAGGAACGCCACCACCCGTTCGGCGCGATGCGTTGCCCTTTGAACGCAACGCTTTTTGAGGAAAGGAAATGGGGCTGTAATTCTCTGTCATCTCAGTGGACACCTGAGCCGCACCGTGCAGGAAGGGAAGAAGTGTGAGTGCAAGAAGAGGGGCCGTAATGAAGAAAATGAAAATTGTATTTCAGGAGAGGAAATTACGCAGTAACTGTGGCACATATTTCAGTAGACACTAGTCGAAAATTGTATTTGAGGAAAGGAAGTTGCGCAGTAACTGCCTCATATTTCGTCGGACACCCGTCAAAATACGCGCGCGGTGACGTCACGACAATTTGGACCAATCAGAAACGCGGAGAAATGCGCCTTGCTCGTCGGTAAATTGGTTTTTGAGGAAAGGAAATGTATCTGTCTCTCATATCTCGGTGGACACCTATACCTCGCCGTAACGGGAAGGGAAGAAGATGGGAGTGAACGAAGACACCGTATTCACTAGACGCACCTTTGTTCATTCCAAACCATTGAGCTTGAAAAAAAAAAGAGCTGGCATGGCGGAGTGGTAGCGTGCTCGACTCGCACTCCGGAGACCGGGGTTCGATTCCTAAGCTCGGCCAATTTTCTACTCGGTTTTTATTTATCTGGTCTGACTAGAAAGGTTAATTAGACTAATTGGTTAAGTAAGCAATTAACTAACCTCCGTCAAACTTACTTGGAGCATCACTATACGATCCCTTTAATTGGTTGCATGGTTAGTAGCCAAAGTACAATTGGCCCCGTTTGAAATTCGCGCACTCTGACGTCACGACCGTTCCGACCAATTGAAAAGCGTGACATTTCTGTCGACAGCTCTTGCTTACAACGATGAGGCATTAAAGGCTTCCTCCTTAATATACGACCGAGTAGTTCAAGGAAATGCCCGTCACGTTCTCTGCTACGGAAAACAGAGCGTTGTGCCGTGTTGCATGCCTAGCCTAGAGGAGCGTCGCACGTGTCAACCGGGAGGCGGCGAATTACCCTTGCCCTTTACCGCCGGAGAGCAGCACAACTTACTCCGCAAAAAATCCGAGTGGCAGCTCAGGTCCCTCTTTTCCGTGCGACAATGAATCAGTGCTGTGTAGAAAGCAAAATTTCAAAGGCGGTAATCATAGTCCAATTATACACCTTGGTTGAATGGATGGATGGATGCAAAACAACTGTTACTGGACAAAAAAAAATATCTTTCAGGATGGTTCACTACTGGTCCAGGAATCTACGGGCTTGTGCTTCAGGTAAAGCCCTATCCACCAGCCATTTCTGGTCGGCGGGCTGAGCGGTCCGTAAAGCAGCCTCCCAGGAAGAATGAGTAGGATTGGGGGCACTGCCTTTGCAGAAGGACATTCCCAAATGTAGTGGAAAAGTGTGGATCAGGGCAAAACACGGGTGTTATAATCAACACGAAAGGTGGGGTGAAAGCATGAGAGACTGTAGGGTGAAATAAAGCAGCCTGTCTGTAATTGTCGCCATGTGGCGCTCGATAAGGACGCTGGATAAGACAACTTGGTTGTTAGGTACCCTATTAAGTGCTTAAACTTAATAGCCAACATCACCTGACCAATGTTCCCATTGGCTTGCAACACATTTTATCCTGGTAAAGGCCAAACAGCAGGCGGGCCTATGTTCCTTTGGCAGTTTTCCGCACGGATGTGACATCAAGCTCATGAGCAGAAAACAGACATCAAGTGAGAAGCACTTGTAGCTGGGCGTGTTGGGGCATGTTCAAGAAAGACACAGTAGTAAGGAACAGGACAAGTGCTCGTCGTGTTCCCTAACCACGTCTATGCTCGCCTTTTGCACTACTGTGTTTTTCCTGAAGACTTACCAAAAACGCAAATACGTATTATCGAATATATATATATATATATATATATATATATATATATACAGGTGTCAGACAGGTGTCCTCCGGCACTTGGCAATGGTTGGTAGCTTGCCCGAGAGCCTACCTGTGGGCAAGCCGTGGCTGCAGTTGAGGTGGTGGCGTCCAGGGTGCCTGTCCATGGCTCCTTGGGCCGCGGGGGCCGGAATCGAAGCTCTCCAATGGGTGCCTCTGCGAACGGGATGCCGAGGTACTGCTCGACGCCTTTTCCGGCCGCGTGCAGAACCGTGCCCCGCACTCGTCCCCCTGCAGTCTCCCTCTCCACGTGCGCTTCGCTGGCCACGACCACTTTCAGAAGAACCATCAGGACCACGCCGCTCACCATGGCTGCGTCTGCAGATGGTGGACCGTCTCACATGTCCACGCATGCTTTTCTCAAACAACAGATATTGACAAGAAGGCAATGCTGGTCAGCATCGTGCAGGATGAGACTCAAGGGAACAGCAAAATAAAAAAGCATGATTTCTATTGTTTCTAACTACGTTTATTATAAACCCGCGTCCAATGAAGGCACCTGTGGTCAAAGCGGTGTCATATAAGTTCGAAACCAGTCTAAACTCTACCTCGGGTTACTACGCGCACTTATGTCCCGTCCTGTATGAAATTCGAGTGGCTTCTGCGGAGCGTTCTTATGCAAAGTGAATAACACAACCAATTGAAGCCAACCTTTCTGTCTGTGCCATAATCCAGTCTCGCAAATTTTTTTATTTTCTGCTGACTGGTGCTTCTTTAGTGGAAATTGAGACTGTTACGACGACACAGGGTTGACCTAACCTAGAGGGGGGAGGGGGGGGGGGGGGTGAGTGCTACTTAGACCAGGTTGCCGACAACCCGGTGGGCACACAGAAAGAACTCACAGACAACGGCCAAGTGGCAGGGTGGAAGCTCCAGTGATGACGCACTAAAACGCCCGTGTGCTGTGTGATTTCAGCGGGCTTTCAAGAGCCCCAGACGGTCTAAATTAATCCAGAGCACTCCACTACGGCGTCCTTGATAGCCTGAGCGGTACCCATACGCTAAAATTCCAGAGTCCTACAATAAGCAACACGCATGCATTCGTGCAACGGCCAGTCTAACCGTAACGCGGTGTACACCGCACTTTTTTCCAAACCCCTTAGACACGGCAAGTGATGCCCGGAGCAGGAAAAATCATCGCTGTGCTTCTTGTATGCTCTATTTTTTAGTTTACTTCATGCTTTTTTGCCTGAGGCACTAATGCTTTTTTTTTCAGATCGATTATAACTGCGCCGTTTTATTTGTAGGTTTATCTAAGCTTTGCGTAAAATAGCTTGTCGACGTTGTAACTGCCGTCCAATTCAGGGCAGCTGTCCCGTCAAGCTGCTTGTAGAAGCAGTTCTTTCCGGGCCCCTTCCTTCCTCGTCGTCAAAGAAAAAATAGACTCGGTATAATTATTGTGAGCTCTCAGCGTGAAATTCACCTTCATCACTGAGTATTCATCATCATATCTCATCTCTGTTTTCGTCCCACCTTGTTGCGTGTGCCTTGTTGCGTGTGGCAATAAAGCCAGCTCCCGTCGTTCTCAGTCTTAATATTATAATACGTCCAGCAGCTCCGGTCATTCTCAGCCTTATATTTTTATTATAATACGTCCAGCGGCACAGAGGCCGTAGCGAAGTACAATCAGCGGCGACAGTAGTCAGCTCTCGGAGATCTTTCGGGACGCCGCACCCGCAGCGACGACAATGCGACGTAGCCTGGGAACGTGGCGGCACAATCTAATCTGACGGTACTCCGCCTTTATAGGAGGACAATTCATCCTACTCAATGCGGCTGTAGGAGTGGCAGCCACGAAGTGGGAACTGGAACGCTTCCAAGAAAACAACCCAGCGCGGTTCAGTGAAGAACGCGTGGCTGAATTCAAGTTAACATCCGACAGTACAGAAGAAACATGTTCCTTATTGAATCATTTATAGTTTGTAGGGGTTTGATGTCCCAAAGTGACTAAGGCTATGATGGATGCCGTAGTGAAGGGCTCCGGAAATGTCAACCACATAGGGTTCTTTAACGTGCACTGACATCGCACAGTACACGGGCCTCTAGAATTTCGCCTCCATCGAAATTCGACCGCTGCGGCCGGGATCGAACCTGCGTCTTTCGGGTCAGCAGGCGAGCGCCACAACCACTCAGCCACTTCAATGATCTCCTTGCATGACACCGTAAAACATTTCCCTCTGCATTCCTTCTTGAGTGTCACGGGTATGAAGAGTTAAGCCCGGCCAACAAATCTAATAAGCACTTTTGTGCAATACATCTTACAGAAGAGAGGCATTCGAGGTGCAGGCAACGTATTATTCAGAGAGTGTTGCTGCTCACAGGTGAATGAAAATGGAGTAGACACTGCTTATCGATGGCAGGGAGAAACTTCTTCGCTGCACCGCTGCACCGACGACTGCGCATTCATAGCGCTGCAAACTATGCTATAGCCTCGCAGAAGTAGCTTTGCTCTGTAACGGGGGGTTTAGTACGAGTAGGTACTGGGGCGACGGGAATGGCAACGGCAGCAGTCCGGGATCAGGTCGGCGAAAGGCACACAAGCGTAGCGCTGGCCAAAGACTCTCGAGAGCACTGTCACTTCGTCTTCGTCTTTGCAAAACCATCAGACGCATCTTCTTTAGCCTTACAATCGCCCCGGGGACAAGAGGAGCCATCCTGGCGACTTAGGATGATGGCAAGACGGCGGGGTCGTAGAAGGGCTTGAGGCGCTGGACATGAACGGTCTCCCGTCCTCGGCGGCGGAGATCAGGAGACGGCGTGAGGGGTTCCACGACATAATTAACCGGAGAGGTGCGCTCCAGTACACGGTAGGGACCATGGTACTTTGCCAGAAATTTTGAGGAGAGACCGGGAGTGCCTGAAGGGATCCAGAGCCACACAAGTGCTCCAGAAGAATAGTTCGGTGAGGTTTGGTCTTGGTCGATGCGAGAGCGCTGGCGATACTGGGTGTCAGTCGTGAGTGAGCGGGCGATTTGGCGGCAGGCTTCGGCGTGTTGCGCGGCTTGGGAAACAGGCCGATATTCAGATTCATCCGGGTGGTAAGGGAGAATTGTGTCGATAGTAGCAGAGGGTTGGCGGCCGTAAAGTAGGAAGAAAGGAGAGAAGCCGGTGGTGGACTGCGTAGCGGTATTGTACGCATAAGTAACGTACGGAAGAACTAGATCCCAATTCGTGTGATCAGAAGCGACGTACTTGGAGAGCATGTCTCCGAGGGTTCGGTTAAATCGTTCAGTGAGGCCATTGGTCTGCGGATGATAGGCGGTGGTAGTTCGGTGAATCGTGTTGCACTCTTTGAGAAGCGCCTTCACCACCTCAGATAAGAACACGCGGCCTCGGTCACTGAGCAGTTCACGAGGTGCACCGTGACGAAGGATGAATCGGTGCAAAATGAAGGAGGCAACGTCCGTCGCTGTGGCAGCCGGAAGGGCAGCAGTTTCGGCATATCGTGTAAGGTGATCCACCGCTACAATAGCCCAACGGTTGCCGGCTGCAGTGTAGGGAAGCGGACCGTATAAATCAATGCCAACGCGGTCGAATGGGCGTGGAAGGCATGGTAACGGCTGCAGCTCAGCAGCAAAACGATGGGGAGGTGTCTTGCGACGTTGGCAGGGAATGCATGAGCGTACGTACTTCATGATGAAGGTGTACATTCCGCGCCAGTAGTAGCGCAGCCGTATGCGGGTATAGGTCTTGAAAACGCCCGCGTGACCACTGTGGGGGGCAGCATGGAAATATGCGCATATCTCCGAGCGTAAGTGGCGAGGAATAACGAGCAGCCACTTGCGACCTTCGGAGCTGTAGTTACGGCGATAAAGTAGGTTGTCACGAATCGCAAAATGGGCAGCTTGGCGGCGGAGCGCACGCGACGGGGAAGCAGCCGTCGGGTTGGCGAGAAAGTCGAGTAGGGAAGCGATCCACGGATCCATGCGTTGCGCTGAAGGCATGTCGCTGAGACGAAGCAAGGGCAGAGAAGCGCCGGAGGTGGAAAAGGTGGAAAGGCTGGCGATCTCGGCTGGAAGGGGGCAGCGTGACAGTGCATCGGCGTCTTGATGCTTGCGGCCGGTGCGATACACGACGCGGATATCATATTCTTGCAAGCGAAGGGCCCATCTAGCGAGGCGGCCGGAGGGGTCTTTCAGGTTGCAAAGCCAACAGAGCGCATGGTGGTCGGTCACAACGTCAAAAGGGCGCCCATAGATGTACGGTCGAAACTTCGCGAGGGCCCATACAATCGCCAAACACTCCTTTTCAGTTACGGAGTAATTGCGTTCTTCTGGTGTGAGTGTGCGGCTAGCATAAGCAACGACGTATTCGTCAAAGCCAGGTTTTCGTTGGGCGAGGACAGCGCCGAGGCCAACACCGCTGGCGTCCGTGTGAACTTCGGTAGGAGCGGCCGAGTCGAAATGGCGCAGAATGGGCGGCGCCGTGAGGAGACGGCGCAAGGTGTTGTATGCGTCGTCGCACGCTGGAGACCACAGTGATAGATCCGCACTTCCAGACAGCAGTTGAGTCAAAGGCGCAGCAATGGACGCAAAGTTGCGAATAAATCGGCGGAAATACGAGCACAAACCCAGGAAGCTGCGCAGGTCTTTGATGGAGGTGGGTTTGGGAAAGTCAACCACAGCACGAAGTTTCGTTGGGTCGGGACTGACACCCTGCTTAGAGACAACATGACCTAAGATGGTTAATTGACGGGCGGCAAAACGGCATTTTTTTAAGTTCAGCTGCAGGCCGGCGTCAGAGAGGCAGGTCAAGACGTGCTTCAAACGGGAGAGGTGGGTGTCAAAGTCCGGGGAAAAGACCACAATGTCGTCGAGGTAGCAAAGGCATGTCTTCCACTTAAGTCCGCGCAAAATGGTGTCCATCATCCTCTCAAAAGTCGCGGGGGCGTTACAAAGCCCGAAGGGCATCACCGTAAATTCATACAAGCCATCCGGTGTCACAAAGGCGGTTTTGGGGCGATCGGCTTCTTTCATAGGAACTTGCCAGTACCCGGAACGCAAATCGAGGGAGGAAAAGAGTTCGGCCCCTTGCAAACAGTCCAGAGCGTCGTCTATGCGCGGGAGGGGATAGACATCTTTGCGCGTAATCTTATTAAGGCGGCAGTAATCTACACAGAAGCGTATGGAGCCATCCTTCTTTTTGACGAGTACCACAGGCGACGCCCATGGGCTGCTTGAGGGCTGAATGACGCCGCTCTGGAGCATCTTGTCGACTTGGTCTTCAATAACTTGGCGCTCGGCGACAGACACACGATAGGGACGTTGTCGCAGCGGTGCGTGGTCACCTGTGTCGATGGCATGGGTGACAGTGGAAGTTTGGCCCAAGGAACTTTGATGTGAGTCAAATGAGGAGCGAAACTGATCAAGTAAAGTGAGAAGCTGTGCCCTTTGCGGCGCTGGAAGGTTGTCGTCGATGGAGCGAAGGAAAGCTTCGGTTGAGGAGGGATCGGGCGCAGCAGTAGGTGGGCTGAGTGCGGCTATGGAGAGGTGCGGCGCGTCGTCCGCCTCTTCGCGGATGAGCAGAGACGCGAATGGCTGTACAGTGCCGAGACATTCACCTAGGCGCAAGGCGTTGGGGAACGAGAATGGGTTAGACACGAACAGTACGGAGAGGCCAGAGGATATAGTCAGTACGGCGTATGGCAGAGGCAGGCACTTGCGGTGCAGAAAGATAGAGGATGGAGTGAAGAGGACAGTGTCGTCGCGAAGAGGGCCGCAAGAAAGGGGTACGAGGACAGAAGAGCAGGGAGGCAGGTCAATGTCTTCGGCAACGAGGGCCTTAACACAGGCACCAGAAGGGGGGGCAGTGTCCAAGACAGCTTCGGGCAGGTGAGAGAACTCGATTTCAGCTCGAGCACAATCGATGATAGCAGCATGGCGCGATAGGAAATCCCAGCCCAGGATAACAGCATGAGAACAGCAGGGCAATACGACGAATTCGACGGCATAGATGGTCCCCTGGATGACAACGCGAGCGGTACACGCTGCTGACGGCTGGATGTTCTGAGCGCTGGCAGTGCGCAGTGAGAGTCCAGCAATTGGCGTCCTTACTTTCCTTAAAGAACTACACAGCTTTGCGTCCATGACGGAAACCGCAGCACCAGTGTCGACAAGCGCCATGACAGAAACGCCGTCGACGGAAATTTCAATGAGGTTAGCGGCTGACGGATGAGGCCTTTCGAAGTTCGTTGTGGACGCAGTTCTCGCCTCAGGAACTGCGGCGCCTAGTTTTCCTCCTGGTTAGCGGTGGGGCGACGTCGCATAGGCGAGATAGACCGGCGTCGTGGAGAAGAGGGCCGGCGGCTGGAGAGGGTAGAACGGTCCGGCGAGAAAGTACGACTTTGCGGCGGCGCAGCTGGCACAGAGTACTGACTCGGTGGAGGCCAGTACCCAGGAGCTTGGGGAGGAATTTCCGCGTCCGGGAGACGACGGCGGCAATGCCGAGATACATGACCTGGGAGACCACAAAAGAAGCAAATCGGCCGATTGTCCGTTGTGCGCCAATAATCGCTGACCCTTGGAGTAGGTCGACGGTAAGCCACTGGCCCTCGCAAATGCGCCGGAGGCGCATTATAGATTTGCGGCTGCGGTCTTGCGACGACATCGGCATACGTCACTGGAGCCGCGACAGGAGGCGGTCTTGCGACGGCTTCGGCATATGTGAGCGGAGCCGCCACAGGTTGTGGTCTGGCGACAACGTCAGCGTATGTCAGCGGAACCGTGACAGGTGGTGACGGATGGGCCGGTGGAAGAGCCTCAGCAATTTGTTCTTGAATTGTATGTCGGAGGGCTGGAGCCAGATATGATGGTCGGTCGTGAGCGCTCGGCAGAAAGGAAAGTTGACGTGCCACTTCTTCCCGCACGAAGTCTTTAATCTGCTGTAGCAGCGATGGGTCAGGAGCAGGCGTGAGCCCAGCAAGCGACTCAACCTGCTGTGGCCGCTGGCGTGTCAGAATCCTCTGCTTGCGCAACTGCTCAAAGCTTTGACACAGCGTGACAACTTCAGCAACGGTACGCAAGTCGCGCGCTAGAAGCATCTGAAAAGCGTCGTCATCGATGCCTTTCAAGATGTGTTGGATCTTGTCGGCTTCCGACATACGAGCGTTGACCCGCTTGCACAAGTCGACGACATCCTCAATGTAGCTAGTGAAGCTTTCACTAGCCTGCTGAGATCGTTCGCGCAATCGCTGTTCGGCTCGGAGTTGCCTGACAGCCGGCCGACCAAATACTTCGGAAAATTTAGTCTTAAAGGTGGACCAGGTTTGAATATTTATTTATTTATTTATTTAAAATACCTTACAGGCCCCATAGGGGCATTGTGTAAGGAGGGTTACAGAGTAAGCAGCAAAAGATGAAACAGGAACAACTGTAGTAATGAAAGGCCACAAAGGTACACTTAAGGAAATAACATGAGTAAAACTTAACGTAAGGCATTAATACTAGAAAGTAAAAAAAAAGAAAAAAAGAAAAACGCAAAAAACACAAAAAATGACCATATCAGGGAGTACAATTCGTGAAGTGATATTCAGGGAAAAAGACGCAAAAAAGCAATAATATATACAAGGCATACAAGTGAACACACGACGCAGCATAAAATAGCAATTCACAAGAGCGAGGTAGCAATGAAAAAAGAAAATCACAAGAAGTTCAAAGCAGATTGCCAAGTGTAAGAGACAAGATAAAGTGATTTGTAAGTGCTATTGTGAAAAATGCTCGTGTAGGAGATGACGAAATTTTTCTTGATCTGACTCGGAAGCAATGTGATCAGGCAGATTGTTCCACATGCGAATGGCGGTAGGGAGTGCGGAAAAGTTAAAAGCATGTGTCGTACCGTACATGCGCGCAAAACTTAAGTGGTTATTTAATCGACGAGACGTGTTCGAGGCGGTCTGGGTATGAAGTGTGGATTGTGTGGCATTATAAACATATTTGTGAAACAAGGATAACAGAGCGATATAACGGCGAAGAACTAAAGGCTGTATGGAATGATCGAGTTTCATTTGCGTTACGCTGGAGTGATGGCTATAATTACGTGAAATGAAACGGGCAGCTCGGTTCTGGACTGATTCAAGCATGTCGGTTAAGTATGTAGGATGTGGGGACCAAATGGATGATGCATATTCGAGCTGTGGACGAACAAATGTGTGATAGGCCAATTTTCGGATGTTGGAAGGTGAATTACCCAGATTACGACGTAGGTAACCTAATGTCCTTGAAGCTTTTGCGATACCAGAGGTTAGCCACACCGGCGAGGTAAAAGATGACGTTGTTTAGCTTCGTCACATCGTCCCATTTGTTGTATACGCTCACCCGCTCGTACGATGTGAGCCAATCTTCAACATCGTTCTCGTCGGTGCCGCTGAAAATGGTCGGGTCCCGTTGACGAAGGGAGCCGGCACAGATGACAGCCTGGCCCACTTGTACGGCCTGGTGTTGGACGTCCTCAGGCATCTTGCGCGTCGGGAGAGCACGACTACGGAGCTCCAGGGCCGATGTTTTTACCCGGCTCCTCCACCAAATGTAACGGGGGGTTTAGTACGCTGTTGTTTAGAACTTCGCTGTTGCGTACAAGGAGTAAAAAGCATCGGGACGCGATACCGGAGCGGTGGTCTACTGGTTTGGTTGGGCATTCCCTTCGCATGCGGGTGGTTTGGGGTTCGATTCCTATGGTATCCGGGTTCCCATCAGTGATACAGTGGGTACACGCTTTCTCCTGGCCACGTGCTCGGCTTAATCAGGGTGAAATGCTTGGGAAATGGGAGTTAGATTCAAATTCGTGTTGACGAAAACACGTTGTGCCATGGCGCTCGTTAGCAAGAAATTCCATTGCGCCATAAAAATTCATTAGCAATATCGGGACGCAATGCCAAACGAAGTTTGAAGCATTTAAATGCTAGAAGAATAAAAAGTTTCAACTTGTTGCTGCAATCAGTCATTCCTTCAACAAGCTCTTTTTGTTGCAAAGAAAATTTGACAAAAAAATAGAGGCGCACAGCTGACGCCGAGATGAACAGCTAGTTCTTTCGCAACTTGAAAAGTGGCAGCCCATCACGAAAACAAGCAGACGCTTGATACGATTTAGCTTGAGTGAGGTTGTCAAAGTATGAAACGAACAGCAGAGATAACCGGCAAAGATCGCGTCATACAATTCAGCTAAATGGTCTGTTGGATCTTGTCATCTTGTCAGCGCTAACAACCCCGTTCCCGCACAACTTTCAACACAGGGTCCAAAAATAACTGCGCTTACGGAAGCTACGAACTTCTCCACAGCCTCCGCTATGGATCCGCAATCAGCTTCAAAGAGGAAATTTCACTAAGTGCGCGGCACTGCCAGACACTCACCGGCTGCGCCGATACGGCGCGAAGCTGCTGCTCTCCGAAGAGGGAGACGCCGGGGCTGCCGCACCGCTCGAGTGCTTCTGCTACGCCGTCTGCCTGGTCGGCTCGCAGCGAGGGAGGGGAAGGAAGGGGGGGGGGGGGGGGGACAAAAAACGCTTTCCGCCAGTGTTCGACACGCGAGCCGAGGTCGCCTTTCGCGGAGTAAATCTATTGTAATCTGCTCTGAGCCCGTTCTTGTGCTCCGTGTTTACCTTTTACACCGTTGACACATTTTTCTCCCGGTCACAATCGAACTCCGTAAAAAGAACCGTGCGAGTTTTGTCTCTGTCGACCATCTGTTATCTTGAAGTGCGCTTTATTCTCACGTGTATATATTGCCGCGAATGTTTGTAGTGTTAGTTTGTTGATTCTTCAAAGCTGCCGGCACACCGCTTTATCGCTTTGTTTGTGATGCAAGACGCGCGTAGATTTATCTCGAATGATCGCATACAGGCGGAGCCGATTCCACGTTGCGCCAGACTGTTCTATTAACTTTCCGAGCTTTATCTCGAAAGTTCTCTATCGCCTTTAAAAAGAGCCCGGCTGAGAGCGGCTGGCATTCTGTTCGACGACCGCCGAGCACCCTTGTTGTTACGCCGCAGCCGGGTGATGCAGTTCTTTGCGGGCGCAAGTCAACCCAAGTAAAGAGTTTCGTTTAAGAGCCATTCTCGCTGTTTTCCTGTTCGCCGAACTGCAGTCACCACTACGTGACAATATTCCGTATGGTCATGGCCACCAACTCCTGCCCGAGACCTTGCATAAGGTTGGCAGTACCTGCAAAATAACTAAATAAATAAATAAGAAATGGGTGATCGACAGCAGTGCGACGGTACAGCCGATAAGCAGCCCTTCCTGGATAAAAAGAAGCGCTTTGGGCTTTCTACAGACTGCATGTTTCTGAACTGTTTCCTTATTATTGCGAAAGCATTGATGGCTCATCAATACCAAAAACCCGGCGTGGCCCAAAAAGTGGAGGCGTTATAAAACTCGCGATAAACCGAAACACTGTGACGCCATCAAGGGCGGGAAAATATGAAATGTTAAGCATACATGACGGAAGCAAACAGCTACTGCAACAAAGGAGCATAGGGGATGTTTTATTGATTTGCTTAATTTGTGTTCATCCATGGAAGATTAATAAGGCAATTTTTTAAAGATAACTGATTAGAAAGCAGAACAAAAAAGCAACCACGTGCCGCCAGGGGCATCCGAACCGTCGACCTAATGAATTATCTTTAAAGTAATTTACCCTATATTGCTCCCATTGATGAACGCAAGAAATTAAAAAAAGAGAGAAAACATCCTCTCTGTTTCTCTGTTTCAGTGACTGTTTGCTTTCGTCATGCGTCCTAATGAGCCCCTCTTTTCACTACCCTTGTCTGCTGAAATGTTAACCATGCAGCAATAGTCAGTACTACCACTTACAGCTGCATAAACTGAATAGAATTTGATTAGAATTAAAGTACAATTCGAACAGAATTATAATGGGAATGGAATTGCAATGGTTTCGAGAGACAAGAAAGCTTTATTGAAACACAATATTACATCCCTCGGACGTAAGTTTCTTAACTCGGTAATATATCTTTTATTATAAATTTCAGTAAGGTGCGAACAAAAAACTGCAAGGAAAACGTGCTAAATATACCTAGAGCCTGCACTCATACATAACTGCCTAAGAGCACTTTAGAGCTTCCAGAATCTAGAAAGAATAAAAGTACTTACTTTACTGAGGGTAACAATAGAGAGGAAAAGATTATTATAAATTACGCCCATTAAATCCAAACTTAATCAGGAAGACAAACTTGGCGCAGAATGAGCGCGCAGAAAGTTTTATAGCTTTAGTATTTCCTATGTCCCGGCGCCGCTGAACGCAGTATGGGCGTGAGCGTTCAGAATGTGCCATATCGCAAATGTAGCTAATTTGTCATCACTACCATTTGTTATACCCTTAAAAACCTGCACTTGCTGGAAGTTTTTCTTTTTCGGCTATATTTCTTGGTTTCAGAAATGAGTGCGTATAGTGTGACGAACAAGAAACTGGTGCGAAGCGTTCATCCAATATGTCTGCCTGTTCCTTTATGCTTGTTTGTGTGTCAGGTGTTGTCAAAAGAGGAACTGTGAAGGTGAGCAGTTTCCATTTAATTTTAGAACCTACTCCCGCATTTTTTTAGATGTGGTTTGACTGTTTATAGAAGAGACGTAACGCTGCCTTGATACTTTCTCGGCACTGCGAGACGGACGTACCGAGCTTTAGCTCTTGCGTTTTAAAAATTTACGAGGTTCTCCTGTGTCGGGTACCCGCGAAACTTACCCCAAGCTCTGTTTTATTGTTTTTTCTTTTGCGTCTCTGCAGTCTTTTCTCTGCCACACTATGTGGTTTTGTCGAACCGCTCCTCAAGACTGGGGAATAGCTGTGTGTGCGGCAGTTATGATACAATTCGTGAACTTTTCATTTATCTCATCAATGGGGAGATTTTCTAAAACTATTTCTAAAGTGGCTTTTGCTTTAAAAAGTTGCGAACTGCTGCTGCCAACGTCGCGGATTTGTTCGAATAACTTATGGTGGATGTGTGAAACTGATTAGTACGGGTGAACGCTGCTTCACGGCTTGCCGACGACATCCCATTTAAAATCTTTAAAAACAGACGCTGAACTAAAAAAAATCTAAAGAGCTCATTTTCCCCTAGGTTCGGGAGCAGTATGTGGCCTTATCTGTGTTTAAAAGACATACATAATTTGTGAGGATAAAATCTCCCATTACTTTGCCTCTAGAGTCAAATCGTTCCCTTACTACGAGATATGGCTCCGGAAGTTCATCGATGAGTTCTTGTAGATCATGGACTGTGAATGTAAAATGGAGAGGAAGATGTACAGAACAGATTCTTATTATTTTATAGCTGGCGATGCTGACCGCAACCCACTCAAGTTTTGTTTTCAGTTTGGTGTCATGAGCTGAAACGCCGCTTTGTACAACTGCGACGCCTCTTGACTGTCTATTTGAATGCTCGCGATGGCGTCCGCAACTTTTATCATTTTTCAGGACATTCAAACGCTGTGCACCGAGATTGGCTTCCTGAAGCCATAAAGCTACAGGCAACATTGAGCCAAGAATATGTGTAAGGTCGCTGTACTTCCTCAGCAGTCCTGTACAGCTGCGATGAACTAGAAAAGCCATGTTTATGTTTTTTGGTGGGAATGAAAGGGGGTTTTCTTACGCTCTGGGCCCGTTATTGGGGCCCTGCCTTTTTTTCGCTCAAGAGAGCTGTTCCGCCGCTGTAAAGCAGGCAGGCTGGGGGTTTGACCCGTCACCTCTTCAGAGGTGCTGGAAGACCGCGGGGAAGCCGCGGGTGTGTGGGTGTCAGGCCTCTCCCGACGGGCGGAAGTCCTGCGGGTTGCCGACCCATGGGCCGGCGCTCCCTGCTTTGGAGATGGCAGAGCAGCCTTCGTTGTCCCTGCCTGGGGCGTGAATGACCCTGCCATAGGCTCAGTGAAAGTGGCCTCGGCAGGTGCCGGAGTGCTGTGTTGTGCTACGCCCCTGCGCACCACATCAGCGATGTTAGGTTTCGCTGTGAAGGAGAATGTGTTGGTATGCGCAAATCGCCTCCTCGCTTCTTTAAATGAAATGTTTTCTTTGGTCTTTATAATAATTATTTCGTTTCACTTTTTGCAAAAGGCACACGCCCTGGAATACGCAGCATGGTCTCCTTCGCAGTTTGACCAGCGTAGGCTGCGTCACATTCTTCAGAAAGGTGGTCTTTCGAAGCGCAATTCACGCGAGTTTTGCGGTCGCGGCGACTCTGTGAGCCGTGGCCAAACTTTTGACAGTTTAAACATCGGCTGGGATTGGGTATGTAGAGTCTGACGTTAACTTTCGGGTAAACAACTACGATAGTTTCAGGCAAGGTGCTGTTGTTAAATTTCAGGACCATATGTTTAGTATCTATTTCTTTGTTATGTTTGCGGATTTCGATTCTGTGAACATCAATTACATTTTGGTCGGTGAGCCCTTGAAGTGCATTTCTTTTTCTGTTAGATGGATAAAGAGATAACGCCTCGTACTGTGTCAAGAGATCGGTAGGGAGTCACGAAGACAGAGATGTCACTATAGAATCAATGTTTGAGAGTTTCCAGCCCTGGGTTCTCTAGCGCAGTTCAAGGAGTAGGTCACCGCTGGCTATTTTTGATACCTTGTAGCCAGGGCCCAAGGTATCTGTCATGCATTTTGAACACAACAAATGGGGACATTATTCTGGCTTGTTTTTCTTCGATTTGACTGCGGATTACGTGCAGCTATGAGAATGTCGGTTTCTTTTTCGGGAAAAATATACCGTACCGTTCCGCACTCTTTTCAGATTGCGATCATGTTTGGAAAGGAGAGCCATGGAATGCATATGTTATTCGGTCACAGTGCCAGCCACCCATCATGGAACCATACGAAGGGACGGGACAGGAACTTGCAACCAAGACCTGCCGGCGCCAGCTGTATCCTCCAACTATAACCCAATATGACTCAACTCAAGGTAGTTGGTCGCACAAGACTGACCCTCGCCGCCAGGAAAAAATAGGAAGAACCAAGAAACTAGTAGGAGACAAGAAAGTTGTAAGAAAGAGACATAAAAGTTAAAGATAGAGGGGAGGATCGGAAAAAGCAACTACCGATTTCCCCCGGTCGGGTCAGGCCGGAGGTGCCGTCTACAGGAAGCGGGGGCCAAAGTGGGGTGGGCCTTAAAGGTCCAAACGCTCGGCATCGGCCCAACCACAAGGGTCCCCTTTTCCCCGGACACCGCAATGCGACGCACGGCAGTGGTCATGCACTGCTCACCATCATCACCCTGCGGGGATGTCCCTGCGAATGCTCAGGGACCCGTGTTGTCGCAATTCATCAACTTCTGCGCTCTGCAAACGCATCGGCGGGGTGCCATTAGGGAAAAGTCGTACTTTTCATACCACGTGCGTGCTGAACCCTCCAGTGAGAGAAAGAGATGTCTCATTTTCGCCACATCATGCCAGCTGTTGAATGATGCCACGTGCTCAAATTGGCCCAACCATTCCGCACGGTCTTCGCTTAGGGATGAATTGAAAGCTGGCGGCACCTGCGGCTGCTGCAGGATGATCGTCGTCATCTTTGGCGAGGTTGTGCTGCTTGTAGCAGCGTCTTTGCGCTGTCGGGTGCGGTGCGGCAGGATCCCAATCTGAGGCTGCGCCTCTCGGAAGCGTCGGCTGGCTGGTTGAACTGATGACACGTCCTGCGGTGTGAAGCGCAAAGTGTTTTCAGGGGGTCTCTGGTCCATGTATGGTCACCTCGCACCTCCACTATATGTCACGTATTGGCGACTGCAGTCCGGCCCTTAGGAAGACAGCGAAAAGGGCTCCCAAACGAAAATCTATATTAGGCTGAGGTGCGCCCACAAAGAATAGATTGACTCGGTGGCGGCGTAGCAACAAGCGTGCTCGGCGATCGTCGAACTGAATGTCCGCTGCTCTCGGCAGCGCTCAATTTAAAGCTGATTGGAAACTTTTGAGACAATGCGTTCAAACTTACCACAACGCTCTAAAACGAAGCATGAGCTCCACCTGGATGCGATCAGTTGAGATAAATCTGGTCGGGTCTTGCATCACAAACAAATCAATTAAGCCGCGTGTCGGCAGCTGTGAAAAATGAACAAAACAAAACGTACAAAGATTCGCGGAAATGCATTGCAGACATGCGGGCTATCTAGAGATCGTCAAAGTAGACTGAATACATAATGTATTTTGGGATTATTTTGCAAATGGAATTGATTCTCAGAATAAAAAGTGTCGAGCTTAAAATATATCCCTGAGTTACCATATTGTCGTGAACGAAGTTTCTCGAAAGCGTAGAGCCTTGACGTAAATGAAATGAATGACTGCGAGTAATTTAGGCAGTTCGGCATCCAGCCACGAATGTCGAGCTCTGCTGGGCGTCGCAGAGCCCCGAAACTCCAGGTTGATGCCTTTTCGAGATCGAAGAAGACGGCAAGACAGTGCTGTCTATGAATGAAAGCCTCTTGGACAGTGATTTCAAGGCGAACTAGATGGTGTGTTGTGCAGCAAGGAAAAAAAAACCTAAAGAGGCGAAATTCATTTCGAAGTTTCTCTTCCAGGGGAGCAGAAATATACTTCCAAGTTTCGCATATCCCTACGACACACAGGACTCGGATATCCAGCAGTCAGCGAACGTAACGAGCAAGGAGGACGCAGCTGAGTCGCGATGCACCGGTGAAAAAAAGGTTGTCATATGCCAGGTAGGTCGTCGTTTGACGACTCATGCTATGGGCTGCTTCTAGCTCCAATCCCATTGGAGGTAGAGCAGACGCTTTTATGCGAGCACCCCTTGACACGCGAAATGAACGCGGCATTCATAGCTGACTAGGTGACTAGTGACGCCAAGATGTACTTGAGCTAGCGGCTGCTGGTCGTAACTTCTACCCCCGATAGTACATAAACGGGGCATGTATGTAACAGCAATTACACCCCAGCCATTTTTTGACGAACTTGCGTTCCAATATCCCTGATGCGGACGGGTGAGACGCCGGCGCATTCAGGGTGTCCTTTGTTTTCACTATCAAATTTTTACAAAGCCATAAAATGGCTTGCCTGGGAGGGGGAGTGCTTTTATCCTCACCAGAGATAAAAGCACCACAGACCGTTTTCCACTTCACTCCTTTATTCCAGCTTCTTTCGCAACACATTCACACTTACTGGAAACATTCAATGAAAATCTTGCAAATCTCCAGGTTATTTATATATTCTTTGAATACTTTGTTTTTCTAAGCCCCGAATGACCTTCCCACATTATTGTCACTGTAGGTTTCAGATCTCATTAAACAACTTGCCCTGTGCAAGTAAAATTTCGATTGAGTTTAACCATCAGAATAATTTGCTTCAGCCTGAGGCACTGTTTAACCGAGAGGGTTAAGCGTTTTATTCTGTGCGAAGCAGCAGTTCAGATGGTTAACACCAGTTTTCGAGACCGGGTGTAAAAGGCAGTTGTCGAAAGGGTACAACGGTACATTCTAATGACGAACAGCTGTCTGGACTTGCTGATCGCGTTCCCACACCGGCTCTGAGCACAAAACTGAAGAGCGCAAGTACTTGTGGATGCGCCAGTGACCAGTGCTGGTGAGGGGATGGCACCATGGCACCAAGAGAGGCCATTTTCGATTCACAGGAGAGCTTTTTCGCCCTCACTACTGTGCGCTTTCAACTTCCCTCTCATACAGGTTAAGGAACATGTCCTCCTTTCCTTTTGCGAAAATGAATCGAAGAATGCCGCCTGTTTGGTTGGGAATTATGCGATCCAAAGTAGACGACGCGCACTACTCTGCAAGTTGTCAGTTAGTCTTGCCTTTCGAAGTTTCACTTTTCAAGAACCCCAGTCCGCATAGAATAGTTTGAATGGCTTAGATAAGGATTCATGTCCACTTTCGTGCCATCAAAAAGTATATTATGAACATTTTCACTCGTCTCGCTTTGTTTATTGTACAAGGTTTGTGCTTTGATAGTATGCATGTATCCGACACACTGTTAAACTGACCGCCAATGTGCCTTCGCGCACTAAGAGCCAAATTTAGAACTGTTTTATTCTGAAACCTGCAAATCCCGCCGCGGTGTTCTCTTGGCCTGCATAGTGGGAGTATGGGCTAGTTAGTTCTGTGCCTGTAAAGGGCCAGTAAGGGGCTAGTTAGTTCTATATGATGTTCGGTTAGCGCACTACTACTGACACACTACAGGGCAGTTTAGGGGACAAAAACTAAGTCACGCTTTTTCTTCGTGGTCGTCGTGTCCCTCTTCTTCGCTGTTGTGTATAGTGTCTCAATGGTAGCGTGCTAACAGAACGCCACGCCTTGGCCGGCCTGCTTCCTTTTACTTGTCGGACCTAAGATAATTAGACTGTTACGCAGGCTGCTAATGCTTAACAGCGGAAAGCGCAAGCCTTCCGTCCAGACAGCTACAAAAAGAGTCACTCCTACTTCGTGCAGGAGGTTAGCAAAAGTCTCAACACATCATGGAGGCTGCTGAAGTACTTCAACGCAGTTTATTACCAGAAAATGTACGGGATTACGAGCGCGACCACAAGTCTCATAAGCTGTTTTTAGTATATTTCACTGTGTTGGGGAAGGGTAAAACTGAAAAGATGCAGGGAATATCTTTGGGTGTTGGCTACAAAATAAGAGCAAAAAGAAAACAGCTAGGAGCATGTTCTAGAATATCTAGTGCACTATGAGTACAAAAAAAAAGTTCAAAAACCAGCAGAAACTTGCGGAGGTGTTACTCACCGCAAAACAGCAAGTTAGTCAAACGGAACATGTAACAAGTTCCACACATACTTACTACAAAATAGCATGTTAGTGCAGTACAGCAAATAACAAATGCCGTAAACCAGCAAAGCAGGAACGGGACTGTTCACCGTTGCGGAAAACTTACGTACTTATTATTACAAATGCGGCGCTATACTGGTTATAGCATTACGGTTCTAATTTCAAGATGCCTGCTGAGGACGGGTAAGGTGGTTTATGGTGAAGTCCTAAAGCGACTCAGGCTATGAGGGACGCTGTAATGAAGAGCTCCGAAAATTTCGACCAACTGGAATTTTTTAACGTGCACTGACATCGCACAGTACACGGGTCTCTAGAATTTTACTGCCATCGAAATTCAACTGCTGCGGCCGGGATCGAACCCGCGTCTTTCGGGTCAGCAGCCGAGCGCCACAACCACTGAACCACCGCAACGGCACGCCTGCTGAGGACAGTATCAGCAGTTATCTTCTCTACTGTAAAGCTGCGCAGTTCTTACAAGTATAAGTCAGCTTAGAACTGTCATTGCGTAAAAACGTTATTAATTGAAAAGCAGCCGCAGCGGTGGCTGAGTGGTTATGGTCCTCGGCAGCTGATGCGAAAGACGCGGGTTCGATCCCGGCCGCGGCGGCCGCATTTTGGTGGAGGTGAAATGCTATGCACCCGTATACTGTGCGATTTCAGTGCACGTTAAACAACCCCAGGTGGTCGAAATTATCCGGAGCCCTTCACAACGGCATTCCTCTAGACTGAGTTGCTTTAGGGCGCTAAAACGCATAAACCAACCAAACCTTTCAGAAACGAAATAAGTATCAGATGTACCCAAAGATATGACAGAATTTATAAGTCCATGCAGAATGCAGCCATTAACCGTATTGCTGAGCAAACACGGACGATTTAAAATAGCTCAAGTTATCTATAATTGCAGCGCAGCTTTTAAAGTTGCGACGCAGCTGACAGACTTTATTTGCATAACCAGGCCTTCACATTTTGTGTCGTAGCGGTGCCCAACATTGCAGCATAATAGTGTATACATCCATTTGACACATCCGTGAAGTTTTTTTTTTTTCCCCCTATAAGCGATGAAGTGAGAGCTAACTCTTCTTATGAACGAAAGCTTGCTAAATGCAGTTACAGCACACGAGAATTCACAGTCAATGAAAAGCATACACCCAGTGTTCTGTATCAACATACAGGTGATCAAAACTGAAAACAGTACCGTACAGAAGATGCAAAAGTACTGTACGTGATAGAGAAACAAAGTTTAGTTCATTATAGACTCTACAAGGCATCACAGAAGCGCGTTCTCAAGAAAAACAAGTCTTGTTTATTGTGATCAATCCAAACGACTCGACTGGTGATAATTTACCTGCGCGTGGTACTTATTTTTCGTAAAAAATGAAAACTCGGAGCCAAGCGTGGAACGTAAGAATAATTAACAATGAACAGAAAAGGACTTGTGCGTCCTTTTTGCGTTTCTTTCAGACGCTCTCAAATGGCAGCACTTTAAATACTCTACTTCATGCTGCCCTTTCCGAACGCGTACAACTCTAGTTAAATGTCTTCGGATCATATCGTTTGCTTTTGAGCCCTTCAGTTGAGTGTGCCTTGAAGACCAACATGATTTAAAAAGTGAAGGCGAACATTTGTCGAGCTCCAGGAAAGCCATAAGCTCTATTTAGAAGCGCGTGTGATCAGAAAGAATGTTGAATATTAAAACAAAAAACAGTCATAATGGCACGCATTCCGGACAGTCCCAGCGAGCCTTGCATCTTCACTCTATATACAGGCTACAAGGGTGTCTGTCCTCTGTGTGATACGGCGAGAGGACATCGTCTTGCTGGTCATAGAACAGCATGTCGGCATTGTCCCGAACGCTAGGCGCTTGTCTGCACCAGAATCACTGTGTATGTTATTGATGCTCCGGCGATCTGCGGAAGAACAGAAAAATGTTCTTTTGAGAACATCACAGCGCTGAAACAAATCCTAGCTTGGCAAGACAGCTCTAGCCATACTTTCAACTCTTCTTTCAAATAAAATACAATGAATTGTTCCGGCGAGTTGGTTCCTGGCTGTAAAACACACTACACTACACAGAGATTACCTGAAAGAAAGTGCATGTCTGTGCTTTTCTGTCTGTGATCGTTTAGGCGAGCAGTTTGCCGGTTTTATAGCCCGATACAGGCTACAGCTCAAAAATAATATAATTAGTAGTGTTATTTTTGTTTTTAGCGCGAGCTATATACCTTGCCTCTGGATTATTTTACTTCCTTTTGGGACCCAGGTTCACTTCACTCGTATGCCAGATTCGACGACCTAATCAGTTTTTTGGCCAAATTCATGCAGTGATCTTTTTAGCACAATTAACTAAATAAAGTAGTGCAGGAGCTTCCATAGTTTCTTTGGCTCGGGGAAGTGGCAAATCTCAGTAGAGCGCTTGTGCCGTCTGTTTTCAATTTTGTCGGGTCTGCTCTTCTTCCGCTATAGTTATTAAATATCATGTATGTCTTAGTACGGCGTCCACCTTAAGGACAGATTGTGCGAATTCAAGAATTAGTCGCTTGCATTGCATTGCGCAAAGCGTAAAGATTGCGAAGCGCATCTCAATCGGACCACTATCATCGCACGTTATAAAGATGAGATTACGAAGCTCATTTCGGAGGCATGCCATGTTAAAAAGCTAGGGAACACCTCTATCAGCAGCCCATCGACAAATCTACTACCTAAGGAACATGCGTATCTTAATCAGTTACGAGCCTTTTTTTTCAGTCTGATTGTGCGGTTGTGCGGTATTTTTTTTCTCAAGCTTTTCTTGCGTTTTTACTCGTGCCATTTCATTTATATGCTGCCTCACCTGTAGCAATCAACCATTTGGTTGTTAGTCACCGCTGGTGTTTGTCCTTCTCTTGTCTCGTCTTCTATTGTGTTGTTTTATCCAGTTCTTCAAATATGCACCAATCAGACCATATTTGCGCTCTTCTGGAATTCTTTAATAGGCTATCTTGGCTTGTATTCTTGCTTTGTTATTACTTTGTGTGTGTGTGTGTCCTGCTCTGTTGCTAACGGGTCATGGGTACTTAATTTAATGCTCTTGAGTGCTAGAAAGCCGTTTCTTGCTCGTTTTTGCTTTCTTTGAGCACATGCAGGAGCCCTTTATCTTTGACTGTCTGCTTCTTTGTCATGCGTTTTACTTTCATCCGCTTCTCTATTTATCCTAAAGCCTTTCCCATCCTAAAACCTGGCATTCAGGCTGGCGTTCGTCAATAAAAAACAAGCAAATACTCAAGGAAGTACTGAGTTTGCGCAAAACAATGGAAAAAGATATTTTATATACCCTTATTCCCTGTCCTATTCCAATCCGCTCGCTTGCTCTTATCTTCAGTTACATCTTTAGGCAAACCCGTTTCGGAGACCACGAGACGAGATGCACCTTCTGGCTGGAGTTAAATCTGAGAGGACAGGAGTTGGATCGATACGTGCTTGCTATCGCATCAAGTTCGGCGCTGCGCAAATTGTAGTCGCACAAAATAATTACTGGCTTCATGTTCACTTCGAGGTGAAAAATCAGCATTGGTGCCTGTATGCCTGCGGGGCGGTACGCCGGTCGCACGTGGGATGCGTGCGCTGCACTCACGGACACGAGCAGCTGCAGGTTGACCGTGAAGAGGCCGGCTCCAGAGATGCACACGCTGCTCGGGTCGATGCTGTCCAGGGCGAAGCGTATCTGCACACGACAACAAAGAAATACGTGAAGTGCCCCGGAAACAACGCTACGCTTAGCGGTACGTTAACAGAAGTCGCCCAAAAGAGCAATAATTCGTCATTTTTATTTGTTGTCAGTCGAGTCGCACTGGCTGATCGACGCTAAACGCGGCCTCTTGAAGCTAATAACTTTAAGATTATTATCACGAATTTAACAGCATAAATGATGATGGACCAAAGAGCGTCATTTGGGTTAATAAAGGAGAGTATCCGCTCTTTCTAAGAACCCTTTTCAACTCTGGCAACAACATAGTCGGGCTCCCTAATCATTTCGTTTTAAAAGTTGGGTGCTGCAAAGCGGCATAGCGGCGTCGTGCAGGTGAGGCGATTGCTATACAAAATGCACAAGGCCCTGACGCACCCTCTTAGTTCACCTCCTAGCTTTGGGCAAGACGTGTGCAAATGTCACGTGGTGCACGCTCTCCTCCGTTGAGCTCATAACCATGCACAGCGCTGCATGAACTGTAGCTTGTGTTTGGTTTAATAGAAACACGGCTACTAATGAAAGCCTGTTTTTTTTTATAGCCGTACCTTTTGTGTAGAGCTAGGCGCTGCAATTTCAGTCCATTACGGCAGAGGCGTTGACACCGGCGCAGCAAGCACCTAGTGCTCACTACGGTAGAAGTGCAGAATAGTTGGTAGCCCATACTTGCAAGGCAGTTCGACTGACACGTACGATGACGGAAAGTGAATACACACGCCCCAGACTGAACCCACTGGAAAAGAAAAAAATGGCTGAGTTTCAAAATGGCTGAAACCTAGTTATACGAGCCAAAGCTGTGTTAAGTATAGTCTAGACTGTCTCAAATTAAATTTCAAGGCCAAGGGTCAAGGTCAAAACCCAAGGTCCTGTGCCCAATGGTCATAGTCATATGGTCACGTGGTCATACTACCGTAGCTCTCTCTCAAATCAGCTGTCAAAGTGAAAGGCGAAAGTCAGGTACCCGATTGTCATACTCATATGACCACGTGGTCGTACTACGCAGTCAAGTTCGATTGTCTCATCCCCATCAAAATCGGAAGTTATACCCCGAGGAGTAGATCTCCCGCTCTAATAACCAGGGGGTGACTTCCGCTGCTTGCAGAACGAAGGTGGACTGCCAGGCTAGAGCCGCGCCTACGCACAATACGCTGCTCAAGGCTAGTCCCGCAAACACTTCTCGGCTTGGCTCCGAGCTGCTTGACATGTTCACTCGATGTTTCAAGCAATAATCACCCTCGGAAAAAAGAGGCGCCACAAATGCTGTTGCAACCAGACCGGCACTAATTCATACACAGCGCGTTAATGGGTCCCCGCAGCGGCCTGGGATTCTCTTTAAGTATCACTTCGCGGACACAGATACTGTTCTCTGCTTCACCATCTCATAACGCTTAACCTACCTTTTAAGAGTACAGTGCGATATCATTAAAGATTCCCCCCTCGCAAGTACTCCTTCTCTGCCGCGTATGGACTGCGTACATGCCCATAACACATCGTTACAGTGGTTTAGCGTTAGCCCGCAAACTGCAGGGATAAAAGCTGCGAGACGGCCTTAGTTGAACCAAGCCAAGACAGCCAGCTCGGAGAAAGGAAGCATGGCGGTGCATGCGATGTACTCATCGGAGTAAGGTGTGGATAGCCACCCTAGTATGGATGAACTAGCTTATGCCAGAAGAAACGGCAACATGGAAAGCAACGCGCTGCTGCGCAGGATGCGACGACCTCGCTCATTTTATTGGAGTCGTCAATATCAGCCCATTAGCGGATGAGCCGAGGGAGTGGGTGCGAGAACAAACACGGGTTAATGTCATCCTAGTCGAAATCAGGAGGAAGAAATGGGCTTGGGCAGGGCATGCAAACTGAAGGCCATATAACCGGTGGTCCTTAAGGGCGACGGAGTGGATTCCAAGAGATGGAACGCGTAGCAAAGGGCGGCAGAAAGTTAGGTGGGCGGATGAGATTAAGAAGTTTCCGGGGATACGGTGGCCACAGATGGGAAAGGACAGGGTTAATTGGAGAGACATGGGAGATGCCTTTGCCCTACAGTGGTCGTAGTCAGGCTGACGATGATGATGGTGGTACAAATGCCCATCTCGTATATTATCTGGCCAGCGCAAATCAAGTTTGAGTCGGCGGCTAAGGCTCCCGCCACGGCTCTCGGCCTGAAGTCCTTGTAGATGCTGCAGTGAAAAGCCTCATGCGTCTTGTCATTCGCTTCTGGCTTTGATTGATCGAAAGCTTTATCTCAGGGTTGTGTGCCAGAAGTGCATTTATAGTCTTACAATCAAATTTGTTCCGCCCCGTGACTCGTGTCAGCTGTCGACGTAACCGCCGCCTGTGATAATACGAGGCATCTGCATTTTTTTCTGCATAAGAAATTCTACGCTGGAATCATTGTCAATGTTGATAGCCCAGACGCCTGTATGGCTAGGAAGACCCCCATATATGTTGTTGAAATATGTCAACTCGTTTTTTATTTAGGCGAGAACTAAGCCTAACATCTTGAATACATGAGCACATTTGCTTACTTGGGTGGCTAGAGGAGCGGACATATCGCCGAGCCCCGCCGACCTGAGAACCTTTCTTATGGCCAGGAACTGCAAGCAGAATGGCAAGCAGAATGGCGTCACACACTAGCGGCAGAACGAGCGCGTGCGCGCCGGCAGTGGCAGCTACACCGCCGCTCCTTCGCCAGACCTCTCGTTGCAGTCGAGTGAGCGAGACGCATGGCTCTGAAGCGGCCCAGTGATTCCGCACCAAGCAGTTCGGGGAAGCGGCAGTGGGTTGACCACAAGGCTTTCGCCAAGCACACTTTAGAGAGGTCCGCAAGACAACGGGGAAGAAAGGTAAAGAGCACCAGCTTTCTCGTTGACTTCCTCGTCTCGCAAGATTTGAGAGTAGTATGCGCTGATAAGGAAGGATGTTTTTGTGGTGATGCCGGTTAGCACCTCCGGAGAAAAGGCTACAGCTGTTATCAAGAAGAAGATTAAGAAGGTTGTTTTCAAGGGCTCAAGAGAACGTTCAAGAAGACGCAGTTTTCTTATTGTTAGGTCACAATTTCGAGAAGCTGGCGAGCTCCGTAAAGAAGGCAGACGGTGCGCAGTTAGCGGTGTTTTTCACTGCCAAGACTCACAAGACCGGCATGTCGTTCCGTTCAATAGTATCAGAGCGTCATACCTGGCAGCACTCGGTCGCCCTTTACCTGCAGAAACATCTGGTCTCGTTGGATGTCCAGGATCCCTTCGGGATACCTTATTCGGACGCTATGGTCAACTTTCTAGGAACCTTGAACTCACGTCAGTGCTGTGTTTTTAGCATAGACGTTGAAGACCTGTACTATTCCATGCCTCATGAAGAGTTAATCAAGAGTGTTAAGGGGTGTATCACGAATGATATTGGTGAGTCGCTTTTATGAGCAAAAAAAGTGTGTCCGTAAGTAGAGTCCTGTCCTTTCTGAACTTCTGTCCTTTTATCTTTCCTGAACAGTCATCGGATGGGAAGGAGGTTTTTTCAATTAACGTACCGGTGTTTGTATTGGTTCATACGTAACCCCACTACTGAGCAAGATTTTCTTCGCACAGGTGGACCGAAACATTCAACGTAATTCAATAAGATCAGTTAAAATATTTGCAGATATGTTGACGACTACCTTGTGTTTTCTTTTCAGACTGATCTATATCTGCGCATTCCTGACTTTTTGAAGGTTTCGAAAGATTGCAACTCAGGGTTGAAGTTAACCGTTGAATCACTCAAAGAAGTGGTTCTACAGTTCTTCGACTTCTCGCTGTCTGTGAGCCAAGATCACACCTGCTGGACTTATAGCCCCCGGTCTTCTTAATTATGCCTCTGGGCCGTCAAAAATTACCAAGAATGGTATCGCGACATCCTTTATTAAGGTAGCCATCACAACATCTTGCACTCACTCCTTCCAAAAGAGCGCCTCGGCCCAGGTGAACAGACTCGAGGAATCGGGGTATCCCATGCATGTTATCTTGATGGCTTGCGGCAAGCTGGTGCGATAGACTGAAGAGGGACATAAACCCCAAGATGTTGGACGGGAGCTCCAGAAGGTTGCTGTGGTGCCCCATGTGCATAGAACGGCACATCGGCTGATACAGGTAGGAAGTCGCTATAGCGTCCAAGAGGGTTTTTCCGGGCCGAATAAGTTGAGTAGTTCGTGCTCACAAATTCGGAATAGGCAAGAAGGTGATGGCGACAAGCGAAATAGGCGTGGGTGCACCGTTAAGTACCGCCCCCCGTTTGCACCCTGCAGCATGGGTGTATAGTGTACAAACTGACTGCCGTTGTCTTCCGGAGCTGTCTATATAGAGCAAAAGGGGCCATGCGTCAACATTAGGCTAGGTGAACACCGTAATTCCCTAAAAGATATTTACGGGAATCTTCCTGATCATTGCCGAGAATGCAGCGAAAAAGAGAAGAAAAACAAAAAGTGTACACCGCCTTTCTTTAGAACCGCCGTACTTTTCCGACATCGCGGTCAGGTGTAAAACATTTATTTATACTATATACAGAGGTATTGCTTGGACCGTGCCTGAAGGGCCCGGCCCTCACAATCACTAGGAGGGATCCCTAGTCCGGGACCCCTGTGGCCTCCGCGGCGGCCCGGGCTCTTGTCACCAGGGCTCGTTGGTCCTGGAGAGTTGAGCAGCCGAGCAGGGCAGCCTCCCAGTCCTCTCGGGTGGGGTGGGGGTGGGGTGGGGGTGGGGTGGGAAAGCAGGATTGGCAGGGCATGCCCACACCATGTGATACGTGTCCGCAAACACTTCCCCACAGTGAGGACACTAGCCCGAAAAGGCCGAATTGAAATGTTTGAGCACTGGCGGGCACAGTACCGTGTTGGTGTCAGCGCGTACGTGAGATTATGGAGGCATATCATATAAGGAAATTTCAAAATACGTGTATCTGTGAGCCCTCTGTTACCATTGCAGACTGTGAAATAGATTTTTTAGTCCCCGGATTGGATTGATATCCTTTTCGAAAACCTTTTTTTTTCTGAAGTGATTCTTCCCCAGCGATTAGTGGCGCGTGATGCTTACAATTCCTTTTTTCCTTTTTACTTAGGGTTCCTAGGAGGGTGGCTGCTTATTTTATGTGTTTCTCAAAGTGACTTGTATAAATTTCGTGTTTCAGCAATAAACCCCCAGTGGCGAGTTAGCGCTTGTCTGCGTTGTTCCCTTTCAGTCCCTCGTGTTCTTTAGCGCTAATTTTTCACCATGGGGACACTTAACCTGTGCCTTTAAGGGCATGACGCGGCAGAGGTTTCTCTTGCTCACGCAGGCACGGGCACTGTAGCCGTTTTCACAATCTTAACCATACCCGCCGCGCTGGCTCAGTGGTTGCGGTGCTCGGCTGCTGACCCGAAAGACGGGGGTTCGATCCCGGCCGCGGCAGCCGAATTTTTGTGTAGGCGAAATTCTAGAGGCCCGTGTGCTGCGCGATGTCAGTGCACGTTAAAGAACCCCAGGTGGTCGAAATTACCGGAGCCCTTCACTATGGCATCCCTCATAGCCTGAGTTGCTTTGGGACGTTAAACCCCAATAAACCAATAAACCAACAATCATAACCATTATGTGCCACACGTGTACTGTGTACTGCATTATGTGTACTGCCACATTACATCAAACAAGCCTGCTCGTCATAACAAATCGGAGTTCTCACCACCGTTACCACAAGCTTTTTCTACACAACATGACAGCTGCACTCTTTACACAGATGTCGCCATAATCCCAACAGGAGGATTAACTGCTTTTATAAGCCCGACACACCCTCAACTCTACGGCCGACAAACCTACTCTACTGACACTTCATCATCTTTCTTTGGAGCTGCAAGCAATATTAAATGCCATTGCAGCTTTACCTGACGACCCTCCTTATAACCAGGTGCACCTATGCACCCATTCACAAGCCGTGAAGCATCTAAAGAGAGTCCGCTTTACCCTTCGGGTTTCCCAGGCCATACATGCTGCGTGTAAATCTTACCCGGTGCCTATACTCATTCAGTGGATTCAAGCTCGCACAGATGTCCACAGCATCGCACCTGATATGATATCTCGTGTGACTGACATTCCACAAACTCCACCTGCCTCTTTGCCACCAGATCCACTTCTGACACATCTAATATCTTCAGCCCCCCTCAGGCAGCGCACACGTGCTCTTATTCCCCCGTGTACCTACCCCCTCTCTGAGAGACCTCCTCAGAGAAAGGAGGTCTCTCTGAGGCGGCTGCGTGTCGGAGTGGCCCTTACGCCTGCAGTTCGCTACCAGTGGCAAAGTGACAAGATTCCTGCGCCGCAAAAATGCCCTCACTGCGAAGCACCCGCTTCCGACACCAATGTCCACCATCTACTGTGGACATGTCCAGGAACTTCACAGGTGCGCGCTCGAGTTCTTCAAGAGGCAGGCCTCTCTGCAAACAATGACTCTACTTTGCACGTGTGGATAACGAAAAACATTTACGCCCGAAGCGTATGTGACTTTTTACACGCAACCGGGCTTCATGAGTTTTTGTAACGTATTCTACCGTTCGTCACCGACACCACGCTTTATGCCGCGCGGCAGACTCAGCGTCACAAATAAATAAATAAACAACCATTATGTGAAAGACCATACGGCGTGCATGTAAGCCCTGCTTTAAGCAAGCCGTACGAACGAGCCTCCCCAGGTAGCACACGGCAGCGGGCCAATATTGGAAATCCACTGGCAAAGCGTGGCCCTAACTAGGCCCAGAGTTGCCAGTGAGCACCCGATATTGGTTGTGCCACTCCTTAGCACATCCAACAATGGCCCTGGTTGTCCGTCGCTTTACCAGTATTGGCTGAGCCGTAATTAGATCCTGGCTATCATGGGCCAGGTTAGCCAGGATTGCCCCACTGTTTGCCATTGCTGGCTGTGCCATCATCGAATCCTGGCTATCATGGGCCATGTTAGCCAGTGCTGTTCCACTCTTTGCCAGAGTTGGCTATGCCATTTCCGGGAGCTGGCTATATTGGCCTAGGATTGCCACCGCTTATCCAGTGTTCAAAGTATACTGGCAAACGTTGGTAAACATTGTGTCATGCATTAAAATGGGTTCAAAATTATTTTTATTGTCGAGTACCATATCGCCATATAGCGCCTGTCCTGTGTGTATTATCCTCTTGTGTGCGCTTAAATTTAATTTCATTTATAAAATATACCATATCGGCAGTTCATAATTTTCGAACGCGTTAAAACATGCGAGATCAAAGATTTGGTTTTATTTATTATTATATTTTAACCGAACACTTTTGCAGTTTGTGAGCAAAGCTACCCATGATTCCGTTGGAAAAGCTGCACTCTGGTTGCGCAGTGAGCAGCAATAATACGTTTAGGAGAATTGCGATCGAAGTCCTGTAGATCAGAATTAACGTTCTGATTACACCCGAGACGCCTTCAACAAAAATTCTCAACAGGCGCCTTCAACAAAAATCAAATAAGTTTGATTTGATTTAATTTTTGGAATAAAAAAATCACTTCTTTTTATTCGCTCTAGGAATTCACTGCCACAGTGCGCAGCTGGTGTCTGCTTTATGGAGATCGCGATACAGACGTAATAGATTAGCGCAAGTGCATTCGCTAAACCGAAATTGTGCTCAGTTTAGGCAACGTCCAGAAACGAAGCAGTCGCCTCGTAATTTCGAATTATGCGTTGCGCTCGTGAAATATTAGGCGGGTGCTTCATAAACGCACGCGGACACGTGCTAAGCGATTCCTACGCTTCCCTACCTCGTGCCCTGTGATCGCGCCTTTCCCGTGTTTTCTGATTTGTTATTTCCTTCCTTTTCTGCAAATCGTAGTGTTGGAAATTGTTGTTTTTGACCTTTTTATTCTTCTGTTGTGTAATTTGCATTGGGGGCAATATAGCTCTTGCTCACGTCCTTGCATATTTACTCGCGTTTTTTTTTTCTTTCGAACATGACCTTTATTGATGAAAACCATCGAAAGTAGTTGCGAACCACAATTCAACATGCCTTTGTTTGTTTTCGCTTTTTTTGCGCGAAACTTCCACACCAACAAACAATTTGAGAATTCTTCGACGACCACTGAATAAATGGACTGACAACTGGCGTTAGACGCATGTTAACCTAGCTTGTTTGGCGTATGTACGGTACATGAAACTATGAAAGAGCGCGCATTCTGCTTGGATATATTTTTTTGCTTTATATTTTTGTTATTATGTGGTAACATTTTAAGCTATCTTGAACTAACAGAAGCCACATCATACGGCCCCACAAAATACGCGAGTGTCTGAAGTCGTTTTGGCGAAATTCATCTTGAAGCTGCAAGTTTTTCACTTCAAAATGTTCGGGCTTTTGCTACAGCTTTGTAGCAATACTTTGACGCTTCCGTGTTTCCCATCCACTTGTTCCTTGTAGGTATTGCTTCCCGTACTGCCTGTGGCCATGTCACTCGTTCTCCAAAAATTCCAAACCCTTTTCACGTGTTTTGGCCCCTTTCCCTCTCTCTTTCAAGTCTTCCCATATCTCCCCACCTGTTCTCCCGGCGGCGCCCTTTCTTTAGGTAGCGGGCTAACCCCCCACACCGCGAAGCGCTTTTTTTTCTTTTTGGTTGTCACTTCCTCAAAGCTATTTTCCCTCGCGCGCAGCTACGCGCTTCGCTGTTCGTGCACCCTTCCACGATCTCTCTGTCTCCACCTTTCAGCTCGAGGACTTTTCTCGGAACCACAAAACCTGCGTAAAGGAAAATGACCCTATCCCCTCCAGCCAACTCCCCCCCCCCCCCCCCCCCCCCATCGTCTCCACTGCTCGTCTTGGAACCGCGCGACGCATCACAATAAGACATTCTTGACTCCACGGCGGAGCCCAACCACGTGCACAACCAACACGACGAAAATGCATGCACACTCGAGCTAGCACCGTTCATAGTCTGTGCACGCGAAAAGCCACGCTCATATATTAGGAGAGCTCCGACGCTGTTCGTACCGCCTGCAAGATCTTACTTGTAAGTACTAAAACTCTTTTATCTTGATATACGTCTGGAAGTTAAAGTGGTTTTTGTAGTAAACGTTGCTTTGACTACATGCGCCTTTATTTTTTCGGCAGGAAAACAGAGCGAGCCAAAAAGCACGAGGACGACTTCTGTGTACCCACTCTCATTGCGAAATGGCTTGCTTGACGTCGTGCGCAGTGGAATTGTGGCCGAATGGTGAGAATTTAATTTTTCGTCTTTGGTGAGATGAACTCACTGAAGATTCACTACTTTGGCTAACAGCGGGTTTGGACTCATATGACCTGAGATGGGATGCATTCGGGAATATGTCCTTTACCGCTTATGCACGACGGAAATCAGAACCGCTTAATTAATTTTCCACTGCAGACCAGTTGGTAGGAATATGTGTAATACTTCCGTACTGTTTCTTTTTGCCTTCTACACTTGCAGACTCAATAGAAAATCCGCAATTGCTGGTTAAAGCTTTTCCCCAAGTTCTCTCGCAATGAAAAAGGGCATTACTCTGGACTATCAGACTAGTATTTTTGTGTGGTTTGCAAGTCGCAGTTTCGAATCTAATTATAGCATGCATGCGAAGCGACTAAGGTAAAACAAAGATGCCCTGAGTTCCTTGCGTTCAGCGTATTTCGCAAAAACTCGCAAGCCGTATTTTTAACCCTATTAAAAAAAACTAATCAAAAAAGTTGTTTTGACGTCCATGTGGAAGAGACGTTAACCCCTGTGCATATTTACTTGAATAAAAAATTAGCTCGCAATTTAGAGATACGAGTTATGATATTAAAACAAAATAATACATTAATCTGTTTTCAATATCACATTAATTTGCTTATCTCGCATTGAATATATTTACTGGGAGTGCGACACGACGCATTGGACTAAACTAAACCATTTGGTATAAGAGAAGTTTAGTAAATTAAATTCCATTTTGTACAACTAATGTGGTGCTGGTTCTTAAGAATAAATTTAAAATTATCCTGTAAAATATGTTGCTAGTGTCTTCACGATGACTGTGTTTCACAAAATTCGGTGTTATTTAATCATTTTTGTTTTTGTTCTGTGATGGCCATAATTCAACTTACCATGACATCATGCATCTCGATCGTTGCAGGCTTGGCGCTTCGTGACGCCATCGTGCAAGAGCTGGACGAGGAATTTGTTTGAATGCAGTCCAGCAGCCCTCTTACAAGTGGAGTGCAACGATTACTTCGGATATGACTGATCAGTTCACTGGAGGACAGCTCCGTTGAGCATTTTATGGATGCCTTAGCCGTGCCGCAGCAGCTTGCCCAGATGCTTTGCCCAACCTGATCGGCACGCACCAAACTTGAAAATAAATTGTTTTCCCACAGCCTCTGCCACCATGTTCTTGGGCCCCCTTTCTTTACTCCCCAGGGTGGCTGGTTGTAGCGCAAACCATCCTGTGCGGGCTAAAAGCGTGATTCTTGTAACTCAAAACAATAAACGGGTCTTTTTTCTGGAATTCTTTCGCACCCTCTATTATGAATATTTGCTAGGTAGAATGTTATGTACATCCATCCACAGTGCCGGTCATTGGCGAGTGGGTTAATTGCATGTGCCAGCGTTCGAAAGCTGGATGCCATTATTCGAAAGCTGGAAACCATTATTCGAAAGCTGGATGCCATTATTCGAAAGCTGGAAACCATTATTCGAAAGCTGGCTACCAATGTTTGAAAGTTGGCTACCAATGTTTGAAAGCTGGCTACCAATGTTTGAAAGTTGGATACCAGTATGAGACCTTTGCTGGCCCATGCTGCAGAACGAACATCGGTACTGCGCTGGCCGCTTGATCGTCCGAACATTGGCCCAAAACTGGCATGAAAGTAGGTCCAATGTGTAAAGTGGTAGCGCTCGGCCCAAATGCCAGTGTAGGACCGATGTTCGTGCCAGTTTTTGCCAACAGTTGACCGACCTTCGGCCAATGTTGTTGTGCTGCCTGGGTCCGTGACGTAACGGTAGCGACTCTGACTCGTAACCCGAGAGTCAGTGGTTCGATTCCTGTGTTGGCTACATGGGTGCGGTTACTAGGAATCCACCGATCGACCCGCTGCGTAGTAGACTGAGAGGTGACGGCTCTAACGTTAGTCCCCGTTTGCTGGGTGTTTATATGAGGGTGAGGGGGAAGAATGAAAGCGGCCGACGGCCCGTGCTCTTATTACGCGATCGTCTCATCGCTGAATATCTCATGTGCCGCTGGTGTGACTGTCGTCATCTATGGAAGGCTCTTCGAACAGACAACTTTTTTACCAATCCGGGTTTTTCGGTTACGCCGACGGCAACGCCGACACCAACTTTTGTGCGGCTCGGGACCATTACACTCTCGCGTAAAAACAATTTGATTGTTGTAATTTTGTGGCTGCAGTGAGAACGTCCTCTGTTGTAAATCGAGCTGGGCGCGCGCGTGATAAATGCGTGGTCAGGAATTTCGTGGGAGGGCCCCATCACCACGAGCACCGTACTATACAAAGCGGCAGCTTCACCTCACTCATACAAGGCGTCGAAACTTTCTGGCTTGCCCACGGACGTAGAGGCACCCAAATCTTTAGCGTGCGCGAGCGGCGACTTTTCTGTGTGTCAGCGTAACGAAACAGGTTGAGGCTAATCGCGTGCCCACAAAGCACGCTCAGCTGGGCACATCGTCCTTCTTACGGAGGTCACCCCATGTTCGCGCACTTCAGACGAATAGACAGCGTAGTAGGCGAATGGTTTTATGTGCCTAGGATCAACTTTGTAGCAACCAAGCGAGGAAATAATATTTAAAGGCCGAACACGCTCAATAATGCGTTTTGAGCCGAAAACTATGGATCGTTCATTTGCTACTTCCTGGCGTGAACGCTTCTTTCATCTGTATAAAGGGAGGTTATCAACACTCTGCGTTCTTTATGCTTCAGCGTGGCGGCAGAGTTATAAGGCAGCTGCTATATAGGCCGTGCTCACGGCAGTTTGCAACATTTATCGAATTGCCACCCAAAATGTATCTAGGGGCAAGACTCGAAATAATAGGAATGTCATTGGGCGGCTCATCGCAGAAGGAAATTGCTAAAGCAACTGAAGTGGCTGGGGCTGCAGTGGGCAGAATCATACGTGCCTACCAGGACGAAGAACGGATTGGAGATGCTCCTCGCTTCCTCACCGGGAAAACAACCGAAGAATACTTTCAGATTGTCGCCTGTTCCCCGTTGTTACCCGTTCATAACAGCTGGTGAAATAAGAGCTGCGCTCGGGCCTTAATGTGTCACATGGATCAATTAGGCATCGGCTAAGGGCAGCAGAGATCAGAAACAGAACGGCTGCACAGCAGCCCGTAGTTTCCAACATAGCCAGAGCAAAAAGGCTCGCCTTTGCTCACGAGCATCTTAAATGAACTGTCGACGATTGGCGAAACGTCGCTTTTACAATGACAGCAAAAAGTAGATCGGCCAGTCGCTAAAGGTAAGTGATTAGGCTTTTATCTTTTGCCGAATGGCTTGCTTTATTATATACCATATTGCTATTTTCCTTCCAACTGTTATTATTCGCATTAAATGCTACATTTTTTAAAGCTATGATTCCTTTTACGTCCAGGACGTCAAGGCAAGTGGCCGAACATCTGTGAACGTGTGCCGGGTTACCACGAAGGAAGGCCACGGGATTGTTCACCACTAATGGTCGTCTGTGCTCCGAAGTCTGTATTGCAATCATTGATCACCAGCTCCTTCCTCGCGTGCTGGCTGGACCGTACAGAGATGGACATTTCCTTCTGCAGCATGATCTTTCCCCGATCGACAAGGCTCACGCAGTGACCGGGCACCTTGAAAACCTTGGAGTGATGACGCTGACTGCCCGCTCAAGGGCGCGGACATCAACGTCATTAAAAACGTTTGGGGCATTTTAAGAGCCAATATGTCAAAACTCGGCCTCCATACCTCATCTTCTGATGAGTTGTGGGAGGCCATCAAAAGTCAGGGGGAAGAGCTGAAGACCGACAGCGACCTTGTACCGGCGCTCTACGACTCCCTGTCAAGCCGCACGTCTGCCGTAATCGGCCATGGCGGTGACTTCAACGGCTGGAGAAGCTTTGTTTCTGCCCTCGTAGTGACGAATCAATACGACGAAGACTAAGGCTGCGTTTTTTAGAGCAAAAAACGTGCAGTTGAATAAGCTTGAGCTGTAGGAATAATCAGGAGATGCCAGTGGAAGCTTCCTGCCAAAGTAAAGCTTATTCTTTATCATGCTCTGTTCGAATCGCATGCCAGATATTGCCTCTAGGTGTGGGGTAACAGCGTTCTATACGTGTTTAGGGTTTTACATGTTTATAAATCACAGCTTCGCGATCAGGCTAATCATTTAATAAATATGACTCACCTACGCATCAACCCAGTGCCCCGGATAGTAACACACCACGAGTACTGGCACATACCGCATCCGAGAACTAATTACGGTCTGCAGACTACAAGATATGTCCTAACTTCTCTACTCAGTAAGTCTGAGTTTAAAAATGATTCAATTTGCTCCGCAACGGAGAAGTACACACAAAATCTGTTCCTTTAGGCGTTGCTTTTGCGTGTCTGTGCATGTTCCGAGTGAAATGTTTCGTTTTTATTCATTACCAGATGTTGATTTGTTACAATTCATTTTAATTAGTTGTAGGCTTGTGAATGACCCTCGAATGTTTGTATTTGTAAGGAGCCAAGAGTGCTGGCCATAGTATCTTTTTGTGTGTGTGTGTGTGCAATGACTGCTTTTGCTTCTTGGGAGGGTTACCAATTTTTCTTTCCACCTAGCTGTTGCCGAAGCAACACAGGGGTTGGGACCTTCGTCAAGCCGCAACTGTGACTTTTTTTTTCCTTCTCCTGAGTCATGGAGTTGACTGAAAAAATAAACCTTGAATATTGAACTTCACCCGCTAGAGAACGGCTTGTGCGCGTCCACTATTGTTCCAGAGCTACATCTTTTTTGTGTTTTTAGCGTTTCAGCAAACATTCAGCGCATAATAAAATGTTTTACGACTTCATTTATTGCTGTTTCACTCAAATTCAAGCAAAGTACTGCAATATTTTTGACAGGAGAAGTAATGCAGCTTAGGATGCTCACCAAAGCTGCGTGACACAGGAGGAGTTTTTTAGCAGCTTCCATTTGTGATGACATCCCATTATGTTTGTCTTGCCCCTTAAGACACACGTGGTAGAATTTAGATAACTATCGAAAACTGCCGTGGCCACGGCCTGTAGAGCAGCTGCCTTAAAGAACAGCATGTTTAATGTTCGCATGCAGTGGCAGTCGTGAAAGGGACATTTTCGTTGCAATAATACTATGTATTGCTGCGTATCTGTTATGGAAGCTGAAGGGAATGGCGCCCTTGCTGGGATAACTACGCTGCCACGCTGAAGCGTAAAGCACGCAGAGTTTTGGTAATTGCCCTTTCTACAGATGAATAAAGCGTTCACATGAGGAAGTAACGAATGAACGATCCATGTTCTTCGGCTTATCGAATGACTGGGCGCATTTGGCCCATCTTTAAATATTATTTCCTCGCTTGGTTGCTACAACGGTTATCTCCGGAACATAAAACCATTCGCCTACTCACGCTGCCTGCTCGTCTGAAGTGCGCTAATATGGAGTGAAGTCCTTAAGAAGGACGATGTGCCCAGCTTAGCGTGCTTTGTGAGCATGCGATTAGCCTCAACCTGTTTCCAACCTCACATGACGCTGACGCACGGAAAAGTCGCTGGCGCACGCTAGCTGAAAATATGGGCTCCGGTACATTGCCCTGCGTTTCGTACAGGAGAAAGGTAATTGCCAGAGTATGTATTGCGCTAACTGAAGCCTCGGCTCTACATCATGGTGGTTATCTCAGTTATGGAGCCAATCATGGGGATTTCATTTGATAGTTTGCTCTTAAAAGGACTATGAAACGATATTTACTACGGCTGGGAGAAGCGCATGAGAGACCGCTCTTCCATCACTAGGAACAGCAGTGCAAGTTTTTTTCGGCTATCGTCGTTGGCACCGAAGATATCAGTGTTTTAATCACGTTCTTCCTCTCCTCCTATAAACACCGAAAATCCAAAAGGAATTCCAATGAAAAAGCTCTTTGCGTCAACGGGAGAGGGATGGCTAAGAAAGCGCGGTGAAGTGCTGCCCTAATCGGTTAAAAGCAGCAATTTTTTACGATAAACATGTAAATTAAATGGTCGGTAGAGGTCTTTAAATTGGACTTCAGTACGGGCAAAGACCACCGTTACAGACTTGTTGCATTAGAATATGGACATAAAAATCAATTCATGGGTCCTTTGACTATCCCACTGAAAAACAATGAGAAGCGTTAAATACATGTTTCAGAGATTGCTTTTTCCCCATCTACCAGATATACCAAGCCTTGAAGAAGGGTCTCGTTTTAACTGTTTTTTTTTCCATCAGTTTTATACATCGTATTTAACATGCTTATGACTATTCATACAATAAATCACTGTGAGCACCATGGGAACGTCATACTTAAAGAACACCCTCGCAACTAAAAATCACTACCGAAAAACACACACACTTCGTGAGGAAAGTCATTTCGGCTTGATAGTACATGCCAGCGCGTCCTACCTTTCCAGCCAGGGCGTGGCTCAAGGCGGCCAAGTCGACAACTCCGCTGCAGACGTAAGGAAGGTAGACGAGCGCGATCACCCACAGCTGCGAAGACAGGGCACATTGGCCTCTGAGCTCCACCAACTGCTTGCTGCCGGTGCAGACCAGAAGCAGCGTGCTCGCACAGAGGGTCACCACGGGCCACTGAAATGCCCTGTTGAGTGCTTGCTGCAGCCGGCGGACGGTCACCAGATCTCGACGCAATTTTTCGCAGCACTGCCACCGACAAGGGCTCGAGGACGTGCGCCCTACGATGGTACGTGCAGCCCGGAGCTCAGTGTCTGCGTAGCCGATAAGGACGACTATGCCTGCCCGAAGCATCTGCTCGTGGCGGAAGATCAAGAGGCAGGCTACGAGCGTGGATAATGTATCAGATATCAGCAACGTGCACTGGAGAGTGAAGCTGGGATCTGCACGCGGCAGAGCCAGAACATCGACGACGCACGAATATGCGATAAACGCAGACAAGACGAGTGAAGCCTCAAGTCGAATGAAGGCCAACGCTGACCTGCGTTTGATGGGGACGAACTCGCCGCTGAGTGTCGCCAGTGTTGCTTCAAACCGCTTCCCGTCCTCGATAAACGTCGCCAGCGAGTGCGAATACCAGGTGGTGGAAAAGACGGCAACGCACGCCCTGAGAAGCAGAGACCAGTGCACCATATCGTGGTAGGATGCGGCATCTGAACGGCGCTTGAGAGTGCGCACTAGAAGGAGATGGATAAACATATTGGGCCCAACGAGAAGCCCTGTCCACAAAGCGAGGCGCACACAGCAGAGGACAATGCGGAATGCGGTGGACAGGAATGTCTTGCCTTTGCCAGAATTGGTGGCCGCAAAGAAGATGCCGCACTTTTTGAATGATGTAACATAAGGGCTAACTGAATGCTCCATTTTAGCAGACGCAACCGGCCACTTGCAAGAGGAGTAGCGGGTATGCCTCGGCGCTGCTCTGCGCAAGGAGCCGTAGGAAGCAATCTATAGGGAGTACTAGCCTCGAGGTGTCATAATAGACACGTTGGCCAACTAGGCTGCCTTATGCGGCACCGCACTATAATTACGTGCGATTTCTACACCGGTCGTAAGGAAAAGTAAACTTTATTGATATTCCGTGATGATACGGGTGGACAGAATCACCGAATCAATGCCTGTAAATTAGCGGTTTCTGTGAACGGCCTTGAAGCGATCGTATCATGTCAAATAAAAAAGCTATGTTGTCCGCCACGAACAACCGACCCGGTATATATATTAGAATCTTGCGTGCTGCAAGTGACGGGAGAAAGACGACTAGCGGTCACAAGTGTGGTTCATGAACATACTTTGAGAGGACAAACATTTCGAAGACGAAATTCGCCCACTTATTTTCCTACCTGGGTGCGTGCGTTCTCTGAGTCTCATTCATTTTACGAAGGGGGAACGTTATTACGACGCCGTCATCGCGGAGTTCGCGAGTTTCTGAGGCTATAGAGAGCGCCACTAAAAATCCAGTATGGCAGCCCGAGAGGTGATCAGGCAGCTGTGCTAACCAGCCTTGTGCTGGGCTGCACAGAGCCAAACTGTCCAATATTTCGTTATTATCTCCCTGCAGTTTAGTCGCATCTCTAAGGATACATGCATTGCATATGACACCGGTGCAACTGAGACGATGGTATGCTGCCTTTCTCAAGGAGCTCTCCATGCGGGCCATGTTTTATGCTGTGACGTGGAGACACGCACTGTGTCGTATACTCAGCAAGCCCTCTAAGAAGAGATCGCCGGTGTGATTAAAGCGGCCTGACGCAGGAGCGCCTTAGAGAACGCGCCTTAGACAGAGAAGCTGTCGCAAAGTGCGCATTCATTTAGCAGCCCGCGTTCGCTGGCGTTACAGAAACTGTTCCCTTTTCCATCTTACCACAGCGAATACGTTGTCGCGTCTGGCTGCCAACAGTCGTGTGGAGAAAACAACAAAGCCCCCGGCCAAGTAGGGATGACTGTCTGCAGGGCGGGTTTAAGCCTCAATGATTTTGTTTCCAGCAAGACGGGCGGCAACAATTTTCACGAACATAAATAATGGACAAGCCTTGAGAGAAACATCTAGCAGCGATTGTTTGACAAGCACAGTAGCCACGGCTTGAAAGGAAGCCTAACTGCTACTACTTCAGTGAAACGGATGTTAGCAACTGTCTGTACCGACTGCTCAGGTAGCTCCAGGTCTCTGCAACGTTGCGTTAATGCTCAATATTTACAGCGATTCCGGCAGCTACTGAGAACAAGCGTTTCAAACCTGGAGAGAGAACGTTTTTACGGGGAATGCCAACTTATAGTTGGCATTCCCCGCATTTAGCCGCTGTGTGTGTCTGTTTCTTTGCCTGAAGCCTGCTTTCCGGCTGGCTGCTCGCCTGCCCACAGTGTTGTGGGCGACCTCCCCACGTGAGTGTGAGCGTGTCTGTGCGTGCGTGCGCGTCTAGCAACGTGCCCAACGTGGCAGGCGGCAGCTCGATTAATCACGAGACGCTGCTCAGGAAGGGCGGCGCCCTGTGTCTCAAACCGACCCGAGCAACCCATGCCTCACCGATGGAAGCACCTGCCATGGCAATACAGTTGCACATCGCTTAACCGCTGCAACACTGCACCAGGACAGGTGTGAGGAGTCCCAGGGAGCTATGAATGTAGAGAATGATCAATTCTGCGTACATGGGCATTAACCACTTATCGCTGTATACCCGAACAACTTCCTTCCGGGAACACTGCATCTGAGCACGGAAGCTTAAGTGAAAACCGAAGTACTAGCGCATCTAATTTGCATTTGGTCTAACTAAACAAATGGAGCGCCATTTTTTTTTTCAATTTGCGAAAAGGCACCTTCTCGGTCATGCGTTCGATAAAACGTTCCTGACGTCTCCAAGATTTCCATTCAACGAAGATCGGACTTACGAATTGTAGTTTTGTTGTTTGCTTTATTATATCACGCAGTCTGTTGTTTCAACGCGATAGTGTTAAGGGCTCGGTGTCGCAGAAAAGCCGGTGTCGTCGTCAGCGGCGTTGGACGAGAGGGAAAACTCGCAGATGCATTAATAAAGAAAACAGAGTACGAAATTTGTCGAGCTGGGGAACCGAACCCCGAGCCTCCGGTGTGCGAGACGGGCACGCTAACCACTCCGCCATGTCAGTTCGATTGTTTGGAATGAACAAAGGCGCGTCTCGTGAATACGGTGTTGTCTTAGAAGCGTGCTTTAGAGACGTACTGTGGTGCATATTAGTAATTATGACCATGGAAATTACAGAAGTCGCAATTAAGCGAGTATCAAGGTACGTTTCCGCTACTTTTCCCCCTCGCTTGGCGCGCACGTAGCACCATCAGGCGGCGCCCACTAAAACCTCCTCCTCGCAATGTACGCCACTGCCTCACTAGACAGCGCGCGAAGAAGTGCCTCCCGCTAGTCTCGTTCGGGCGCAGTGGGGCCGTGCGGGGACGCAGGAATCACGCTGTGAGCAGCGAACAACCGAGCGCACATCCAAGGCGCGTTCACCACGTAGCTTGCGGCTTGCTGCCCGTTCGTTCGGCGTGGAAGCTATGCTGGCATTCGTGGCACCGGGTTTGTCGAGAGGCCTCTTAGAGACTCCGAGCGATTTGTCCAACGGGTTAGGCGTCGCGCCGAACGGGCGATGGCGTTCCGCGGACCCCCTGGTAAGCTCCGACACGCGGTCGCTCCCACTGTGAAAGGCGAAGCTTAAACGTCCTCCAACTTCTTTTCCTTGCATCAGTGTGCACTCAACTCAGGAAATTGATTCCCTTCATTACACCGCTCGGAGCTCCTGCACAGCATGCATCATAACGTAACACCTATTTCGAACTTACTGAGGACAATGCACATTCTCACGTCGTGTTTTTTCTTGACATTGCTACACAGGATGTTTCACCTAAGACTTCAATAGGCTTTCTAATTTAGAAGAGGGCGTTTTCTTTTCGGCGGTGTAGTACATCAAACTGCAGCCAAGACGTGCTAACAGCAGGCTGGTTAAGTAATTTGAATAGTTGACTTTTTAACTATTAATGTCAGGCTTCCTAATTACTGGGAAGCGTGTAGACCACCGTTAGTAATATCCGAATAGGTTTTTGGAGTTTAAAAAATGCCGTTACCCTCGGGGCTGTGGGCTGACAAATTTCAGCTGTTTCGACGAGTTACGTGCACTCGAGAGGTTCCTGTTGTGCAAGCTCCTCGAAAGCGCATGTATTTTGGCTCGATGCAGCGAAAATTTGTTGCGCCACAGCACCGAGGGTAAACGCGTTTTCGAAATTCCAAAAACTGATTTTGGTATCACTAACGGTGGGCTACATGCCTATTAGTAATTAAGGAGTCTATCAATAATACATAGAAACTCAACTGCTCAGTATTAGTTAATCAGCCTGCTAGTTAGCACGTCTTATCTGCATTCTGCTGTACTACACCGCTGACATTGATATGTCGACAAAAGCGTTCCTCAAACTCAAAAAAGCCTATTTTCAAAAATTGTGTGGTCTTAGCTGAAACACCCTCTCTACTGTATGATGTGAAAATAATTGTTCGGAAGCCGCGGACGTTCCGGCGCGTCTCTTCGCTCTCCGATAGCGGGGTGAGGCCTTTGGGGGAGGGGGGCACATTTTTCTTTCGAACTCGACTTGTTTGGATCAGAAGCTTCTCCCATGCTCTAGAGTGGGCAAACATTCCTTCGTAACCTTGCTGGTGAGTCGGACGACCTAGAAACCTTAGCGTATTTTCTTGCAAAGTGGCGTTATTGTTGTTACAGCATTAAACGCCTTGTTTCGTGTGTCTGCCAGTGTAGTTTCTTTGCTTCCCGGAGAGCAAGGCCCGCCGTGGTCGGCGTAGCGCTCACGATCACGGTGCGGGGTCGGCGGCTTTGAACTGTGTCAGCAGCGACTAAGATGAGAAAACGTAATTATCCCCCCCTCCTTCTTATAAACCCACATCTGGCAGCCAAATATCGGGCCTGCTCTTGGAACACTGGACGACTGTACGGTCCGAGGAACGCTCTTCGTCCTCTCCTGGCTAGTACTAGGCCTAGCGTGAATTTTGATCGCTAGGACCTGTGGCATGCTTTCTTAAGTGCGAGGTGGACTTCGCTGGAGGATGTTTGAACTTTTCGACATACTCAGCACATGTTTCATGAAGTTTTTCTTCGGAGTTTCTTCGGCACGAGAACCACTTGGTCCGCATAGAGTGAGCGCGAGGCCTTGCGCTCGCAGAGTTGCCAAGCCTGAAGCTCACTTGTACTGCAGAGCAGCACCAGGAGGTCCGACACCATCCGATACGGTCGGAGCCGAGCGCTTAGAAGCTTCTTCGTGCAGTGAGCAGATGAGGACCACCCCAGCGAGCTGATGTCTACTAACGGCTGCGCGCACGTAATCCTTTTCGGGTCTGCTTTCAGTTTAACGTCCCAAAGCGACTCAGGCTATGACAGACGCCGTAGTGAAGGGCTCCAGAAATTTCGACCACCTGGAGCTCGCTATGGCACATATGACGGAAGCAGCCAGCCACCAAAATCAATGAGAACAGCTGCTATGGACGCAGGTGGCGCTAGTGAACACTGTAGAGGTTGCTTATACTAGACATAAATACCCCCGAAAGCACAACATTGGACAGCCGTCCGCATAGCTCAGTCGGTATCGCACCGGACGCGATATTCGGACGTCGCAGACTCGGATCCCACCGGCGGCATATGACTGCTTTTCTTCCGGATTTATTAGACTCCCATTTAATGAAAGACTACAAAAAAGATATCTCCTATTCTCTTTGCTTTCGGTGGATGTTGGCTTCGGTAATGCCTGCTTGCCATTAGGCATAGGTCTACGTGACAGAGTAATACTATTACTATTCAGATTTCAGTACAGAGGGCAAGATGCATGTCTCTAACGGCCGAACTGCGTGCTCCGGGCCGCTCGGAGCTATGTGCGCGACGTCTAGCGATACAACTCCTGGTTCGAGATGACGGAGTGTGGGCATGCGTGGCCAAACTGATAGTCTTTTCGGGGCTCGCAGGCAGCCGTGGCTCTACGTTCTGCTTTGGTCGTTAGTAGCGCTGATATGCGCTACCGTCTGCGAAAGGACATACGCGGCAGAGCGCACGCCCCTGGCTTGTTTTTTTTTTCCTTTCTTTCTGTGTAGTTGCAAAGCTCCGGCGAGGAGCTATTCAACGCATCACATACGCGCCGGTGTACTGCATCGTCATCGCGGCTACGAGCCTTGGATTAGGGAGCGAGGTTTGGCAGCTTACATTTGCGGCAGATGCCAAAATAGGCATGAAATTATTGAAAGCATACTGGGGCCTCAGGTGTGGTGGACTCACAAGATCAGATATGCGATAACTGGAATAAGGTTTTGCAACCTGCAAGTGAAACAGACCAGATGCGTGAAGGCATTGACGATGGCGCCACGACTGACGCTAGACCAAAGGAAAACCATCGCGGAGATGGGACGGACATTGTCCCAAAGAGCTATAGCTCAAGGTTCAGGGTGCCCTTTAGCCACCGTCAACAGAGTGCTGCAGGCATTCGACAAAGAAGGCCGACTTAAGAATACTCCGCGTGGCCGGCCATCAAGATCGGCGACAGAAGAAGAAGACAGACTTGTCGTCGCAAGAGCAGCAGATGATCCGTTCTTAAGCGCCCGAGAGCTTCGTGACATGTTCGCTTTGAATGCATCCGCTCAGACAATCAAGAACAGACTTCATGCAGCGGGCGTGAAAAGTAGAATAGCTAAGCAGAAAACGCTACTTCGACGAACAGATCGGGACATGCGCTTGGAATTTGCATCAGTGGTGGAGGACTGGACACCGGAAAACTGGAGGGCAGTGGTGTTCAGCGATGAAGACAGTTTCTGCACGCGCTGGGACCAGCAGAAGTGGGTGTGGCGGCCGGTAGGAGGAAAAGCAGGGTAGGAGTGTAGGGTGTTTCAATGTGCTCGCCGGTCGGAGAATATACAGAGCGACTACTTTTAAGGTGTGAAATTTATATTTTGAAACCAGTGAAAGGCAGATGGATGCAGCCTGTGTTGTTAAACTGTATAGCACAGTGGACATTATGTTGTAAATAAAGATGAAAGACACATAAATAACTTAAATGACTAATTTTATTTCAAGTTTCAGGGCGAAACGGTAAATTGCAAAATTGAAGGTTCTTAATGTATAATGCAAACTCATTTTTTACGTTTTCGGAATCGACAATGTTATTTGAAATATACAACGTCAAAATCGCGCTTTTAATTGTTCGTTAGGTACTTTTTCTGCACTGCATACGCACAAAATTGTATTTTAAGCTTAAACACTGCGTGTATGTTATGATGCTATAAAATACACTAGATTGATTTCGAGTATTAAACTGTGCGCTGCGACGCCATATTGAAAACCTACAAAGCTGGATAAGCCAGCTTAACGATAACGCTCCATATTTCGAAACATAATGCCTTCAATTGCTTCAATGCGTTGTTCTCTCGTCGCCTACTATCGTTCATCACTACCACATCAGATATCATTACGTCTAATGACAATTTTATTCCTCTAATAACGCCCGATTTCAACATATGCAGGGAACAAGCAAAATACACTTGTAATGTGCGTAGCAGCGGCCGTGTTTTAGTCAGCGCGTGGGGAGCCATCAGCTACGATGGACTAGGACCCCTGTACCGCATTCCTGGACGTCTGACGGCCGAAGTCTACGCGGAGGTGGTAGAAATGGTTATCTTGGCTTATATGCTTGATGGGCTGTTTTCGGATGCGCTGTGTCACTTTCAACAAAATGGAGCGCCTGTGCACACAGCCAAGGCTGTCCGAGACCTTCTTGAAAGCCTTGGCGTTACGACTATTCCATGGCCTGCAAGAAACCCCGACCTAAACATTATAGAAAACTTCTGGGGACTGATGAAAAAAAGCCTATCCAAGAAATGGGGCTCTCTAACAGCAACCCAGATCAGGTGTGGGAAGCCATAGAAAAGGAGTGGGGACGCCTCCGCAATGACCGCGCTCTCGTCGGCTCCCTCTACGAGTCACTCCCGAGGACAATCGAGAGCCTAAAGAAGTCTGGGGGAGCCCAAATCTGCTATTAGTTTGTCCCCTCCACCCCCTCTAAATCTGTAGAAAAATAAAGCAACGTGAAATGAGAAGCCAGCGATTGTTGCATGTTTTATTAGGCAAAAAAACAGTGCAATAAAAATGAACCCGCCGCTTACGCTTACCTCACGGCACCTTGAACACTATATCTGTCTTCCTGCTGTTGCAGAAGAACGAACGCAAGCTGCCAAACCTCGATCCCTTATCTAAGGCTCGTAGCCGCGATGACGATGCAGTACACCGGCTCGTATGTGATGCGGTGAATAGCTCCTCTCCAGAAGAAAGTAAAAATTACGAGCAACTTTAGCGGCTAAAGTGGTGAAAGGCGAAAGCCTGAGAGTTGCATTCTGCTACGCGACTGTTCACTGCACATTTTGTTGGTGCATTAATTAACTGCCAATTAATGACGCTTAAGCTTCGCCTTTAGGAGTGGAACGCAACAGCGTGTTGTAGCGCTGCCACGGAGTCCAAGGAACGCCGCCACCCGTTCGGCGCGATGCGTTGCCCTTTGAACGCAACGCTTGTTGAGGAAAGGAAATGGGACTGTAATTCTCTGTCATCTCGGTGGACACCTGAGCCGCACCGTACAGGAAGGAAGGAAGTGTGAGTGAAAGAAGAAAGAGGGCCGTAATGAAGAAAATGAAAATTGTATTTGAGGAAAGGAAATTACGCATTAACTGTCTCACATATCTCAGTAGACACTAGTCGAAAATTGTATTTGAGGAAAGGAAGTTGCGCAGTAACTGTCTCACATATTTTGGTGGACACCCGTCAAAATTAGCGCGCGGTGACGTCACGACAATTTGGACCAATCTGAAACGTGGACAAATACGCCTTACTCGTTGGTAAATTGGTTTTTGAGGAAATGAAATGTACCTGTCTGTCATATCTCGATGGACACCTAAACCTCGCCGTAACGGGTAAGGAGGAAGATGGGAGTGAACGAAGACACCGTATTCACTAGACGCACCTTTGTTCATTCCAAACCATCGAGCTGGCATGGCGCAGTTTTTTCTCGTACGCTTCGACAATAAAAAAAATTTCACAACATCGCACACTGTACTCATACCGAAGTTTGCTGAGCCAGAAAAACGTCTGTTGGTGGGGTCTTATCGCCCGATAAGCCTCACCAACGTAGATTATAAGATATTCATGAAGGTTCTGGCAAAGCGAATTCAGGGCGTCATAACCATGATAGTGGGGAGTCATCAAACTTGCGGTATCAAGGGTCGGAGCATAGCCACTAATATACACATAGCGCGAAGTGTGCTTAAATGCTGCGATGCACTAGGCGACAGGGTGGCAATGATGCAGCTAGATCTCGCAAAGGCTTTTGACCGTGTATCTCATGAGGTTCTGTTCAGCTTGCTAGATCAGGCTAATGTGGGCTGTGTAATAACGGAGGGCGTACGAATGGCGTACGCGAACTGCACAACGCGCGTCATTGTTAATGGGGAGCTGACTGAAAGCCTACACGTACGATCTTCAGTGAGGCAGGGATGTCCTTTGTCACCCCTATTGTTTGCAATCTATCTTGAGCCCCTTTGTCTGGCTATACTAAACTCTGAGTGTATAACTGGCTTCAGGTTACTGTCAGCGCATGTTAAAATCTTAGCTTATGCTGACGACATCGCCGTGTTCTGCTCAAGTAAACAGAGTATCTGTGAAGCCACGGCTGTTGTTGAGAAGTTTTGCAAATGCACCGGGGCGCAAATAAATTGGGAGAAGAGTTATGGATTCTGGCATGGTGACTGGGAGGAAACGCCAGACTATTACTCCCGACTTCGGTGGGCCACAACTCCGACGACGTATCTTGGAGTAGCGCTGAACTCTTATAGCAACCCCGAACCATACTGGAATGAACAAGTGGCAATAGCAAAGGAAAAGGCCAGTGGGTGGCAGGGGCGACCACTATCAATGTTCTCGCGCGCCACTGTGTGCAGCATGTTCCTCATCTCCAAGATATGGTATGTCATGAATGTGTTGAGCGCCTCGCGGATCAATATTCAAAGAATCCATCGGGTTTTTGCTGTATTTATTTGGGCGTCGACATGGGAAAGAACTAGTCGAACAAACTTGTTCTTGCCCGTGAAGAGAGGAGGTCTCGGTCTTGTTCATTTATTTGTACGACAAATCGTGTCCCGTTTTATGTTTCTTCGCGACCAGAACGATATTTTTCTTCGCACAGTTATGCAAGTTCGTTTATGTCGATTGCTACCAGGAGTTGTAGTATGCTCTGTTGAAAACATGCGTGGTACAGTGAGAGGTTATCTGCGTGAAGTTGTGCTTGCGTGCAGAATGTTACAAGTGCGATTTTCAATGCAGTACCTCTCCAATGTCACTAGAAAAAATCTGTATAAAGATTTAATTGAATCAATGCTCCCTGTACCCATTTACCGATTGTCAAACTGCGGAGTCCCAGGAGCAGATGTGCTCAAAAGGGTTAAAAGAATGCCAGTTTACCCATCTTTGAAAACTTTCCTGTTCAAACTTCATACCGGAACTCTGTCGGTCAAAACATGGAAGCATGATAAAGGGCTCTATGTCCCTTGGTCAACAGATTGCTTTCTATGTAAAAAACCTGAAACAATAGATCACGTTTTTTTAGATTGTTGGGATGCGGTTTTTTTCTGGGATGTGCTTCAAAGAACATTAAAGAAAGATTTACCGCTACACCCGCATGGCATCAGGTTCTTACCGGTAGGAAAACAGGACATCCCTTATGACACTATTATGCTCCTTGGCCTCCATAGTTTATGGAAAAACAAGGACACAATTCAACAATGCAGAAGTAGTTGTGAGATCTCCACGCGAGCATTTCATTGAAGGTGTCATACGTCTGAGGGAAGTGTATCAGGCACTGCCTGATCAGCCAACTTGGTTAAATGTGTTGGATGACTTGGTTGAACTGAAAAAATTCTAACCTGCTGTGTCAGTGCAAGTGTTGCTGACAAGTTTTACTTCTTTGTACCCGTTGTGAAAATGCAATAAAGAAAAAAAAGCTGGCATGGCGCAGTGGTAGCGTGCTCGACTCGCACTCCGGAGACCGAGGTTCGATTCCCAAGCTCGGCCAATTTCATACTCGGTTTTATTTATTTATGTGGTCTGACTAGAAAGGTTAATTCGACTAATTGGTTGAGTAAGCAATTAACTAAACTCAGTCAAACTTTCTTGGGGCATCACTATACGATCCCTTTAATTGGTTGCATAGTTAGTAGCCAAAGTACAATTGGCCCCGTTTGAAATTCGCGCACTGTGAGGTCACGACCGTTTCTACCAACTGAAAAGCGTGACATTTCTGTCGACAGCTCCTGCTTACAACGATGAGACATTAAAGGCTTCCGCCTTAAAAAAAAGCCATGAGTGGCGTGCACTCGGCCGCTTATATCCTTTCGCAGACGGTAGCGCAAATCAGCGCTACGAACGACAAAAGTAGGAGGTAAAGCCGCTGCCGCCAGCGAGCCCCGAAAAGACAGGCAGCGCTATCAGTTTGCCCACGCATGCCCACACTCCGTCGTCTCGAACCAGGCGTTATATCGCTAGACGTTGCGCATGTAGCTCCGAGCGACCCGGAGCACGCAGTTCGGCCGTTGTAGACATACATTTTGCCCTCTGTAACATGTGTCGGCGCTGGGCCAAACGACTACTCCATTGTTATCAGCTGCAGGCCTTTGTTTTTCATGATTAGGTTTTGCAAATATTTTAAATTTATTTTGTACAGCTGTCATTCTAGTGTACCCTGTAGTATGAAAGGCAATTTATCGTCAGGCCATCGTAGGGCTGAGCATTGTCCGGCGTAGGCAGGCGGTGATCGGCTCGTGCAAGGCCAATTTGAATCCTCAATCACGGCGGGAACTGGTTAGCGGAGCTCGGGCCATGGACCGCGTTGTTGGCTGCCGAAAGCGGGTAGTAGACGGGCCATGCAAGCTTTTTCCATTCGGGCGGCGCTGCGGCGCAACGCCACCGGCAGCCATGATTCAGGTGCATGCAGCAGACGAACTCTCCGCAAGCATGTTTTCTTCACGTGTAGCACTGCCGCTTGGAATCCGCGTGCATCCGAGATTCGGCCGCTAATCGCCGGGCGCGATAGCCGCACGAAACTACGTCGTAAACAAATTCCGCTTTGATTGCGCAGCTGCGCTTGTTAGCGGTGCTCGAGCCGGCAGAGAACAGGCGCAGCAACAAAAGTTGGTCACGCGTTTTCTTCCCCTGGATTCTAGGATTGAAGCTCAGATAGTGGTCAATGACAGCATCCTTCCCCTTCAATTAGAGAGCCGTATCAATTTTGTACACCCGCGGGGAAGTGATCGGTGATCTCGACTCTCTTTACGGCGTCAGCGATGCATGACGACATCGGGGAAATATCGGAGAAAGGGCGCCGATTCTGTCTTGTGAGGGAGTCCTCTACAAAAAAAAAATGGCAGATGCTTAGCTCTGCTATGCCAGGATATAGGTAGCGTAAGCTACGGTTATGCTTGATTAATCTCTGTTGCCTTGCTTATTGCTAACCTTAGCTTATCCGGCTATGACATTGTTTGGCCTTGTAAAACAGACAAACAGAGTTGTAACGATGAACACTTGGGATCTTTATTAAATCACATCCTGGTCAATCGTTTCAATATCTGACTGTTTCTCTATGGCCACAAAAACGGCTCGGTGGTGATGTGCTTGGGTAGTCGGGACCGTGGGCTTCACCTCATGAGAAGAAGCAGGCAGACTACGGAGGGAAGCCTTTAGGTGAAGTAGGAAACTTGGGAGATCTATTTACATATTTACAAAATAGCAAGGGGACCAAAGGTCAGGAAAGGGATGAAGCTCTCGACAAGAGGTCAGGGAAGAAGCTCTGTGACACAGCCAAGGTGTCGAACCGGCATTTTTTCGGGTTCGGTTCGGGTTAACGCCTTTCGAATTCAGTTCCGGGTTCGGCTCCAGAGGGCCATTCCGTGCCGGTTCGAACCGGTTCGGACTGTCTCGAACCGGTTCAAACGTGTTCAGGACAAAAAATTTGAACGCAGATGGGTTTCAGTCAAACTTGCTATGCGTTTTATTTTTTCTTTCATATCGCTATACAAAATAAAAAATGCAAAGATTTGTTTACGAGGACATAAAACTGGGCTAGTTGGTAACGGTTGCCTAAGCAGCGCAGTAACAGGACAAAAGGAAGTCTGGAGACGACACAGACGCTGACTAACAACTGGTTATTACATTCTCGGAAAAGTATATGAAGGCGCAGGACACAGTGAACAATCCAAAAAACAGAAGAGCAAAGATTAAAACTAAAAAACCATATTGCGCATGCACATCATAGTCGAGTCATGACATCTTTTTCAACGAAATTCGAAGACTATATTCTACCGTCTCCCCTATCTTCTGGACCTCACACAGTTGCCAAGAAAGCCTGGCTCCTTATCTACGAAAGTGATGTATGGTGAAGCAACAAGGTCATCTGCATACTTCCTGATCATAAAGGCCTCCACCATCTCCCTACAAATTCGATGAGGGTGATTAAACAGGAGACTTGTCTTTCTAAACGGGGAAGCAGTGAGCATTTGTTCGAACATCCCAGATGGGTGAAAACAGTAGCGGTGTCGTACAACTTGGCTTTGCATTGCAGCGAGTGCAACGATTGCTTCCCCCAGTAGATAAGACAAGTGTCCTGTTTAATAACCCTGTTTGCACTTGTAGGGAGTTGGTCGAGACCAATGGGATCAGGAAGGAAGCAGATGAGTGTGTTTCTTCACCATCTATCAATTTGGTAGATAAGGAGTCAGGCTTTCTTGGCATTGTGAGAGGTCCAGGATTTTGCATCTACAAGACCCTCCTGCTTGAGCAGTTTGGGAGACCCCGTAGCGCGAGTAATAGGTCTCCCTTGAAGCTTCAGTCAGTTGGGACTTTCTCGTACGCAATGTACTTACGGGGCCCCAAAATTGCCGCCGCACGCGCCTTCTACGTTCCCGCGCACTACTAAGAAACTAAACTGCTATGTATCGGCACGTATACATACAGACAAATACCTTTCCGTCACCCCGAAACCGACTTGCCAGTCCCCCCCTCCTCTACTACATGGTAAGAAAATGTTCGAGAATCTCTCCACCACCCATCCCCCACCCAAAGATAGCCTCGTGGGAGCACTGGTTCTCCCTAAAATCCAAAGCTTGCCAAACATTTTATTTAAATCACCTCTTCGATATCGCCTTTGTAACTCGCGTTATTGTATATCCCGAGCCCCTATAGCTCAACATCATCAATCACACAGCTAATCGTGGCTTCTCACTATAGTAAAGTAAGAAATTTGTTTGTGATAGAATGTTTGGGACTTTTCCTGGGGCGCTATCAAAGGCAACCTTTGCGTCAACAGAATTTTTTGCGCCCTTGATAGAGTGATACAGAGGGGTTAATCTGGCGTGCACCATTTGTCCACCAACTTGTTTCAGGCATTTACTTCCAAAACTACAAACAACCCCTTTCTGGCAGCTGTGCTTAATAGGTGACCAAGTGCTCGCCTGTATTTTCTGGACATGCTCGCGAGTGCTGATTCATTCGGTTTTCTCACTCTTCGCTTTTACTTACCTGTACGGCCTCTCCTCAAGGCAGATGACAAATGTTACGACCGGTCATTAGTTCCTCTACCCATACATCTACAGCCTTACCTAGACTTTCTTGATACCAGTGTATTAAAGCGAAGTCAGCGAATGTACAGTGGAGCCCACTTTAATGGCCACAGATTTAACGAACGCTCGCTAATTACGAGTGGGTGTGGTGCTACCGTGAAAATATGCATAAGGGCAACGGAAATTCGTCGCAGATACAGCGAACAACTCTGGCCACACCACTCGGTTATAGCGAACGAGGAGGCGTGGTGAACTACCCCGAGGTTGTAGAGGTAGTCCTTCCGCTAAGCACGCAGATGAAATAGCGCCTCTCAACCTTCACTACACCGCCCCAAAAAGAACATGTGAACCCAGAAATGGAATTAATAGGCGGCACTGCTGTGCGCAGCGCTAACCGGAAAGTCCGGCGTCCGGTAACACTGTAAACGCTAAAGTAAACACGCTAACAATATGCTATAATTCTCTATTGAAATAGTAAGTAACCGCCGGCCAAAACCGCGTCGATGGCCAACGAGGGCAATAATTTCCTACGCGTTCGCCGGCTAGGCAAAGCATCCCGAGTAGATGAAGCGCGGTGCGCGTGAGAAAGGGGCATCGTCAAAAGCGAAGCTACTGGCCATGGTCGCGGATCAACTAACAGCAGCGATTAGATAATTCTAAAATCCTTGCTGGCCATGCCAGTCACGTTGTATGCATAGCCTGCCCAGCCGTCTCCGTCTTTTGCGCCGCTGCCATGTGCAGGCATTGTCATATAGCGGACAGTGCAACGGATGCATTCTGCGCCACAAGCGCTGCACTACTTCCTCGCTGCATCAGCCCAGTAACGACAGAAGCAGCTCGAAAACACGCGTGACCAGATGCCTGCAGATTTCTGGAAACGATTCGTTGATCCATAGCCGACCGGATGTTTCCTCGGATAACTACGTTCCTGCGGACCACAAAATCGCTGAAGCGCCTGCTTTGACGGAGACGTTGAACACCAAGTGCGAGCTCTCCCTACTGCCAGGAATCTCATTTACGTTGCCGACCTGCCACCAGTTGCTGTGTGCACTACAACCACGATTAGTTATACCCAGTCCCTAAATTTCATAGTTGGCAGCAAGCTCTCGGCGATGATTAAATGACCGCCTTAGACAGCCTGGAAAGAGCTGCGGCAGGTTCTGCTTTGCACAAGTAGGTACGCATAACGCAGTTTTGTAAGAAATAATTGCCACTTTTAGCGCCCTTAGTATTTTTGGCTGTTGTAAGAAAAATCCACTTGCTACGAACATCACATATAACAAATGGAACCCGTGTGACCGTCAGGTTCGTTATAAGTGAGCTCGACTGTAGTTTCAATCGGCCACAAAAACCTTTTTCACCCTTCAGACATGGACCTTACATGTTTGGACGTTACCTCCGCGCCAAAGGGGCGTTTGTGCCGTGGTCAGTGCATTTCTACCTGCGCGAGCAACAAAAAACAATTTCAACAATAAAATGATATTTTGTCATGATGCTGTATTCTTTTGGGACATACATAAGCAGTCTCTTAAAAAAACCATTGACATTAAACATTTCATTATAACATTTATGTCTGCGATGAAAAACTTCGGAATTCAGCGCGAACTCTTCGTGTTCATAGGACGCAGAACCGCCGCGTTCCACGAGGTCACTGTTCAGATAACAGTGCACTTTAACGCAGGAGGAATATGCCGCGCAAGTTCAAACCTCCTGACTGGTTCCCCTTTCATGACATGTGCACCGTCTGGAATTTTCATGTGCGGGCGGAGGCAGGGAGTTATGGTGGCATGAGGCCTTATGCCGAGGTCGCTGAATTCGACGCGGTCAAGTAAGAGGGTAAGAGAGGTTCCAAATATTCCATGCAACAACCATAAAAAGAAGCCTACAAGATAGACGAATAGCCTAAAGCATCTGCAAACAGAGTTTTCTGTTGCGCCGCCATTAGTACGAATCCCGCTCGGAGTGAGAGGTTAGACTATGCACACTCTTTTAGTTGTTCTTTTTACTGCGTTACCAGTATAGCCTGCTTTCCCAAAAATAACCGCACTGCGTGCGTGGAGCCTCCATCCTTGATGCACACTCCGGTGGGCGCACATCAGGGCATTCACTGGTAAAAATGCACCTTCAAAAACTTTCACCGATTTCCCCACCCCCAACACCCATCTGTACCCGATATAGCCGGGGCAGATTGTTGTGAATGGATGGATGGAAAACTTTATTAAGCAAGTGAGTTTGGACCGTACAAGGTCTCAGGGCCACCGCACAGCCCTTACATTACGCGCATGTGTCCAGGCCACGTAGGGCCATGGCACTGGCACCCCGGTTCACACAGCGAAGTTGCGCGTCCGGGTCATTGTTGTGAAGGCTCAACGTAATCAGTCGCCCATGCGTTCTACCAAAAAAACTCTAACAATCATAAGCCTGTCGTGTCAGACACTAAGAACGGGAAATATGACTGCGAGAAGTAGGTATAAGTCGCCAGACAGAGAATTCAAGATCGAGCAGTGCGAGAACAGCGGATGGAGCCGCACGCTGGCGACTGGCAGCAATTTTTTCTTAGAAGCAGAACGATTTCAGCGAATCAGCACAACGAAATCACTTTATCGTAGTTACATTTCATCGCAGTAGCATCTTACTGGGCGTTATCACTATCGCATGCCAGCGAGCGCATGTATTTCCGCGTTGCCCTTTTGAGTAATCGGTATTTAATTTTTTTCTTATTAGTACATAACCACCGTTGCCAAGAACCCGCCTTTCGTTGCTTATTTCCGTCACGCGCAAACAAGAATATGCGGATTCTAAAAAAGAAAGAAGCAGCACCAATTTATACATCCTTCTTTTGGTAATACTAGTATTATTATCTCGGGTTTGACGTGTCGAGTAGACATTGGGGCTATATGACAGACGGTGTAGTGGAGGGCTCCAGGTTAACGGAGACCAGCTGGGCATTTGGACGCGCGACAAAGCACGCTGGTTTTTGAATTTTTGGATCAGCAGCCGAGCTCCACAGCCATTGAGCCATTTTTTTTTTCGTTATTGCCCTACTGACCCATCGTGAGGGGCTTTATTTAGAACTTGCTGTCTAAGGCAATGAGCGTCTACAAAAGTAAATGTTGCGCTACCCACTGCGGTTGCTCAGTGGTTAGGGCGCTCGGTTACTTATTCGTTGTACCCGGGTTCGAACTCGGCCCCGGCAGCCACGTTTCGATGGTGGCGAAACGCAAAAGGCACCATGTGCTACGCGATGTCAGTGCACGTTAAAGGGCTACCGCGCCACTTTTTAAGAATTTCGCGATTCTCAAGGATTCAAATTTATATAGGCTATAGGTAAAGCATGCTAGGTTTTTTGCACTACCATTTAAAACAGTGAGGTATTCAACGATTAAATTTTGCACTTCTCCTCAAAGCAGCGGAGGAGTGCGGGGAAGTTCAGTGTGACGTCACGGAAGGTATGATTTCAAATTACTGCTGCCGTCAGCCACGCCCTGCCGTGCCTCGTTGGACGCTGCCAAACAACGTTGGGCAGGCTTTGACTTCGGTGGCGTTGGTTTTTTCCTTCAAAGCAGGCGTTTATGCGTTGGAAATGTACGGATACTTTCGATGACGTCATCATGCGTCCCCCACTTTGCGTTGTGCGCTGCGGAGAAGCTTGAAGGCCGTCGCAATTTTAATTGGTGATTACGTGACCGTTTCAAATGCTAGACCAAAAGGACTTCACATACTTTACCTGGAAGTTTCACACATTCGACCCTTTTAAGCTCGTCGATTTCTAAAACCGATGCAGTTGCCCTTTAAGGATCCCCAGCTGGTAGAAATTATTCCGGAGCCCTCCCCTACAGCGCCTGTTTCTCTTCTTTCTTTCACTCCAACCTTCCTCCCTCTCTTACGGCTCGGTTCAGGTGTCCATCAAGAAGTGACCCAGACTGCGCCATTTCCTTTCCTCAAAAACCACCATCGCAACACTGTTCGGTACTCGCGATAATATTTCGTCTATTTGTGGGAAATTACGCAAAGAAAAGGAAGGCATTCTCAATCTGTACTAAAATTACTATAGACACCCAGTTTTATTGCGTGTTTTCTCCTTTCAAATGACGCCATAGATATTAGAATACATGGATCACCGTGTGGTATTCGCCGACTGCCACCAAATAATTTAGAAAATAATTTTTTCTCCATTGCTGTTTCGGTTTCATCAACCGAATGATGGCTGTGATGTGAGTTCAAGATTAGGTCACGCGAGGCACGGGAAAACTAATGCAAACGCTAATACGTTGTTTTGACTCACTGTAGCACTTAAATCAGCCGACTTCAAGACCTATACTTACAACGAACGACATATCAGCAGTTATATTGCCGTTTTATAGCACCTCACGCGACCTAATTTCCACTACACGTCACAGCCATCGTTATGTTGGTGAAACTGAAACCGGGTGAAGGAGGAATTCAAATACAAATTATTTATTGTGTGTTGGTTAATACCACGTGGTGCTCCATGTACACCAACGTCTAACGCATTGTTTGAAAGAAGAAAGCACGCAAGCAAAAGTTTGGTGTCTATAGTACTTTATTTAATTAGAGCAGTCCTAACATTTTGATTAAAGATTTACGTAACTATGTAAAAGAGGAGGAGCAATAAATCAATATTTCACATAAACCTGACGTACAAGTGTTTAGAATTGGCGGTAAAACATTACAGAAGCGTCAATTAGGCTTCTTCCCAGGCACCAGACCTCCTGTAAGTTTGCTGTCGCATATCCTAGGTACCATTTTCGCATTTCCCGGCGAAGACAGCTACGGGTGGGTAAATCTATGCAATAGATCATCTCATTTTGTCGGAAAACAAGACGCATGCCGGGATGCAAAAAAAGCGGGGCTGAACCGGGTCCCGAACCGGTTCGGAACGGTTCCTTTGAATCGTTCCGGTTCGGGTTCAGTTCCAAGATGGCGAAAAAAATATGGGTTCGGTTCGGTTCCGGTTCCGGGCGAAAATTCGGGTTCGGTTCCGGTTTCAGTTCCGGTTCGACACCCTGGTCACACAGCACAGATTGCTGCTTAAATGCAGTTCACATTCCCCAGGCACCCAGCTAGGGAATCTGATCTCTGGTTGAGCGTCCAATGGGCCGTTAGCCTCTTCTTAGACTCCGCCCTCCCCACGTGACCGCGCACACCACACAGACACACACACACTGGCGAGGAGGAACTTGGCGTCTCTCAGTCGCGAACTGTTTGGTTCGCCGCGGGCCGACCAGGCCCAAAGGTCGTTAGCTGCTGTGTGATGATCCTGATCGATGGAGACGGGAGCGCTGACACCTCACACCGGTGACCTCTTCAGGGACAAATCAGCCGTGTCGCCCTTCCCCTTTGACGGCTACTCAGGGCGCACGCGGGCAATGAGTTGACGGCGCCGTCGCCTCCGCCGTCGCCGCCACTGGGTCTCTTCCGTCGGTCCACGGGCAGTCCGGGAAAAACACCGCACTCAGCCTCCCCGGCGAAGGGGATTAGACGCCTTTGTGCCCGCCGACGCCGTCGCCAGTAGCGTCCCCACGCCAGTGTCTCTTTCGTCTCCCCCGAACAGTAGCGCCTTCGGCCGTAGTGGCCTGATGGCGCCTGACTGGCTCGCCTGTTTCCGCTGCTAGTCCCCAGGAGCGCAGTTCGGCACGACAGCCGCATTCAGCATCGGCGGTGAAGGGGTTAGAGCCTTTGTCCACGCCGACGCCGTCGCCAGAAGCCGCCCCGAGGCCAGCTTTTCCTTGCGTCTTCTCCGAAAAACACCAGCGCTTTCCGAAAGGTCAGCGTAGCCCGATGGCGCCACCCAAGCTCGCCGTTCTCCGCTGGCTGGGCCCCCCGATCATAACAGTGGTCAGAACAGTAACACGGGGCTGTCTCTGTGGACCCTACACAGTATTTGGAATGCATTTTCTGTCTTTGGTACACGAGATCTATGGTGGTTCCAAATTGTGTTGTCTGCACAGTCGGTGAACTTGCCAAATGCAGGGTGAACGAGTCCTTGAGCGGAACACCAAGAGAGTCCGAAGTGCGATTGAAGTCACCCGCCACTAAACACAGTTTACTTCCCACGCGGCTTAGCATTGCCGCGGCAACCACGTGCATAGTGGCCTTAACCCTATTGTCTGGCGACATGTACACAGTCTGGATAACCACATCACTTTCTTCGAGTCGGATGGCACAAGTTTCACCCTTCGATACAGCGACAGATGGCAGTTCCCTGGCAGCAATCCCCTTTCTCACGTAGATACTGTGGGGTTTTAAAGTTGGGGAGATAAACACGTATTCCCCGTTTAACCGCGGCTGACCCAGTTCAAAACCGCGCGGACCCCACCCGTGGCCGCGTACGCTACCGAGCGCTCGCCGACCACGGCGGGCCTTGCTCTGCGGGAACAAAGGAACGACACACTGGCTGACACAAACAAGGCATTTATTGCTATAACAACAACAACGCCAGCTAGCAACAAAATACGCTGAGGAATCGAGGATGTTCGACTCACCAGCACGGTTACGAGCGAAGGTTCGCCCACGCTAGGGCAAAGGGAAGCTCCGAGGCCAGACGGGACGGGGTGGCGGGAGCTAGTTCCGACCCCGAGGCGTCCGCGGCGAAGAGCGGAGCGGCTCGCGAAACGTCCGCGAGCTTCCCGGTCCCCACAATACAGACTCCCGAACTTTTGGTTTTGTCAACACGACTGGCGTAAGGAACCATGCTAAACTCGGGGATTGTGACAGCTTGAGATCCCGTGGCAACACCAAACTGCTGACCGTATTTCGCGCCCGTCCTGTCCGTATTTCTATGTGTTTTGTGTAGAATTTAGCACTGTTTTTACTTTCCTGAACACAATGTCACACTAACTAGCCCAGCAGAAGGTACTGTTAAACCAACCTCTGTAACGATGATAAGCACTTGTCAAGAGACGGTTACCACAAACGTCCGCCATATGGCAAACCGACGATCGGACGTTGAGTAGACCAATTGTATGCACCGTGGCGTGGTTTGTCTTCAGCGCTTTACAGCGATCGTACAATGTGTCCAGGCAGTGCTTGTCTAGGTGCTCGAACACCGTCACCAAAGCCTTATCAGCATTGTTAAGATGATGCTAGAATTTATGGTCTTGCTCGTCGTTGGTAATATACAAGCCCTGGAGGCTAGTGACGCGGCTAAGAGCAACGTAGACCAATTTCTGAGGAAGAGTGCGTAGTCGTAGACCAGTGTCGAAGGTCCCAACCTTGCGACTTGAGTATCGTCGTGGCACTTGCTAGGACGAGAGGGAACTGGGTTCTGCGTACCGACACATGCATCAATGTTTTCCCCTTCATGGCAAATGACATACTGATGGGCTCGATGGGAATCCAATGTGCATACCATCTCACACCTGAGCAGTAGCTAACTTTGGCCTTGGTCAGCGTTCCCAGTCCTTTTGGACACTGTAGCTGAACTGTCTTGGGTGTATCATCAACGTTCAGCTCAACCTCCATTCGCGTACCAACCGTGCCATTGACTAAGCCATCCCAGTGTGAATGTTCTTGAGAAGCATATACGGTCGGTTTACACAGAACGTGACCAAGCAGGGAATGTTGCCAGTCTCTGCGCGGCTCATTTCTTTGACTTTCATGACAGCCTCGCGTTCCTCCTGTCCGAATCGATGGCCAGTGACCAGATGTATAGCGACACTCTCGTACTTGTATTCACACCACTCGGCTAACATCCTATTGTAGGCGTCGACATCCTTGCTACTGAAGAAGATGCGGACTGCCATCGGACACTGCATGGCAGCCTTATCGCGAGTGACGCATCGGGAAGTAAGCACTCGGACCTCATCGCTATTCAACTCCTTTGCGCCACCTATCTTGGTGAGGAGAGCCGAGAAGCTTGCATCACTCTGCCCAACCACCTCCGTTAAGGGGAAGTAAGACAGATGGTGCCAGGGTAGAACGGACGTATTGTAAACGCTCCCTCCGCTTCGCGATTCAATTCAATTTATTTTTGCAGAAAAAATACATCCTGCAGAGGTTACAGGGCTAAAAGCTGTTAGTAAAACAGCTTGAATGGGCCCAGGAACCTCTATAATGGCAGTAGACGATGAGACGCACATAACTAGATGAGTGTGATTTGACAATAACATTTAAGCAACATGAAATTGTGAACACATATTAGTAACAAGTTTAACATGAGTATCTCTTGTATATCTGGCTGGCTCACACGGCAGGGAGCTGCCTAAGGTCCCCATAGAAGATTGTAATCTTCTCCGAAGGCTCCGAAGGGCTTAGTCATCTTCGGAAGTCTGATTTATCGCAAGGGCATATTCACTTGTCTGAGGAGATCCGATAACAGCATGCTCACCTGGTCAACGATGATGCCCTTCACATCGCGGAACAGCATCCGAAACGTGCTCAAATCACTCGATGAGAGTCCTCGGTCTTCTCTCTTGTCAGTCATGACTACCTTGAATGCCGACTGTACAGTCATGCCATTCAGTGCAACTGCTGCCTTCCCGGTTGTTGCGCAGGCCACGTGAGCTTCACCGCACTGCTTTCCTGGCCATCACCGTAAGAGATGGTGCGGTTGCGGCAGTATCGGTTGTACACGTTCATGATGAGCGCAAGGTAAAGGCCTTGCCACACCCAGCAGGCCCAGTGAAGAAGATTTGCAATGGTTTGGCTGTCTGCTCAGCCACACGATGAACCACCTCCTGTAGCAACATCACCTGCCGTTCGTTAAGCATCCTCATCTGAGCATAGAAATCACTTAGTGACATGACATCGTCTCTTCGGCGAACTCCAGGGCAACTGGCTGCAACCACCTCCTGCTGCGTCTTCCTTTCTTCTGGGACCAAATCTGAATTGTCGTTTCTGTCTACCAAAGACGGCACCACAGAAGGACTATTCTGGTTGTTGCCGCGGTTCCTCTTCACCTTCGGAAAGACACACCGCTTCACAAGCTGCAATCAACTCCGAAACGGTCACCCCAGCCCAGTATCGCCGCTGGATGGCCATGATGGCCTCTTTGTGGTCGTCAAACATTTTTATAAAGGCATTGCCATCTAAGATATCTTCTTTCCTGCGGAACGGCATGTACAGCATAACGTGTCCCCTAGTTTACCAAGTCGTCTATGCTGTAACTGCGGCACCTATGTATGGCTGCCTTCAGGCGTTTCTTGAAGGTAGTGGAATTGTATTCGACCATGAGTTCGGCAAACGTCACCCCCTCCATCTCGGCCGGAAGTTCTTCGTAGGGTTCAACCGGTGACTTGTGCCAAATGTCATAACTCGACGGCAACACCCCTTGTTCCTCTAACTCGGCCTTTGTCTTGCGACTCCAATGGCGTTATTCTGGCCAATGAGTGTTCACGTAAATGACGTCTCGACTGGTTTCACACATCTAAAACCTCCGAAGAAACCAGGCAGCCTCTTGTGACGACATTTCGATTGCATTCAGCATTTTTACACCTAGGTGCCGCATTGCGGATTCAAACGACAGCTGGGCCTCGGGATTTTCCTCGATCAGAGCTTTAATGGCTCGGCCCAAGTTGAAGACGCCTCGGTTAGCCTTGTTAACATACTCCGCAACGTAAGACGCACAGGCATAAACGTCGAGGATCACCTGCAAGTCCATGTTTGACTTCAGCACCGAGGCTATCCATGGGCTGAATGGGTTGACACTTGTTTGATCCATGTCCCTCTTGAGCAAGAGTGTCGGCCTGGCCAGTCCACTGCGAATCACATCCTCGTACTCATCAAAGTCCCGGAAGCCTTGATGATTGCTGAGGACGATTCAGGCACGAACGCATCGGCCCGACGCTCATCCTACTTTTCGTATTACAGTTGGCCCGGCTGTCTGGATCACCGTCGCGGCTTCCCGGTTCGCCAACACGTGCCAACGATTGACAACGCAACTTGCTGGCTTCTACTAACTTCGTCACACCGGGCCCAGTGTTTACTGCGTCGGCGCATGTGCGCATACTCCAGCTCTCCGACTGTGGCGCACTGATGCAGCGGGGCGTATAAAAGCTGAACTCTTGGCCCTGGACGAACCATTGCTGAGGACGATTCAGGCACGAACGCATCGGCCCGACGCTCATCCTACTTTTCGTATTACAGGTCTGTAATACTCTTTACTTGTACACACATTTTGTAGTTTGTGCCTGGGTCGTCCTGAAGCAATGAGTGATGATGAAGGGTCCGGTACCCCGTCTAACACGAAAGAAAAGAGTGAAAAGCTATTCGACAAGGCTCCAACTACTGTGAAAGAAGTTGGAAGTTTTCTTGTGAAGCTTAATAGCAAGTTGGAAGCCTTGAGAAAGAACCTGAACCATGAGCTTGGCACCCTGCGGGGATCAGTCGAATTTATGAATGAAAGTTTTGAAGAATTTAAGAAAGAACTGGCCGAGTCTCGTCGGGAGATAAGCGAGCTTAAGGAAGAGCAGAATTATCTAAAGCATGAAAACAGTGAACTTTCGAAACAGCTGCAGCGTACTAGAGCAGAGCTAACTGAACTTCAGCAGTTTAGTTTAGTTTATGGGGTTTAACGTCCCAAAGCGACTAAGGCTATGAGAGACGCCGTAGTGGAGGGCTCCGGAAATTTCGACCACCTGGGGTTCTTTAACGTGCACTGACATCGCACAGTACACGGGCCTCTAGAATTTCTCCTCCAAAGAAATTCCAGCCGCCGCGGCCGGGATCGAACCCGCGTCTTTTGGGTCAGCAGCCGAGCACCATAACCGCTAAGCCACCGCGGCGGCCCCCCTTCAGCAGTACAGTCGGAGAAATAACCTTGAGTTCAAAGGCATCCCTACTACTGACAGCGAGTCACTGACAGGCATTGTCTCCGCTCTTGCCACGAAGGTTGGAGCAGAAATAACGGTGAACGATATTGACCTCGTGCATCGAGTGCCAACAAAAGACAGGAACAAATCGAATATCATCGTTAAGTTCAGGTCAAGTGATGCCCGTGATAAACTGCTCGAATCGGCAAAAAAAACTCGCTTAATCACATCGGACCTTGGCATTTCTGGATCAACATCCGTGTTCGTAAACGAACATCTTTGCCCAGAGTATAAAGTGTTGCTTGCTAGGGCTATAGCGGCGAAGAAACTTCACAACTGGAAGTATGCATGGGTATCTCGTGGCCGGATCTTGGCGCGAAAAGCAGACAACTCGGACGTGATCCGAATTTCTACAGAGGCCGACCTCGGCCTTATAGTCTAGTTCACTCAAAATCCTGACTGTACGAACCACTCATAAATTTTTCACGTCAAATGAATCACGCACCATACTGCATTGCAATGTAAGGAGCATAGCTAGAAATTTTGACGGCCTTTGTACGTTTCTAGCAGAGCACAGCTTTCTTTACGATGTTATAGCCATTACGGAAACCTGGCTGATGCCCAGTGAAAGCTATAACATTCCCAATTATGTATTTCTATCCCGTCCCCTCATTTCGAACAATCGAGGAGGAGGGGTAGGTTTGTACATTAAAAAGGCCCTTGTACACTGCGAATGTCCGTTTCTTAACGCATCCGTCAGTAGCAGTTCGGAATTTCTATTTGTTGAACTTGAAGGTGTCATGGTTGGTGTTGTTTATACAGCCCCCCACGCAGATCGCAGTAAGTTTGTGAATGATCTTGAATCTGTTTTTATACACGTAACCGATATGAACAAAAAAGCAATCATCGTCGGCGATACTAATATTGATACTTTAGGTGCCAACCACAGTGAATACACTGACCTGTTATTTTCATATGGATTTACGAATCTTATCTCTACTCCGACCCGAATCGCAGGTTCCAGCTCGACATGCCTCGACCATGTTCTATGCAATTTCGTGCCACCTAGTTATTTGGCTGGGGCATATGATACAGCAGTGGCAGATCACTTCGCGATTGCCTTCTTATACCGCGTAGACGATAGAGATAGCCGTAGAACTTCTGACAGCACGTGCGAACATAGGAAGAAAATTGACTATCAAAAATGCGCACGCAGGCTCTCTGAAATGAGCTTTGCAGACCTCGCAGATATGAATGCCAATGAACACTGCTGCAGCCTTGTCGATAGAATTAAAGCTGTGATAAATGATTGTAGTTTTACGCAGAAAAAAAAACGTACTATACACATCCAGTGTGCCCTTGGATGACAGCAGCTGTGCTAAACATGATAAAAACGCGCGATCACTGGCACACCAAAATGAAACAAAACAGAGGGAACGCATATTATAGTGCTCAGTATAAGATTCATAGAAATAAAGCTATTGCTACCATGCGTGTACAGAAGAAGCTATATTTTAGTAACCAAATAAACGCATGCGCCGGCAATTCTAAGAAACTCTGGGCTACAGTGAACTCGATAATTCAGCCTACTTCATCAAACCGAATACTTCCTGACCTGGCCCTTTCCGCAGATAAACACCTGCTATCAGATCAGTTTAACGATCATTTCTGCTCAGTGGGTGCTGATTTACGTTTAAGTATGGGTCTCACAGACGAACCTTCTCTGCCTGAGTATCTTGAAAAGACCTTCGGTTTTATAGAAATAAGCAGTGACGAAGTAATGAGTGCACTTAATTCAATGGATGCCACTAAGGCCACGGGTCTCGATGGTATTCCGGTTTCCATAATTAAAAACAACAGTGGCGTCCTAGCTGCCACCTTAGCCTCTTTATTTAATAAAGCGTTTCTGTCCGGCATCTATCCTGATATTTTGAAGCTCGCCAAGGTAGTCCCTATCTATAAAAGTGGGAATCCTAATGAACTCGGAAACTATAGGCCGATCTCAATCCTTAGCTGTATCAACACTCTCTTCGAAAAACTATTGGCTAAAAGAATTACGCAATTCCTGACTAAAAATGCAATTCTGTCAACGTCCCAACATGGTTTTCAGAAATTTAGATCGACCACCACGGCTGTGCTTTCTATAACTGACTCAATCAATGAAGCACTCAATAATAACAATATTTCTGTTGGTGTATTCCTGGATATTAAGAAGGCATTCGACACTGTGGATCTCGATATTTTATGCAAGAAACTAGAACGATATGGGTTCAGAGGTGTATCACTCGATTTCTTTAGAAGCTATTTAACTGGGCGACGGCAGTGTGTTATTATTGACGAACACGCGTCAAGTTCGCGTTCTATTTCCGTAGGTGTTCCGCAGGGCTCAGTACTGGGGCCTTTACTTTTTACTCTACATAAACAACTTAGCCGCCGCGGTGGCTCAGTGGCTATGGTGCTCGGCTGCTGACCCAAAAGACGCGGGTTCGATCCCGGCCGCGGCGGCTAGAATTTCTTTGGAGGAGAAATTCTTGAGGCCCGTGTACTGTGCGATGTCAGTGCACGTTAAAGAACCCCAGGTGGTCGAAATTTCCGGAGCCCTCCACTACGGCGTCTCTCATAGCCTTAGTCGCTTTGGGACGTTAAACCCCATAAAACCAAACCAAACAACTTACCCGATTGCCTAATAAATACCCGTTCCATTATGTACGCCGACGATACCTCATTGTTGGTGACTGCTAACTCCGTTGAAACAGCCAAGCATATTTTAAACTCAGAACTTCAGAGAGTCAATAAATGGTTTTTAACAAATAGACTCACTTTGACATAGGCAAGACTAAATATGTTATATTTGCATCCCCTTATAAAAAGTACCAGAATACCTGCTCCGCAATATCGATAGGAGATAAAGAAATTGAAGAAGTTAAAACTATTCAGTACTTGTGTGTAACCTTAGACGCTGCATTAAAATGGAAACCGCATATCGAAAAATTGCGCAGCAAACTATCTTATGCATGTTTCGTTCTGGCCAAAGCTCGGCGACATTTCAAAATACACACACTAAAAACAATATACTTTAGCTTTTTCCAATCCCAATTAACTTACTGTATAGAATCATGGGGGTTCACTTACATCACTTACATTGAACCTGTTTTACGCCTGCAGAAGCGGGCACTGAGAATAATGACTTGCACAACACCGTATACGCCTTCCCGCCCTTTGTTTTTTAGACTCCAAATAATGCCGGCATTGCAGCTTCGAGATTTTCGCGTTGCACTACTCGTACTAAGAGTCCTCTCCGGCACCTCCCCCTTTCCTTTGAACACATTCCATAGAGCCCCAACTAACAGCCGTTCAGCAGCACAGGGAAGATTTCTGGTTCCTACATCTCGCAATGACTATGGCCAGCGCCGCTTCGAGTATCAAGGGGTAAAAACTTGGAATAAAATCCCCTGTGCAGTCTTTGCAACGTCTAATCCTTATTTTTCACTGAAGACCTTTTTTCTGTCACAAATAATTACCTGATTTACAATGCAAATCGCTTTGTGATTGTTTCTTATTATTCTCTGTAGTGTCTATGTTGGGTTTGCCATTTATATGTCATTGAATAATCACTTCTAAGGCAACTGCGTTTATTTTGTATAAAGAATGCTGTTCCTGCCTTCATGTTTTTTTGCACACTCTTCTATTTTTTTTGTAGTGAGCCCTCTTGTATTTCTGTAATTTGAACCCTCTTGCTTGTACGCTTTGCATTTTTCCACCATTCTTATGTGTATTATTTTGGCATGCATGTAGAAAGCATTTGTCCTCACTAATATCTTTGCTTTTATTGCATGGATCCATAACTAGCCTTTGGCTAAGGATCCAGACAGTGATGTTATGTACTGTGCTGAAGAAATAATAAAAAAAAGAATTGAAAGAATTGAACCTTTTGGCAAAGGACTGATAGTCAGTGGTTTCGAGAGCATTGTGCATAGCTTCGTAAGTCTTCCTTAGGAAGCGATACCATTTGAAGCCAGGTCATCGTTTGAAGTCATATTCATCATCGTGAGCCGGTGGCTGTAGTGGAGAGCACTTCAGTGTTCGGCATCGCCCAAAAAGGGGCATGGAACCTAACCTTTATAGCAAGTATGTATATGCTGGTGCTCCTAGCACCTGGGCCGCTCCAAAGCATCATGATCCACGGACAGGTGTTCCGCCATCCGCACGGTGTTCGACATGGAGTCATTTAGTTAGTTATATGAGGTTTCATGGCGCATAAGCAACTATGGCTATCATGCGCCAAACACAAGGTTAGATGATGTTATGTTAAGTGTATAGAGGTTACATTATAATAGATTTAAAATATTGGCTTTCTTTAGAAACTTACAAAGAAGTGAAAACTCGACAAGTATTTGCTCGCCTAAAAGCAATGCGGAATGAAATGGAATGTGTTCATTGTAAAATACCGTAAAAAAATTTTTCTAAGTTCTTCGAGATGCGAACAAGAAATTAAAATGTGATTTACTGTGAGCTCCTCACCACACATTTCCCACACAGGTTTGTCTTTCTTTTTTTAATAAGAGGTTATGGGTGATGTGTGTGTGACCTATGCGTAAACGACATAAAATTACTTCGATAAAACGCTTTTTATGGCGGCATGATTTCCATTCTTTTAAAATGGACTTTTTGGTATGCAGCTAGTTGTTTCCTTCATTTTCCCAAGAAGCTTCCCACTTGGCTCTTAGTTTGCTAGGTAATAACTTCATGTAATCCCTAGGAGGCAAATTCACGTTTTATTTCCATGGTTCTGGTCTGTGCAGCACACAAGTCGGCTCTCTCATTGTCCCTAATGCCAACGTGACTGGGAACCCAGCAGAATTTTATAACATTTTTTTGTGTTTGTGACCTTTACTATGTTGTGTAAGATGCATCCTATCAGTGGCTCCGTGACATTTTTGGAGTTTAATGCTGTAAGGACGCTCAGTGGATCTGTATAAATGATGGTGTTTTTGATGTTTTCATTTGTTATTTTCTGTACCACAAAACAAATGGCATAACACTAAGCGGTGAAAACTGTAGAGAGCAGTCGCACTGCATTTTTACTTTTTCCTTGTATCACTGCGCTTCCTACATGAGCATGATTTTTTGACCCATCAGTATAAAATGCAGTATAATTTCTGTATTTTTCTTGTAGTGCTAAATATTCTTGTATTATATGGTCATGTGGCGTACAGGTTTTCCTGAGGCGGGTTAGTGTAACGTCACACACTGTGGGGAGAGTGTACCACGGTGGAAGCGCTTCGTGTCTTGGGGCAATATTTTTAATTTCATTTAGTATATTGTTACGGGGAAATACTATTTACATTTATTTGCAAGCAATCGGTGAATAGTTCCTAGCGGCGAGCATCAGGAAGCACCAGCAACCTCTTCTTCTTCGTGCGACCCTTTCACGTGAGAGACCACTTCGACTTCCACTTCCTCTTCGTCGTAGCATGACCCCCGGCGGCAGGAGCGCCGTCCCGGCGTTAGGCCGGTGGTAGAGGAGCGGCGTGGTAGGGCTTGAGGCGCATAACGTGAACAATGTCGGTGGGTGGTGTACATGAAGAGGATGCAGGTGTATGAGGAGCAACTTCATACGTGACATCGGTGACCTGACGCACAACACGATAAGGACCATGGTAGGGAGACAAAAGTTTTTCAGAGAGACCAACGCGACGGGAAGGAGACCACAGAAGAACGAGCGACCCCGGTTCGTAGGTGACATGACGATGGCGATTATCGTACAATGACTTCTGCGCTTGTTGGGACGCTTGGAGCCGAGTTCGGGCGATTTGGCGAGCGTCTTCAGCTTGAGCAATGGCGTCCCGGGCGAAGGCGGTGACGGGACGGTCAGCGGATGGCACGAGTGTGTCCAATGGCAGGACGGCGTGTCTGCCGTATAAGAGATAGAACGGAGAGTAACCAGTTGTGTCATGCCTGGAGGTGTTGTAAGCGAACGTCACATACGGCAAGGCGAGATCCCAGTCTTTGTGGTCGGGGGAGACGTACATAGACAACATGTCTGTTAATGTTCGATTCAAACGCTCGGTTAGCCCGTTTGTCTGTGGGTGGTATGCTGTGGCAATCTTATGCTTGGCAGAACACGAACGCAGGACGTCGTCGACAACTCTGGACAGGAAATAGCGTCCGCGGTCTGTGAGTAATTGACGAGGGGCACCATGTTGTAGAATAAGACTGTGCAAAAGAAAGTCAGCGACATCGGTCGCGCAGCTCGTAGGCAGCGCACGGGTGATCGCATACCGAGTGGCATAGTCTGTGGCTACTGCGATCCACCTATTTCCGGAATCCGAGGTCGGGAATGGTCCGAGGAGATCGAGCCCTACACGGTGGAACGGCTCCACAGGCACGTCTATAGGATGCAGAAGACCAGGAGGTGGTGCCGAAGGCTTCTTTCTGCGCTGACAAAGGTCGCAATTGGTGACGTAATGCCGGACTGTACGGTATAATCCAGGCCAAAAGAAACGGCGCCGTATGCGGTCGTAAGTTCGGGCCACACCAAGGTGGCCAGCTGCAGGCAGGTCATGGAGTTCTGCAATTATAGAAGACCGCAGCTGCTGGGGAATGACTAGAAGGAGTGAGGGCCCGTCAGGACGGAAGTTGCGGCGATAGAGAATGTCATTTTGAGTAACGAAGAGCTGCAGGGAGCGCTTCAAGCTTCCAGAGCTGAGACCCTCGATGATGGTTTGCAAATATGGGTCTTTGCGCTGCTCCTCGGCGATGTTGTGTAGATCAGAAATGCCAAACAGGGAAGGGATATCGTCAGTGTCACTGAGAGCAGGTGGCTCGACAGGGTACCGAGACAGGCAATCAGCGTCTTGATGGAGACGTCCAGACTTGTACACGACAGTGTACGAATATTCCTGAAAGCGTAGCGCCCAGCGGCCAAGACGCCCAGAAGGGTCTTTCAGCGAGGACAGCCAGCATAGGGCGTGGTGGTCCGTGACAACAGAAAAAACACGCCCGAACAAGTATGGCCGGAATTTAGCTACAGCCCAAACCAGAGCAAGGCACTCACGTTCCGTAATGGAGTAATTTCGCTCGGCAGGTGAAAGCAGACGGCTAGCATACGCAACCACGTGGTGTGGGCCCCGGGAGCGTTGAGCCAGCACGGCTCCGATCCCGTAGCCACAGGCGTCCGTGCGGAGTTCAGTAGGGGCCCCGGGATCAAAATGTGCCAGAATCGGGGATGATGTCAGCAGCCGGACAAGCGTGGAAAACGCATTTTGTTGATCAGAGCCCCAGGTAAAGTCTGTGTCCGTCTTCAGGAGGTCAGTGAGGGGACGAGCGATAAGGGCAAAATCTTGAATAAAACGGCGAAAGTAGGAGCACAGCCCAAGAAAACTGCGCACGTCTTTCTGAGAATTTGGGCGAGGGAACTGTTGCACCGCTGCAGTTTTAGCTGGATCAGGACGTACACCGGAGGCATCGACGAGATGTCCCAGAATGGTGAGTTGCCGGCGGCCGAATTGGCATTTGGACGAGTTGAGCTGGAGCCCAGCCGTACGAAAGACAGTCAGGATACTCTTGAGACGTTCAAGGTGCGAGGCAAATGTGGGCGAGAAGACAACAACATCGTCAAGGTAGCAAAGACACGTAGTCCACTTAAATCCGCGAAGGAGTGAGTCCATCATCCGTTCGAAAGTAGCTGGTGCATTACAAAGTCCGAACGGCATCACTTTGAACTGGTATAAACCGTCAGGTGTGACGAAAGCTGTCTTTTCGCGGTCTTTCTCGTCAACGGCGATTTGCCAATAACCGGAACGAAGGTCAATGGAAGAAAAACATTGAGATCCGTGGAGACAGTCGAGAGCGTCATCGATCCTGGGGAGTGGGTAGACGTCTCTTCTTGTGATGCGGTTCAGGTGGCGGTAGTCGACGCAGAAACGCCAACTGCCGTCTTTCTTTTTAACCAGGACGACTGGAGAGGCCCAAGGACTGGACGACGGTTCGATTATGTCCTTAGCGAGCATCTTTTCGACTTCCTGGTGTATCACTTGGCGTTCGGAACTGGACACCCTATAAGGCCGGCGGTGCAGAGGAGTGGCGTCACCAGTGTTGATACGATGCTTCACAATAGTCGTACGAGCTAAAGGGCGGTCATTGAAGTCAAATATGTCCTGAAAAGATGTCAGAAGATGGGTAAGCGCCTCGGCTTGGTCGGCAGAGAGATCTGAAGCGATCATATTGGCAAAGTGGTCAGGTCTCGAAAGAGCTGTGACATGACCGTCCGGAGAAGACGATACACAATTTGTGACTGCAGAGATCACGTATTCATCGGTAGGGGACAGCGTGGCGAGGCACATGCCTTGAGGAAGCGTCTGGACGTGCGTACTGAAGTTGAGAACAGGTAACCACGCGCTGTTTGCCGAGACTGCGACAACCGTATGGGCAAGGGCAACATTCTTTGTGACGGGCAAATCAAGGACAGGGGTGATGATATACAGGCCGTTAGGAAGAGGTGGAACAGATTTAAACAATACGTAAGTAGCGGCTTCAGGTGGTAAGCGGGTGAACTCGGCAGTACAGAGACGGTGCACAACTGGGGCAGGTGGTTCTGAGAGGTACGGTAGGTCCAACTCAACAACACTTGTAGCACAGTCAATAAGGGCTGCGTGCTCACTAAGGAAATCAAGGCCGAGTATGATGTCATGAGGGAATGATTCAGAACGGTAAAGAGCACGGTGGTTTGGCGGTCAGAAATCGTCACACGAGCAGCACACAGGCCGAGGACTGGGGACGTTGTGCCATCGGCAACTCGAACAACGGCTGTAGGAGCAGGCGTCAGTACTTTGCGGAGGCGGCGTCGTAGGTCGGAACTCATCACAGAAATGTGGGCGTCCGTGTCAACCAGAGCAGAGACGGCAACGCCATCGACTTGTATGGTGAGTAAATTGCGCGGGGCACGAAGAACTAAACGAGGATTTTGGAGCCGGGTCGTATCTGCAGCATCACCTCTGGACGCTGCAGAAATTAGTTTTCCGCCTGTGATCGTCCGTAGGGGCCGGGAGAGGAAGCGCGCGGTCGTTGCGGCGAACGGGACTGGCGGCGCTGTGGAGATGGTGAGCAGCTGAAGCGGGGCGGCGGGACGTCGGTGGTGGGTCTTGACGTGTCCAAGGGTCGCGAGAAAGAGCTTGAGTCTGCAGCGTCGGGGCGATAAGGTGGGGTCGAGTAACGGTTCCGCTGGGAGGAGTACCATCGACTACGGCAATGACGGGCGATGTGGCCGACACGGGAACAGTTGAAACAGATAGGCCTGTCGTCGGGCGTACGCCACTCGGAGGGGTTGCGCGGTCGAGGAGCGGCGTAAACAGGCCGGACAGGGTATAGAGGAGGGACTTCGGGCACTTGGGAGGTATGAAGAGCGGCGACAGAGGTCAAACCCAAGTTAGCAATTTCCTGGCGCACGACGGCTTGAATAAGTGGAAGGGGCAGGGGCTGGTTGGCTGCAGGTGTTGCTAAGGAGGCCGGAGCAATGGCTTCAAGCTCACGGCGTACGATACGGGTCACGTTCTCTGGTGAGGTCGGCTGGTTCCGTGGGCAAAGATCTTGGCAGGACGAAGACGCAGCCGTGTTGGGTAGGCGTGAGATATGCTGGGCGATCCGTCGGCTTTTGGCGTCCTCGAAGCGGCGGCATTCTTTTACGATGTTTGCAATCTTGTCGCAGTTCTTATAAACGAGCAGATTGAAGGCATCGTCTGCAATGCCCTTCAGCACATGTCCGACTTAGTCAGCCTCGCTCATCTCCTTATCGACCGTGTAGCACAAAGTCAACACATCCTGAATATAGGACACGTAGGACTCCGTGGATGACTGGGGCGCGACTGGCAAGATCTCTTTTAGCGGCAAGCTGCCGGCCGAGTGGTTTGCCGAAAAGGTCAATAAGTTTCTGCTTACAGTCATCCCAACTGGCTAATGTCTCTTCGTTACTATCATACCACTTCAGCGCCGTGCCCTTAAGGTAAAAAACCATGTTCGCAAGCATGAAAGGTTGGTCCCACCGGTTGTTAGCGCTGCACCGTTCATACTTGCGAAGCCAGGTCTCAACGTCAGCGTCGTCGTCCCCAGAGAAGGGTCCAGGATCCCGAGGGTGAGTGAGGACCACCGAGGACACTGATGCTGCCGAATCTGAAGCAGCGGCTTCCGTCATTGTAAGCCGTGGAAGGTAGCGGCGGCGTGAAAGGTACGTCGGGGGTGGAAGGTAGCGTCCGCTGCGTAGTTCCGTCTTGCCGCACCTCCACCAAGATGTTACGGGGAAATACTATTTACATTTACTTGCAAGCAATCGGTGAATAGTTCCTAGCGGCGAGCATCAGGAAGCACCAACGCCAGCAGGAAGCCCCAGCAACCTCTTCTTCTTCGTGCGACCCTTTCACGCGAGAGACCACTTCGACTTGCACTTCCTCTTCGTCGTAGCAATATTCAAAGCTTGGCATTTTTCTTCGAAGCGCAAGAGTCTCGCAAGCAGTTCCAGCAAGTTTGGCCAGTGGACTTCGGATGCAGAAAGTGTTACAAACACCGTAGGCTTCCCGAGCTGTCTAACGATGGTGAAGAGCTCGCGCTTCCTTTTATGCCAGTATTGCACGGTGTTTGGGACACCTTCCGTGAATCCCAAATCCTGATCGATGAACTGCTTAGCCTTTCCCGGATCCTCAACATCCTGTCTGGGTGTATTGTCATCTTTGACGATACACGGTGACGCAACACCTTCATAGCCATGTACACAACGTGCATGGGCAAAACACCCACTCTGTCTTTCCTGCGAATCTCGCTCAAGGCAATGGAGAATGGGGTAGGTTTGGCTTCGGCAGCTATGTCGCCAGCTTGGCCTAAGAAACCTGCGGGTACGACAGCTCTTCGGCGTGAGTGTCATACAAGATGCTCATGGGTTTCTTGCCTTCTCCCGGTGACATTATTAAAAAACGCCTTCGTCCTCCACCAAACTGTGCTCATCTAGCGTCAAACCTATGGTCATATCCATTTTATCGTCCAAATCTTCCGAGATCAGGGCAAGACTCCACATAAACTTCTTCGTCAGGCGCGGCTGCTTCACGATACCGCCTCTCCAAACGTCCATCATCAATGTTTAGGCCGCATTATTCATACAAATGCAAGTCTCTGAACACCTCCACCCACGGCCCAAGCACATCACGAGACACCATGTTAGAGAGATATGTAGTCTTGGCGAACATTCTTCTCTTTATGTTAACCACTATGCACTTGTCCTCCTCCAAGTTGCGTGGCAACTATTTAAGCATCATGTCTGTGTCTATCGGCACGTTCACTACTGGTCCCTTAATGCCAAACTGACCGTTTCTCCAGTTTACCAGACGACGGATCTCAACGAAGAGAATTCGCGACGAAATTAAACGTTCCGCCAAGTCGTTTGTAACTAGCAAACCTGGCGGCATGGGCGGATAGCGATACCCATTTGTGACGCTAAAGAGGGGAATCTTTTGTTTGACGAGGGAGCCCTTGCACGTCACACAAACCGTCGCCACGGTTTTGCTCCACTCAGACGCTGCCAAAACTCAACGTTTCACGCATGCTGCTACTTACCGGCATCAAGTCTTCCAAATGCCCCAGTATTTCGCACACGGCACAAACGTGTCCAAACGGATTGTTCACAAAGTCCGCCAGGAAGAGTCTTGTCGCACTTCCGCTTTCACCGAGCTTCACAGGATGTTCAGTAAACCGGCGAGTCTTGGGATCGTCCAGAACGCTTTCCTGATGTTGCCGCTGTTCTCGAGAGGCCACGGCACGCCGTTCAGCTTCTTGGCGACGTCGTTTTGCTAGCTGTTCTTCGCGTTTCTCCGGTGTTTCAGCCGCACGCTTCGCCTTGTCACGCTCATTCTTCCGCTCGTTCTTTCGGCGCTCGACAGTTAACTGCCAAGCAACAACCTCGGGGTCTAAGGAATTGTGCTTCCTTTTACAGCGCAGCTCTTTGGCGCCCGTTTCTGCGTTTCGCGGCGTCGCCGTTCTAACCAGCAATGGACACCTTATTTGTCCTTTAAGCTGCGAAACGAATGGAGTGGGAGCTTGGAAAGCAGAGGGCAAAATGCATAAATTGGTTTTTGAGGAAAGCAAGTGGCGCACTATCTGCCTCAACATCTCGGTGGGCACCTGAACCAGAGGGAAGGCGCATAACTGCCCTCTTGGAACAGTGGACACCTCAATCGTGCTTTAAGCATGTGGCGGTAGTGACAGGTGTGTGCTCAATGCGTTGGCATTGACAACGTTGTTCCAGAAACGCGGCCCTGAAGCCATAGGCCTTCGGCGTTCGTTGTGTTTATTGGCGTTGGCGTTGACAACGTTGTACACTCGGATCATTTTAAGGAAAGGAAATGTGCACAGCTGGTTCCCTGGCATGATGATGATGAAAACTTTATTTGGAACAAGGGAGTTTTGGACATGTCGGTCCTTGGGCCCCCCCACGGCCCCACTGCACTCAAACGTACATGTCCCGGAGGCTCATGACGCTGGCAGCCCGGCATGTGGCGATGGCTTGCTTGGCCGGGTCCTCGGAGCGCAGTAGGGTCTCCCAAGCCTCGCAAGTGGTAAGGTGCTCCAGGCCCCGCGGGGGAGGATCCGCCGGGCAGAGGAAAATAATATGGTCGAGAGTGGCTTTGGGTGGTGGCAGAGGGTACAGGAAGGGTTTGTGTGGACTTGGTGAGGTGATATCGCGAGCCTATATAAGGGGAGGGCAAAGTGCGTGTTTGGAGCGGCCTCCAGTGTCTGATGGTAATTGTCGAGGGAGGGACACGGTGGGGGTAGAGCCGACGCTCGGCTTTGCAGGCCTGCGTCATTTCACTGAATGAGTGCATGCGCTCCCGCGAGAGCCCCAGGTCGGAGGCCGCCGGTGCCCGGTTGAGAGAAGCTCGGGCTAATGCGTTAGCGGCCTCGTTTCCGGGATTCCTGGAGTGGGCAGGCACCCATATCAACTCCATGTGGTGGAGTTGATATGGGTGCCTGCCCGTTTTGTTCCACCGGACCACAAGTCACTTTATTTCAAGCTTCTCTGCCACAATGGATCCGCTCCCGCCTTGTATGGTCTCCCGAAGATCCATAAGCCTAATGTCCCGATGCGACCGATAGTTGACTTTACACGGTCGCCCTTATATCGCTTGTCGGGCTACCTGCACAAGGTTTTGGCGCCACTCGTTGGGAAGAGCTCGACTTTCATACGTGACTCTTTCGATTTGATTGAAAAAGTACGTGACGTCACGGTGGAGGACGACGAGGTCATGGTGTCCTTTGATGTAAAGTCGCTGTTCACCAGCGTACCCGTGGATCTGGCGGTGGATGTGTGCCGTTCAGCGCTGCAGAATGACGACGGATTGTGTGATAGAACCCCTATCGAAGCATCAGATCTCCTGAAGCTGTTGCAGTTCTGCCTTGAAAACACTTACTTTGTTTTCCTGGATGCAGTCTACAAACAAGTTCACGGCACCGCTATGGGCGCATCTATATCGGTGACAACCGCAAACCTTACCATAGAAGCAATAGAAGCCCGTGCACTGGCCACCTTCGAACCGCACCCAAAAGTTTTTGTACGTTACGTAGATGACTGTTTCTGCATTATCAAAAAGGATGCATTAGGTGCCTTCACAGATCACATCAATAGCATGGAAGACTCCATTCAATTCACGGTTGAGGAGGAGGCTGCTTGCCGTCTTCCTTTTCTGGACGTTTTGGTCGAACGCCGTAACCACCGCCTTTCTTTCAAAGTTTATAGAAAGGACACCCACACAGGCCGGTACCTTCATTTTAATTCCGTGCACCCGGTACGCCACAAACGCTCCGTCGTGGCTTCCCTCGTCCGACGTGCCAAAAACATCTGCCCAAGACCAGAAGATCGGGCTGCTGACCTACGCCAAGTGCGCCGAGAACTGAGTGAATGCGGCTACCCGAAGCACTTCGTAGATTCTGTTCTTCAACGGTCATCACGCCCGTCAGAACCAGCTGGTCCCCCGCACCGAGCCCGAGCCGCTATCCCATATGTACCGGGCGTGAGCGAGTCTCTGGCTCGCGTTTTACGCACTTACGGCGTACACGTCGCTCACGTTCCGGCGTGCAAGCTGAGGCACGAGCTGGTGTCTGTCAAAGACAAGATAAAGATAGAGAAGTTTCCTGGCGTCATCTACAAGATTCCCTGCGCAGATTGCGACTACTGCTATATCGGCGAGAGCGGGAATTTCGAAAGACGATTGAGGGACCACAAAAACGACGTCAGGAACAAGAGGATTGCTTCTAATGCACTTGCGGAACACGTGGAAGCCGCGACGCACAAAATAGCCTGGGAAGAAGCTTCAGTCATCGCAAGAGAGAAGAATTGGCTGTCACGTCGATATCTGGAATCCCTAATAATTCAATCAACAGAAAAAACCCTCGACCACAACGCAGGCAATCTCCCGCCTACGTACGCAAGATGCCTGGGGCGATTACTGCGGCGCACTTAAGCCATGTGCTTTGGGCTTTCCGCCCAGTGATCAAGGCTTCCGTATGGAAGCCGAAACGTCTTCGTCTTCATATTAAACAACAACCTTTTGGTCGGCGTTCCATCTATTGACTTCATGTGGTGGGGTGGGTGCGCGGCGAGGGAGTCCAGTATGCGAAATGCAGGGAAGTGAACTCTCCCGCGAGCACAATTTAGTATGGAAGTTTTAGAATCTGACAGTATACAGGGTGTTTCACCTAAGACTTTCTGCAATTTTTAAAAATAAGCTATTTGAATTAGATGCGCGCTTTTTCTGGCATACTATTGTCAGTGGTGGAGTACATCATAATTCAACTAAGCGTGCTAACTAGCAGGCTTGTTAACCAATACTTAATAGTTAACTTTTAAACTATTACCGTTGGGCTCCTTAATTATTTAGAGGCATGCAGCCAACCGTAAGAAATGTCCATATCCGTTTTTAGAATTTCGAGAACGCGATTATCCTCGGCGCTGTGGTCCAACAAATTTCGCCTACATCCCGCCAAAATACATGCGGTTTGAGAAGCTTGCAGGCAAAGCAACCTCTCCAGTGAACCTAACTCGTCGAAATAGCCAAAATTTGTTGGGCCACAGTGCCGAGGATAATCGCGTTCTCGAAATTCTAAAAACGGATATGGCCATTACTTACGGTGGGCTACATGCCTCTCAATAATTAAGGAGTCCAACGGTAATAGTTTAAAAGTTAACTATTAATTATTGGTTACAAGCCTGCTAGTTAGGCATGCAGCCAACCGTAAGAAATGTCCATATCCGTTTTTAGAATTTCGAGAACGCGATTATCCTCGGCGCTGTGGTCCAACAAATTTCGCCTACATCGCGCCAAAATACATGCGGTTTGAGAAGCTTGCAGGCAAAGCAACCTCTCCAGTGAACCTAACTCGTCGAAATAGCCAAAATTTGTTGGACCACAGTGCCGAGGATAATCGCGTTCTCGAAATTCTAAAAACGGATATGGCCATTACTTACGGTGGGCTACATGCCTCTCAATAATAAGGAGTCCAACGGTAATAGTTTAAAAGTTAACTATTAATTATTGGTTACAAGCCTGCTAGTTAGCACGTCTTAGCTTCATTATGATGTACTACACCACTGACAATGCTATGCCAGAAAAAGCGCGCATCTAATTCAAATAGCTTAGTTTTAAAAATTGCAGAAAGTCTTATGTAAAACACCCTGTATATCGATCCTCTGTGTGTGTGATGACCAGGGCAATGGCACCCTCTTTGGCCTCCTCAGAAGTGTCAGCGGGGGATATGTGAAGGGTGGCAATGGGTTGGAGGGAGGGGTTTGTGGGCTGCAACCGCGTCTTCGCCTGTGCCTGCAGCATCCACCCAAAAGACAAACGGTTCCCAGTGCACGCCTGAATCGCGCTTATAGGTACAGGGTCAATCACACTTAGCGTGAACACGGCTCCGCGTGGCCCCGCGCTCCGCGAAGCGCCGCTTGCAGCGCCCGCTGCAAGCGGCGGTGGATTCTCGGGCAGGCGCAGAGAGCGCGATGGGCGGGGCCACCAGCGCGTCGTCTGCTACTGCGCGTCGTCTGCTGTCGTGTGGAGCATCGCCGCGAAGAGCGCTTGCCTGAGGTGCTGATAGGAAACCGTCGACTGCTTCAGACCGATCAAAGTGCTCGTTACGCAGCACACGCTTCTCTAAAACGGTAGCTCAACATTACTAAAACTCTCTCGGCGTGTAATAAGGCAACTGCATGGCTCCGACTTCATACTGTAGGAATGCTAAATGGCTGGTGAATGGCAGGCGCAAGCGAATGCCGCGCTCCCTTCCTCGCCTATCTCTCAAGAGCAGCGAGGGAAAAAAAAGAGTTCGAATTGCTTCTTTGTTTTATTTCGAACGAGAACACTGCATGAAACTCTATACGAAGCATGTTTATTTCCGAGTTGCACTACTGCATTTCAGTGGTCGTTACACGCGAATGTAGTCGAACTGAGTTTCCAGACTAGAAGCCACCAAAGAGAAGCAAATGGCTGAGCAACATATCTGCAAAATCATCACGCAACGCGGAGTGCTGCATTCTTCACGTCATTGTGCTGTCTCGGCCGGGAGTCGCCACTGATGGTGAGGTTGTATCACTGCGAAAACCACGGTGGCTGCATGTAGCGCGCTTGCACGAAAGAAAAATGGTAGGCGTTGCTATTAAGGGTAAATACTCGACGTCATAAAGAGGCGTCGTGGTTATCGCTCTGACGCCTGGCCAGCCGAGTCAGCACAATGAGCTGCAGAATGGCGCACTCGCGGAAAGGCTGCGTGGTGAGTTTGCAGAGATTTTAGGCAGTCATCGACTTATAACTCGTAAAAAAAAAAAGAGTTCGAATTGCTTCTTTGTTTTATTTCGAACGAGAACGGTGCATGAAAGTCTCACAAGAACTAAAATCGAAGCATCGTTAAGGAGCGCACATGTGGCCTACAAAAAAAACCCCCTAACAAATGAACGGAAACGATGTCGGTAAGTCGTCGCTTAATACCTGGTCATGTCCCCGTTTGCCTGAATGGCGTGCGTGATCCTGGACGGGAGGGAAGAGTACAGAGAGGCACAAAACGCCGTGTCTTGTTTCAAAACTTCCCACTCTGCGACGATAGCATCCCAGAGGCGGTCTGCTGATAGTCCGCGGATGGATTGGCGCGACAGAGAGATCTTCATTGCGCCCCATATGTTTATTGTAATACCCACAGCGCCACAAGTGGCATTACAGGGGGGGGGGGGGGGGGGGGGAATAACACATCATACAAACGAAAAAAAAAGGTAAAAAAGTGCAGCACATACAATGCAACCATTATGCAACATTAATACAGCCTAAAAAGAGCATTCACAGAGATGAAGAGAATAAATCACCTGACGTAATTAACACCACCTCTCGGAGAGCCGGTTCCAATCTCTTATAGATGTAAGGAAAAAAGCATATTTGTAAATCTCTGATTTACAGTTAATTTCCTTAACTTTTAATTGATGGTCACGGCGTAGCGAAATATAGTTTGGTGAATGGATGTACAGGTTTAGAGACTGTGGTCGCCAGTCCAGCAGTGTCACGACCCGCTCCTCCAGGAGACCCTTTACAACGCGTGCTGTGTGAATCGGGGACCTGTCTTGCTGAAAGATATAATCGCCTTCCGGAAACGGACCACTCAGAACGTAGGGAATCATGATGTCGTCGATGGTGGCGCAATATCTCTCCGCGGTGAACTTGCCGTCAATTCGGACAAGTGGCCCAAGGCCGTCCTTGGTCACACATCCCCAAACGCTAACTGCTGAGCGCCCGCTCGCTGTTACTCTTTGGAGGTGTTCTGTGTGGTAGCTGGAGAAATAAAAAAGAAAATTTTTAATCAATACTTTTTTTTTTGAAGTGATTACTAGAGCTAATGCTGTAAGTTTGGATGGCAACTAATTTTTCGGTGGCTTATTATTGGCAACTTATTATGTGGCTGCACTTGCTCAATAGTAGAGCGCATAAATTAAAAGTATTCGTCTTTCAAGCCTTTCTGGTGATGGGGGTGTTCTTATTATTAAAATCACCATTCTCTCTTGCACTGTAGACTGGAATCTATTGCCAGCCATTGATGGTGCGTTTGAGCATTGTTGAACTATATATAGTTAGCGTCCTTAGGCATGAAATTTTGCCAATTGTTCTAAAGAGAGCAGCGGAATTTTTTTGTAGCCCTGCGGCTTCTAGGCTGAATTACAGCATTTACAAAAAAATGATAAGAAAAAAACAAGCTTGGTGTAAAGAATGTCTTACCGAGTGTTGTCGGGGCTTTAAACCCGTGCTCTTTGGTCCCACTTGGTGGTAAACGCCGATTCGTCACAAAACACCACTTTCTTGCACTCTTCAGTACTCCAGTTTTCGTGCTCGTAAGCAAACTGCAACCTCCTTTTTTTGTTTTCATTCCGCAAGAGCGGCTTTTGCGCAGCAGTTCTACTTTTAAGAGCCGCATCATGTAGTCGGCGCCGCACAGTTGCCATTGAAGCCTTCAGGTGGAGAGCTTCTCTGACCTGCCGTGCTCATGCACGCGGGTTGTCAGCCACCGCGCCAACAATGGCGAGGTCTTCATCTGTCGTCGTAGCCCGCTGCTGCCTCCCACGGGGAGCATCCTTGATACGCTTTTCGTCGCGATATGCTTGAATAATTCTATTCACAGTTTTGAGAGGGCGGCCTGATAGTCTTGAAATTACTCGCTGATAGTCTTGATAGTCTGCCTGATAGTCTTGAAATTACCCTTTCAAGCTTAACTCCACAATTTGTACTGTTTGCTCCTCTGGGACACGAGACATTACGACGTGCTTCTCTGTTCACAGATTAACTGCTACTTCATTTAAGGGCTGGAATTTCTGACTGAAAGCAAACAGTGATAAGTCGATGACTGCCTGAAATCTCTGCAAACTCACCACGCAACCTTTCCGCGAGTGCGCCATTCTGCAGCTCATTGCGCTGACTCGGCAGGCCAGCCGCCAGCTGCGCTTGATCTCGGTCAGAGCGATAACCACGACGCATCTTTATGACACGTCGAGTATTTACCCTTAATAGCAACGCCTACCATTTTTTTTTCCTGCAAGCGCGCTACATGCAGCCACCGTGGTTTTCGCAGTGATCCAACCTCCCCAAGCAAGCACCGAAGTCCTTCGGACGGCCGACAGAGGTCTGTTTCGGATGTTCCGTACGTCCGCTGAACATCCGCAAACAGCCGGTAGACGCCCGTCGGCCGTCCGAAAGGAAGTCAAAGGTGTACGGTTCGCCCACCGACGGACGTCCATTGGCGGATCCATTGGCGGATCTTTCTCGAATATGCGCATATATGGTGCATGCGTGCTTTTATCACTCTGCGCGATGCAATAAAACGAAAAACAATTTGATGCATAGCAGGCATATTTTATTGTGGTTGATGATACATCAGCAGAGCAATGCGTTATATTCGGAAAATTTCTTAAATATGACTCTTCAAATGTGGCAAGCTTGGGACACACATCATAACCTTCCTACCCACAGGATTTCTGAAAAAAAAGAACGCGGCAAACATCAGTCATGTGAAACAAATGGCACAATGTAGTAGCCCAAGTAAAAACATTGGAACCAATTAATAGAAGTGTTTAATGCTGCAAGTATAACAGACAATGCACTTTAACAAACACCTCAATAAGTATAAGACAATAACAGCTCTTACTTTTCCACACCATATTTGACAATGCATCTGTTCTTTATTTATTCTCATGGGCCTTAAGTCACTAACCTGCGCAGCACTGTACGCGACTGTGCACAGAAAACCGCAAAGCTTCCGTTGCGAACCACTGCGAACTGCACGTGCTCCCTATGATCTGCCTTTTGCGCGTTGACACTCTTTACATAGGAAGAGTGAACCTAGTGATGCCTTAAAAATTACCAAGATGCGAAAATACTCCGTCCCGCAACTTTGAAGAGGAGTGGGAATTAGCCGCGCGAGTTGAGGGCTCCCGCAGCTGTGGGATGTAGGCTCCCGCAAGTGTGAAAACAGCACACACTTGTGGAAGTCATCTCCTCGCGCTTGCTGCTCCCACTGTCCTGTGAACGAATGTTATATGATCATGCTGTATTGTCCTGAAAGCAAGTTCCAAGAAGTGTACTGGGTACATACCTTCGTAGGCAATCACACGTGCACTAAGCCTTCTTCAAACCAAGGTCGACGCTGTACGGCATTCTTGTGTTCCAGAAGAGCTTCAGGCGCTTCCCGTATCTTTCGAATTGCTTAAGTTACATACTACTTTCGTCCACAGAACGAACAAAGCCACGCATTATAATAACAGAGCTATAAAGCAGCACAACAGTACGGAACAAATCAACAACAGCTCTTTGTAGCCGTACTGATGGATTGGATTGGACTGACCGCGAACTGAGATCTATGATGATGGTGATAACAGAATGCGCGGGAGTTTTGATATTTACGAATGGCTTCAATGGCAAGTTTAGCTAGGAAAACGGTGGACAAGTCGCGCAACTCCACTAATTTGTAGAAGTTTTACAAATATAAAACTAGTCATTGAGTTCCTGCAAAATTCTGCAACACCTGCTTCTCCTCGTAGATAAATTTAGCTCGTTGGCGGCTCTGGCACTGCAGGTAGGAGTGGAATGGCACCAATTTACAAACAACTTCGCGTCAAACCCTCCAACTGATGCAAATAATTTCTTGATAGAAGATTTGCGGAATATGTCTTTCGCGGTTAAAAAAGTAAACTGCATAGTATACACACTATACATACATGAAAGGCGCGAATTTTCAGTGAAAAAAAAAACGTCCATACTCATGGCCTGGGAAAATACTCTTCCTTGCATCCTTCGGACGTACACTTCGTCTCTCATATGGATATACAAAAGTGGACACAGTCCGTAGCTTCGACGGACGTACGGAAAAGGATATCCGAATCCGAATTGCGTTCGTATGTCCGACGGACGTCCGATCTCGGCGCAGGACGTTAGAATCTAGCTCGGACGTACGACGGATATCTGTGGTTGCTTGGGTCACTATCAGTGGCGACTCCCGGCCGAGACAGCGCAATGACTTGAAGAATGCGGCACTCATGCTTCAGATAAACATGCTTCGTGTGAGAGTTTCATGCACCGTTCTCGTTCGAAATAAAACAAAGAAGCAATTCGAACTCTTTTTTTTCCCTCGCTGCTCTTGAGAGATAGGCGAGGAAGGGAGCGCGGCATTCGCTTGCGCCTGCCATTCACCACCCATTTAGCATTCCTACAGTATGAAGTCGGAGCCATGCAGTTGCCTTATTACACGCCGAGAGAGTTTTAGTAATGTTGAGCTACCGTTTTAGAGAAGCGTGTGCTGCGTAACGAGCACTTTGATCGGTCTGAAGCAGTCGACGGTTTCCTATCAGCACCTCAGGCAAGCGCTCTTCGCGGCGATGCTCCACACGACAGCAGACGACGCGCAGTAGCAGACGACGCGCTGGTGGCCCCGCCCATCGCGCTCTCTGAGCCTGCCCGAGAATCCACCGCCGCTTGCAGCGGGCGCTGCAAGCGGCGCTGCGCGGAGCGCGGTGCCACGCGGAGCCGTGTTCACGCTAAGTGTGATTGACTCTGTAGGTGGGGTGATGAGAGAGAGATGTGGGCCGTAGGCGTTAGCACTGACAACGGTGAGCGAACTCTCGCGATCAACCATTTAATGCCACCTGCCAGGGTGGCAGGGTGGGTGGGGATTTTACATTAATGTAGATATAAAGAGAAACAAACAGGAATTCCTTACCATTCATGTGGGAGAACATGCCGTTCCTCTCGCTCGTAACGGCTCCCACGGCTGTGACACCCTCGCGAAATACTTGTATAGACCTCTTCTTTGAGAACCAGGCATTGGTGCAGCAAGTCGAGCATCTATTTATCCATTTCTCCGACCACAAAGCTTCCTTCATGACAATGAAGAACTGTTAGCGGAGTGTTTCTTGAGGAAGGAATACTATGTGTGAAAACTAACAAGTTGTCTGTAATTGTACATACATGTCTTGCTCGAATTCTTCCCCTCAATCTATCGAAAAGCTGAAACAGTTGATGTGCTGCGCTCAAATTTTGCACTAGGAAGCAACGTAATCGTAGGCAATTTTTTTCATAAGGCTAATAAGGCAACAAACCCCTATTGAAAAATCCGGTATCGCGGCAAACCGGATTTTACCGGAACATATCGGTTTCATACCGGTCCGGTATGACTCTCATACCGGCGAGACCCGTCCGGTTGGATGGCTATACCGGTTCATACCGGTCCGGTATCGATCCCAAACCGGACAGACCGTTCCGGTACGGAGCTCATACCGGGCAGTCCATTCCCGGTTCGAAGCTCAAATCGGACAGACCAGTCCGGTACGGAGCTCAAACCGGACAGACTAGTCCGGTACGGAGCTCAAACCGGACATACCAGCCTGTATTCAGAGCGATATATGCTGCGGTTTTGGTGCTTGGTCTGCAGATTGACTGTTGTACGCCAGCAGATATTTTTTAGGGGAAGGGGGGGGGGGCAGCGTGCGCATAAGTGCGATAATGAACACACACACGGTTTTGTTGAAGGGGCTAGGAAAAGAAAAGGGCTAAGCGTGAGCTTGGCAGTGTCAAAAAATGCAGTTTATGCATGAAAGGCGGGGGCTGCATGAAGGTGAGCAAGCATGCGTGGACGCACTGACAATGAGCGAGGCTGAGTTCTTGCGCAAATGGTCGACATACTTTATCGTCCTGCGCGGCGGTCGAGTGTCGGCTTTCATACTGCCATACTGACGTGCTCAGTGCTGCGTCACTGCGCATGTGCTTGAAAGATCAGACTTCAGTTCAACTGTTTTGTTTCGTATTTTTGTTCCTTTCGAAAAAAATAAACTTCTCTTTCTATGCATGAAGGTGAATTGCGGACGACCGCCATATTGGATTCCCGTGCAGCACCCTGACAAAGCCAGAGCGGCTGTGTGCGGGCAAACGGCTAGTATATATCCGCCAGCAGCCTGCGTAAGTCCTTCGAAGATTACTCTGGATTTCACAGTGCAGAACTTCAAGACTGGCTGATAAACATGGCGAGCCTCCGGTGACTGCGCCAGAGGCTCAAAAAGGTTTGTTACTGTCGCGTTCATTGCAGCAGCTTTCGTGTCTGCAGTGTCTTTTTAACTAAAACTTTGTAGATTGCACAGCGTAGAGGGACGGAATAGCGCAAAATTTTCTTTCAGTTACATACCGAAATTGCTTGTCCTTCATGATAACACGACTAAAATTAGTTTTATAGTTTGTATTCTTTCTTTACAGAGGCATGTGGTGTACACGTGCGGGAGCAATCATCGATCAGCGTCCTGAGGGGGAGCGGCTCAAGCCCTTGAACAAACATCAAAGCATCGCATCGATGCTGCGGTTTGTGCCGTAAATAATGGAGGATGACCACGCAAGCATCGGAATCGTCCGAGCAACCTGTTTACACACCAACAATGTTACGACGCAGATTTTCAATACATTATTGATTCAAATATGGAATGCGTGAGGTGCATTCACGATACTGAGCATTGCCAATGCTCAGGGCCTGGCGTCTTGAGACGCCTTGCTTGTCTGTGGCTTGTCTGGGCCCACGAGGGCCCGCAATTCAGAGCATGGTTTGTGCTACTGGGGTATTCATTTGTAATTATTGCATACAGGTCTGCCTCGGGAATGGAATTTTTATTCCTTCGGCAACGTGGGCAGCAGTTATGGTGGCACCCAAAGATTCGCGTTTCTGCAAGGACGCAGCCTTTGGACGACTCAACATCTCCTGGAAAGGCGCGTTACAGGGCAAGCTTGCCATCGGAACCTGAAGTCAGAAGCCTCGACAGTGGGCAGGAAGCCAATGACCCCTGAAAATCTACAAGCCATTGGCCGTAAGTTGCATGTCACAGTGCTCAATGCATTATGTTGTGTGTCAGTGCCCAATTAAATGATAAGGTGGGGGCATTATGTACTACCAATCATATTTTCTTTTCTGCAGGTCCTTTTCACTACTTCATTGCCCAGCACCCTGTAGAGACCCCAGCGCCGGTAGATCGCCGCAAAGAGTTAAATTATTACCTCAGTGAGCTGGTTCAAGACATGCAAAAAAAAAATAAACATCTTTTGGAGTTTTTGATGCATTATAATACTCACCAAGCTACCAATGCTTGGTAAAAGCTGGGAGCGAATAACACAATTGCACATCGACTGCAATACGAGTCGCTGATAATCGCAGATTACCAGTGCCTGAGGCTCTGTATATTGTAGCATTTGGCATGTACACTTATGGTCCCAGTTTTTGGGCAGATTTAGTCTAAGTGGAATATATTGAAGCATTTTATTCCTGCCTTTGTCCTGTGATACAGGGCCCTCCTGTATAATACGGGCCTACCCTGTAGAATACAGGACTATCCTGTAATCCGGTATTAATTTTAAACCGGAACCGCATACCGTGTTATTGTACAGGATTTGCGATACCGGATTACCGGAGTATCCTGTACAAAACAGGAGAGTCCTGTATTATACAGGACTGTCCTGTTTTATGCAGGATATTGTACAGTATTTGCGATACCGGATTACCGGAGTATCCTGTACAAAACAGGCGAGTCCTGTATTATACAGGACTGTCCTGTTTTATGCAGGATATTCCGGTAATCCGGTATCGCAAATCCTGTACAATAACCCGGTATGCGGTTCCGGTTTAAAATTCATACCGGATTTTTCAGTAGGGACTGGCCTTAGAAGCTGTTTACTTTTGCATATAAAGGGAACCAGCGAAACTAGACGCAAGACAAGAACAAAGAAGGCACACACCACAACGCTGGTGTGGTGTGTGCCTTCTTTGTTCTTGTCTTGCGTCTATTTTGGCTGGTTCCCTTTATATGCAATATGAACCAACTAGCCCAGCAGTTTGCACTCCTGAACTGTTTACTTTTGCACTGCGCGCCTTGTTGAAAAAATTTAACACGAAAGTACCTGAGTTGATACTTTCTAGTTTGCGCTTCATCAGTGTCGTGTCGTTTTTTCGTGTCGGCATCTGACAGTACCGCGCACGGTGCAAAAATGTGCTGTTTTGGAAGGGATCGAAGTCACCGCGCCAGCTCGCGACCTTGCAGTATCATCCTGGCGAGAGAGCAGATTTCCCATCGCCCGCGATATAAAGACGGCGCCTGGGTGACCACGACTGCCCCGAAAAACGAAGCGCATGCCCCAAGAATTCATTTCAAGATCAAAGGAAGCACAATCGAGGCACCCTTTCATTTAAATTTTACGCAAATTTTGATGGCTGTCCTGCGCTTATTTAGGAAACGCTTCGTCCAAAAAATTCGCAGGTCAATCTAAGATTAAAATCTGAAGCATTATATCAAGATATGTAAATAAATGGATCGGCGCAGATACCCAGTCCAGAGTTATGCTAAGAGCAACGCAGACGCGCCGCAGCTATCCAGTGGTGCCGGGTCAGTGATCTCTTTCCCGCGAATGTGCCGTACATGCGGCTCTCCGGTTTCACGGAAGCGCTGTGCGCTGCTGTCATTCAGCACTATCCGACCTTCTACCCTAGAATCCAGGGCAACCAAACCAGCGACCAACTTTCCTCGCTGCGCCTGTTCTCGCCCAGCTCGAGCATCGCTACACGCGCAGCTGCCGAATCAAAAGTAGCGTTCCTTTACGACGGAATTACGTGCGGCTAACGCGCCCAGCGTCTACCGGCCGAATTTCGATTCGACTTCCGGTCAGAGAGAGCGACGGACGCGTTTGCGAGCGCGCTCCTGCCAAACCGGACTGTTATCTCCCGCTTGCAGTGACTGCTATCTGGGACACTGCTATTCGAGCCCGTCACCGCCCCCGCCATCTGGCCTGCTGCCGGCGGCCACCGCTGCTAAGGCTTACACCGTCCAAGTTTTTCGGTTTTATTCTGCCATGGCCTCGCCGCACTACACTGAACCCACAAGCGACGTTCCCAAGGAAATGAACCTGCAGGCACCAGGAAACTCGGCCGCCCCATCAACGCCGTGGACCCCAACGGGCAATGCGGCCGCCGTTGGCATGCCTCAAAGGATGCTGCTCCTGCTGTTAGCAAGAAGTGGCCGGATTCTTTTCGAATAAAGAAAACTGATTTATTTTAAGACTTAAGGATACAAGAATGAGATAACTGGATTATTGATACGTAGGAGGTTCGGCGGATCTGCAGAGTTGGAAGGGCCTTGCCGACGCGTCTCGTATCGTCGGCGCCTCTCGGTCATCTTCTCTTCCCAAGCTGCAGCGGTGGGGCTTTTATAGCCTGAGGAACGGTGGCCCCTCAGAACTGGCCAATCCAAAGGCAGCACTCGACGGCAGTCCGAAAGGACCAACCAGCGACCGCGTGGCCAACCGCTTCAAATTTTGCCGCCCGCGGTGGCGTCCGGGAGAGGAGGAAACGGCGCCTCGCTGTCTGGCCTCTTGCGACAAGTCCAGGCGTGTTGCTTGAAGATGCTTCTCCTTAGGACTCCGCTGCCGTAAGGCGCAGCATCGTGGATTGTCAAGGGGGACGCTCGTAGGAGAAAGTTAGGATGCGGGGCGCCTCGTGGTCGCTGAGCAGGAGCGTTAAATGTCCTGTGCTGGCGTGTTGGGACCGCGTGGCTCGTAAGAAATGTGAATGCTGACACGGCCTTTCCAAAATTTGCGCCTGTCCTCAGGCGCACGTTGTCGACAGCAATTCTTTGGCGTGCTGGGCGTTCTTCCCCGCGTATCTTGTGGCTTGCGTACAGCTCGTTCGAATACGCCTTCGCTTCCATCTGGGGAGACGATGCGACTAGTGCGAAGTGCCGTGTTTGTCTTGTTCGTTTCGTTTCTTGGTCTAGGGAGTCGGGCTTGTACCGTGATGCTCACCGATACGACGGCGTCGTCGTTTCCACCTGGGGACCTGATGCGACTTATGCGGACTGCCGTGTTTGTCTCGTTCGTAACGTTTCGTGGTCCAGGGAGTCGGGCTTGTTGGATCATTCTGCATCCTGCCGTGCATTCGTCGCGGCGCTGGTTTTATGGATGAGCCAGCTCGTCTTGGCAATAGCTTCTGCATTGTAGTAACTGTAGCAGATGCGAAAGGTGCGCCGTGTCGTTGGAGGCACGTCTCGTGGCCAACTCGTGTCGGTAGTGGCTGCTGCACCGTAATATCCGTGGCAGGGGCGCGGGGTCCATCGTATCGTGGGGAGCCCGTTGCGTGGCTCGATATCGGTGACACCGGCTGCTGCACCGTAGTGTCCGTGGCAGGGGCGCGGGGTTCGTCGTGTCGTTGGGAATCCTTTTCGTGGCCCGCTTGCGGCGGCACCGTGTGCTGCACCGTAGTGTCCGTGGAAGGGGCGCGGGGTCCGTCGTGTCGTTGGGAGCCCTTTTCGTTATCTGCTTGCGGTGACACCGGGTGCTGCACCGAAGTGTCCGTGGCAGGGGCGCGGGGTCCGTCGTGTCGTTGGGAGCCCTTTTCGTGGCCCGCTTGCGGTGACACCGGGTGCTGCACCGAAGTGTCCGTGGCAGGGGCGCGGGGTCCGTCGTGTCGTTGGGAACCCTTTTCGTGGCCCGCTTGCGGCGGCACCGTGTGCTGCACCACGTAGTGTCCGTGGCAGGGGCGCGGGGTCCGTCGTGTCGTTGGGAGCCCTTTTCGTTATCTGCTTGCGGTGACACCGGCTGCTGCACCGTAGCGTCCGTGGCAGGGGCGCGGGGTTCGTCGTGTCGTTGGGAGCCCTTTTCGTGGCCCGCTTGCGGCGGCACCGTGTGCTGCACCGTAGTGTCCGTGGCAGGGGCGCGGGGTCCGTCGTGTCGTTGGGAGCCCTTTTCGTGGCCCGCTTGCGGCGGCACCGTAGTGTCCGTGGCAGGGGCGCGGGGTCCGTCGTGTCGTACCGTGGAGTCCACAGCAGGGACGAGTGGCCCTTCGTGTCGTTGGGAGCCCGTTTCGTTGCCGGCCCGTGTCGATAGTGGCTGCTGGTCCGTGCTGTCACTCGTATCGTGTGACACTTGTCGTTGAGCAAGAAGCCTCCGCAGATTATCTCTCTCGGCCAGCAGTCTCTTGAATTCCGCCTTCTGGGCTTGGCGGCGAGCGTTGTCGTCCATGATCCGCGTCACGATGTCGTCCTTGCGGCCGCTGTACGAAAGTCCTCGGCATCGGAGCTCTTCCACCAGTTGCCGTTTCTTCAAGGTGGTCAGTGCGTTGCGTGCTGCCGATGCCAGAAAGGACAGGAACTCCAAGCTCACCGTCGGCGTCCTGCTGGGCTCCACGCTGTCGACTCGGTCTTCGTTCAGGGGTGACGCCTCTGCAGATCCTGTCGGCTGCGCCATGTTAGCAAGAAGTGGCCGGATTCTTTTCGAATAAAGAAAACTGATTTATTTTAAGACTTAAGGATACAAGAATGAGATAACTGGATTATTGATACGTAGGAGGTTCGGCGGATCTGCAGAGTTGGAAGGGCCTTGCCGACGCGTCTCGTATCGTCTGCGCCTCTCGGTCATCTCTCCTCCCAAGCTGCAGCGGTGGGGCTTTTATAGCCTGAGGAACGGTGGCCCCTCAGAACTGGCCAATCCAAAGGCAGCACTCGACGGCAGTCCGAAAGGACCAACCAGCGACCGCGCGGCCAACCGCTTCAAATTTTGCCGCGCGCGGTGGCGTCCGGGAGAGGAGGAAACGGCGCCTCGCTGTCTGGCGTCTTGCGACAAGTCCAGGCGTGTTGCTTGAAGATGCTTCTCCTTAGGACTCCGCTGCCGTAAGGCGCAGCATCGTGGCTTGTCAAGGGGGACGCTCGTAGGAGAAAGTTAGGATGCGGGGCGCCTCGTGGTCGCTGAGCAGGAGCGTTAAATGTCCTGTGCTGGCGTGTTGGGACCGCGTGGCTCGTAAGAAATGTGAATGCTGACACTGCCGTGCACCAACCCCTTCGCTCCACTCGCAAATCTCGAGGACCATAACGGCACTGAAGGCAAGTGCGAAAACTCTTTTCATGGAGCTCGCTTCATTTCTACCGCGCCGAATGGATAGAAACGAGCGCGAGGCTCGTTCCCGTTAACGGCAGACCGGCAGTACACTATTCGCAATATGTTCAAGGAATGTCCACAGGCGACAGGCGCAAGTCAAATGCTGTCTACACCCGTTAGTTCTCAGGGCGAAGCGGGCGTCTGGAAAGCCGTTAGTTATAAACGGAAAGCAATTACCTGCACGAAAGACACGGCGGCACCGATCGACAGGGGCCCACGCAAATACCAGCACACAATCATTCTTAGTGCTAAGCAACCGTGCCGAATCATGGATGAGCAGTTTATACGGATAGACACTCATAACGCGCCATATTGCTGTTCTGTTGTGTTGGGTTTATTGGCGCATAAGCAGCTAAGGCTATGATGCGCCAAGAACAAGGTATGGAGAAAATATGCTTGAGCAGAGTTTGAAAACAAAGTGGATAAAAACGTTGGTGTAATGGGCCTAAAAGTTATTTTTACTAACTAGCAGATAAAAGACAAGAATTTTAAAAATGTCTGACGTAGAAACTTTTAAAGGTTGGGTTACCTCCGCAGACATCCTTGGCTCGGCAAGGATTTCGAGGCTCCCAACAACTCAGATAAAGACCTCAGCCTCCTTCTCGTGATTGAGAAAGTGGCTGAGGTGTATAATTGTATGTAGCGAAGCACAGGGTGAGTAGATTAGAGTTGATGAAGAATACTGGCTTCCCTTAAAAAGCTAAAAACACAGGGTATACTGACAAGTGCTTCTTTGCCTAATATCAATGCTGGATGAAAAGGAATGTGTTCTTGGTAAAAGGTAGTAAAATGTTTTTTTCTTAGTGATTCGAGTTCTGTACATGAGAATAATATGTGGTTTACTGTTAGTTCATCTCCGCACTTTTCACAAACAGGTTTGTCTTTCTTTGTTAGCAGGAAGTTGTGTGTGAGATGTGTGTGTCCAATACGGAGACGGCATAAAATAACTTCGATGAAACGTTTTTGGTGGGAGCATGACTTCCATTCTTCTATAAATGGTTTTACTAAGTGGAGCTTATTATTTCGTTCAATATTCCATTGCGACTGCCATTTATTTCTTAGCTTGCACTGTACCAACTTCATACAGTCATTGTAGGGGATATTCACTTTCTTTATTTCTTTGTTGCGAGCTTTCGCAGCACATTCATCCGCCTTCTCATTGCCAGTGATTCCAATGTGGCTGGGAACCCAGCAAAATTTTATGTCTTGTCCCTGTATTGTGGCGCTCGTTATGTTGTGTATGATATTACCAATTAGTGGTGTCACTGCATTTCTATGGTGAAGTGAGGTTAGTATGCTCAGAGAATCAGTGTAAATGATACTGTTCTGAATGTTGTCATTAATTATTTTTTCTACAGCCACCAAGACTGCGTAACCCTCGGCGGTGAAAATGGATGTACACTCAGGTAGCCGTACTATTTTTTCCCAATTATTCTGAACTACAGCACTTCCCATGTAGTGCGCCGATTTTGATCCATCGGTATAAAATGCTTCGTATTCTCTGTATTTTTCCTTGAGTGCTAAATATTCTTGTAATATCTGTTCATGTGGTGTATGTTTTTTTCGAAATTGTGTTAATGTGAAGTCACACACAGATGGTAGGCAGTACCAAGGCGGGAGTGGATCAGGTTTGCGGGCAATATTAGGTAATATGTTCATTATGTCTAGTTCTTGGCATTTCTCTTCAAAGCGGAGAAGAAGTGGTCTGATTGCTAGAGGTTTGTTGGTAAATAGTGTTCGGGATGGGCACTTTGTAACGAGTGGGTAACAGATGTGTTTAGGCTGGGAACGGATCTTTAAAATGTAAGAGCATGTAAGCATTGTTCGTCTGTCTGCAAGTGGTGGTTCATTGGTTTCCACGTAAAGGCTTTTTATGGGTGATGTCCTGTAAGCACCAGTTGAAAGACGCAAACCCATATTGTGCACAGGATCCAGTCGCTTCAAGTACGATGGCCGTGCTGATCCATACACTATGCAGCCATAATCTAAAACGGAACGTACTACAGAGCGATAAATGTGTAGAAGACATACCCGATCAGAACCCCAGTGTTTGCGTGAAAGGACTTTAAGTATGTTCAGTGATAGCGACGCTTTCTTCTTTAGTGCGTTTATGTGAGGCAGGAAAGTAAGCTTTTTATCGAAGGTGATGCCTAGAAATTTGTGTTCTTTTTTTAAAGGCAGTGTGGTTTGGTTTAGGTGTAATGTGGGATCTGTGTGCAAGCCTCGTTTCAGTGAAAAAAGTAAGGCTACTGTTTTCTGTGGTGAGAACTGGAAACCATTCTTGTCTGCCCATGTTGCCAGTTTGTTGATTGTAAGTTGTACTTGTCTTTCACATGTAGATATATTGGAAGATGTGCACGCTATCTGAAGATCGTCGACATAGACTGAATATGTTATGGACCTTGGTATAATTTTGTTAAGAGAATTCATTTTTACAATAAAAAGAGTTGTGCTTAAAATACACCCTTGAGGCACTCCATTTTCCTGAATAAAATCCCTCGAAAGGGTTGAGCCTAGACGAACATTAAATGAACGGTTAGTCAAAAAGTCTTTAATTGAGTTCAGAATTCTGCCACGGATGCCAAGCTCAGCTAAGTCCTGGAGGATCCCGAACCTCCAGGTAGTATCATATGCTTTTTCTAAATCAAAAAAGACGCTAAGACAGTGTTGCTTGTGTATAAAAGCTTCTCTGACAGTATTTTCAAGGCGGACTAGGTGGTCTGTAGTGCAGCATCCCTTTTTAAATCCACACTGATGGATATCAAGAAGTTCACCAGATTGAAGAACAAAGGTTAGTCTTATATTTAGGACACTTTCGAAGGATTTGGCAAGGCAACTAGTCAGGGCTATGGGTCTATAACTGCTAGGAAAAGTTGGGGGTTTACTAGGCTTAAGAAGAGGTACAATAATAGCTTTCTTCCAGGCTTCCGGTATTTTCCCAGACATGAATATTGTGTTAAAGAATCTTAAAAGTGCGTCCACGGCTGGCTCGGAAAGATGTGCAAGCATTTCATAGTGTATTTCGTCGGGTCCTGGAGCAGTTTTTTTGCCGGCAGATAGTACTTTATTGATTTCTTGGAGGGTAATTAGACAATTGTATTTTTCATTTGTGCCTCCACTTGTTGGGAGCCTCTGTTTTTCAGCTGTGTTTTTGTATTTTAAAAAAGACTGTGTATAGTGAGATGAACTTGAAACTGCAGCGAAATGTTCCCCTAGTATGTCTGCCTGTTCCTCTATGCTTGTTTGTGTGCCAGGTGTTGTTAAAAAAGGAATTGTGAATGGTGAAAAGTTACCATTTAATTTTCGCACATGTTCCCACATTTTTTTAGATGTGATGTGACTGTTTATGGAAGAGACGTAAGTTTGCCATGATTTTTTCTCGGCACTACAACGGACGTACCGAGCTTTAGCTCTTGCTTTTTTAAAATTTATGAGATTCTCATGTGTCGGATACCGGCGAAATTTACCCCAAGCTCTGTTTTGTAGTTTTATTGCTTCCTTGCACTCTTTTGTCCACCATATTTTATGATTTTGTTGCACCACTCCTGACGACTGTGGAATAGCTGTGAGTGCGGCAGTGATGATACAATTAGTGAACTTTTCATTTATCTGGTCGATGGAGAGATTATCTAAAAGTATATTTTCTAAATTTGCCTTTGCTCTAAAAAGTGACCAGTCGGCAAGGTGAAGCTTCCAGCGCCGTGGCCTTGTGGGGATTATTTCCGGTGGGGATGTTAAAGTGATTAGTGTAGGGAGGTGGTCACTGCCATATGGGTTGTCAATGATATCCCATTTAAAATCATTAAAAACCGAAGGTGAGCTAAATGACAAGTCTAAAAAGGACATTTTCCCCGAAGTAGGGGAGCAGTAGGTGGCTTTTCCTGTATTTAAAAGACATACATTGTTTGTGATGATAAAATCTTCGATTATTTGACCCCCAGAGTCACAGCGCTCGCTTCCCCAAAAAGGGGAGTGAGCGTTGAAGTCCCCAACTGCTAGATACGGTTCTGGAAGTTCGTTGATAAGTTCTTGTAAATCGTGGACTGTTAATGTAAAATGTGGAGGAATATATACAGAACAGATAGAAATTGTTTTATGGCTGACGACACTGACCGCAACGGCTTCAAGTTTTGTTTTGAGTGTGATTTCTCAAGCAGGAACGCCGCTTTGTACGATAATCGCAACGCCTCCAGATAGTCTATTTGCGTGCTCACGATCGCGTCTAAAAGTTTTATAATGTTTCAGGATATTTGTATGTTGTGGACCTAGATTTGTTTCTTGAAGACATAAGACTACGGGCGAGATTGACCCTAGGATATCTTTTATGTCATTGTAGTTCCTCAACATTCCTCTACAGTTCCACTGAACTAGGAAAGCCATATTTATGTTTGGGATAGGAACGATTGAGAGTTTACTTATGTTCTGGGGCCGTTATGGTGGCCCTGCCTTTTTTCCGCTCAAGAGAGCTGTTCCGCCGCTGTAAAGCAGGCGGGCTGGGAGTTTGGTCCATCACCTCGCAAGAGGTGCTGGACGACCGCGGAGATTCCGCAGGTATGTGGGTGTCGGGCCTCCCCCGACGGGGGGAAGTCCTGCGGGGTGTTGACCCGTGGGCCGGCACTCCCTGGCTTGTAGTTGGCAGAGCAGCTTTCGCTGTCTCTGCCTGGGGCGTGGATGGCACTGCCACAGGCGCGGTGGAAGTGGCCGCGGCAGGTGCCGGAGTGCTGTGTGGTGCTACGCCCCTGCGCACCACATCAGCGAAGTTTGGTTTCGCTGTGAAGGAGAATGTGTTGTTAAGTGCAAAACGCCTTCTGGCTTCTTTGAATGAAATGTTTTCTTTGGTCTTTATTGTAATAATTTCTTTTTCCTTTTTCCAGGACGGACACGCCCTGGAGTACGCAGCGTGGTCGCCTTCGCAGTTTGCGCAGCGTAGTGCTGCATCGCATTCCTCAGACTGGTGGTCCTTTGATGCGCATTTCGCGCAGGTTTTGCGGCCGCGGCAGCTTTGTGAGCCATGGCCAAACTTCTGGCAATTGAAACAGCGACGGGGATTGGGTATGTAGTGTCTTACGTTGACTTTCAGGTATCCTACTTCGATTGTTTCGGGCAAGCTGCTGGTGTTAAATGCGAGGACCATGTGTTTGGTGTCTATTTCCTTGTTATCCTTGCGGATTTTGATCCTGTGGACGTCTATTACATTTTGTTCGGATAGTCCTTGAAGCATTTCAGTTTCTGTTAGGTGGATAAAGTCAGCTTCTGAGATAACGCCTTTGACTGAGTTGAGGGATCGGTGGGGAGTCACGGAGACAGAGATGTCCCCTATGGAATCGATGTTTGCAAGTTTCGAGCACTGGATGCTCTCGCGTAGTTCGAGGAGTAGGTCGCCGCTTGACATTTTGGATACCTTGTTGGTTGGTTTGGTTTATGGGGTTTAACGTCCCAAAGCGACTAAGGCTATGAGAGACGCCGTAGTGGAGGGCTCCGGAAATTTCGACCACCTGGGGTTCTTGTAGCCAGGCCCTAAGGTATCTGTTAGGCATTTGGTAACAAGAAATGGGGATATGATTCGGGCTTGCTTTTGTTCACAGTTACTGTGTATAACATGAAACTTAGTGAATGTCGGTTTCTTTTTCGAAAAAAAGTCTGCTGCTTCGTTCCGCACTCTTTTCAGAGAGCGATCAAGTTTGGAAAGGGGGGGAGCCATAAAAAAATTTGGTTTTTCGGTCATGGTGCCAGCCACCCACCATGGAGTCCAACAAGGGGACGCGACAGGAACTTGAAAGTAAGTCCTGCCCACGCCAGCTGTACACCTTAACTATAACCTAATATGACTCAACTCAGGATAGTTGGTCACACACGGTTAACCCTCGCCGCCAGGAAAAAGAGGAAAAAACAAAGAAGGGAGGAGGATACAGGAGAGTTGTAAGAAAGGAGATAGGAAAGTGAAAGATGAGAGGAGAACAGGAAAAGGCGACTGCCGATTTCCCCCAGTCGGGTCAGGCCGGAGGTGCCGTCTACAGGAAGCTGGGGCCAAAGTGGTGTGTTGCCTCCGCCGAGGGGCCTTAAGGGTCCAAACGCTCGGCATCGGCTCAACCACCAGGATCCCCTTTTCCCCGGACACGGCGATGCCACGCACGGCTAAGCGCGGATGCTCGGGTCCGTGGTGATGCATTGTTCACCATCATCCCCTTGCGGGGATGTCCCTGCGGATGCTCGGGTTAACCCCGTGGTGTCGCCACTCACCAACGTCTGCATGCTGCAGACGCCTCCCTGCGGGGAGCGCCATATTGCGTCTCATCTCAGTCTCTCTGAGGAAGATGCGATACCGGAATTTTCGGTCCGCTACTTGAGTCAGAGAAACCAGCTCACTGTAGATACTGGAACCCGAGGTGCGAAATGCACTTCTCGCTATAGAATCCCTGACAATCAACGGAAAGGACGTGCCGTTTCAAGCATACGAAACCACTGGTCATAACCAAATCAGAGGAATTATTAGAAACGCTGGTGCTATGACTTCTGGGGAACTAATCAGCAATTTGCATTGTCGCAAGTGCAAAATCCTGCAAGCGCGCCCACTTGAGGACAATGGCACTGTCATGATAACATTTGAAGGTAGCAGCCTACCTTACATAGTCGGACTGCGGTCATTTATGGTCCGTGTTTATCCGTACCGTCCGCGAGCTGCGGTTTGTGATATATGTCACAAGATTGGACATCGCAAGGAGCAATGCCCCAACGTGGGGGCAGCAAGATGCTCCACCTGCGGTTTGCGGCAACACGAAGAGGGCGCGCCATGCCCGAACGCAGAACCGAAATGCCGGAACTGCGCTGGTTCTCATTTGGCCACGGCCAAAAATTATCCGAAATGGCGACAAGTTAAAAAATTGCCAAAAGTAAAAGCATTTGCTGTATGGTTTATAAGGTTAACATTAGAGAAGAAATCACGCCTGTTGCTGCTAAGTTGCGCCGTTTGCCATTTTCGATGAGAGACCAAGTATGCGAAGAGCTGCAGCGCCTTGAGAAAGAAGATGTCATAGAAAGGATTGACACGTCTGAATTGGTGTCGCCAACCGTAGTGGTTGCAGAGAAAAACGGCAAGATAAGAATTTGGTGTCAATCTGCACGAACCGAACAAAGCGATTGGCGTTGACAAATTTCAGGTGTCGCACACGGAAGAGCTATTGCACAAACTTCATGGCAAACTTTAATTTAGCAGCTGCCTATCATCAAGTTCTGTTGAGCCCTCAAAGCAGAGAATTGACTGCCTTCATAACCGATAGTGGACTGTACAGATTCAAACGCGCGTCTGCTTCGGCCTTGCATCAGAACCATCTGCTTTTCAAAAAATGATGCTCGCTATTTTGCAGAGCTGCAAACACACTTTGTACGACATAAATGATGTCATTGCGTACGGACGCACACGTGAGGAGCGCTTCAAGAATTTTAAACAAGTTTTGCACTTTATTGCAAAGGCTAGAATGAAACTGAATGACAAGTGCATTTTCAGTGTACAAGAAATCGACTTCCTTGGCCACAGGGTCAGTCACAAGGGGATGAGCCCTTTACAAAGCAACATCGACGCCACCAAGTCTGTGCCTGCACTAACAGATGCCGGTACTCTGCGCTCATTCTTGGGCATGGTAGGCTACTACGCCAAGTTCGTAGCTGACTATACGGTGGTTGTCGAGCCTCTTCGCGAGTTGCTACGTAAGAATGCCACATTCACTTGGAAACCTGCAAGACAAGTTTGTTTCGAGGAACTAAAAAGTTCCCTGGCCACAAGATATTCCCACCTATTTGATCCTGCACCTGACATTATTTTCACTACGGATGTTTCATCCAATGGCTTGGGAGCAGTGTTGCAACAGACCAGAAATGAAGAACTAGTGACGATCGCTTTTTCTTCTCGCAGGCGTATACCCCACAGGAACAGAAGTACCCCGTTGGGGTACTGGAAGCCCTTGCTTTCTTGCGGGAATTCGAATAATGGAGAGTGTACCTTTGGGGTCATCCATTCATATTCCGCACCGATCACCACTCTGGTTACACTCCTTCGTACAAAGGGAGTAGATTGACGACTGTTCCGGATTGTGAGGTGGCACGCCAGGCTGTTGGCATACAACTTTAAGATTTAATTCCAGAAAGGTGACAAGAACACTGTTGCTGATGATCTTTCAAGGATGCCCCTCCCAGGTCGTGTGGAAGAAGAGAAAGAAGAGACCGTTTGTGTTGTCTCAACATGCCTTACTCATGCATAATTTATCGTTCAAACGATCCAGGACCCGCTACTGCAGCAGGTTATAAAGTGGGTGATTAAGATGTTGCCTGACGAGGCAGTTCTGTTTCAGCGGGTGCAGACTGAGCTCTCAGTCGTTCGAGACCTCCTGCTTCGTGGAGACAAATATGTAGTACCTTCGTCCCTCGTAGCATGGCTTGATTCAGCCCACGAGTCTCATCCGGGAATAACAAGCAGCGACTACGTGAACAATACTGGTGGCCTCCTACGTGCAAGCAAGTGGGGCAATTGATTGCATCTTGCAGGGTATGCCAATCTGTTGACAAGTCTGCAAAACCCGACACACCACCTCTGCAGCGAGTTACATTCCCATCAGCACCTACGCAGAACCTAATATTGTGGGGCCTTTTTCCACGGTGCTTGCAGATTCCCGTTTTGCCATTACGGCCATCGATTACTACATCAAGTGGCCCGAGATTTATTTCTCAGCGAAAGTGACTACTGCAACAGTCATCTCTTTTCTGCGAAGTATCTTCAGCAGGGAAGGATATCCAGAGGAGATTGTGAGTGATCATGGTGCTCAGCTTACAGCCTTACAGTTTGATTCTCAAGGAACGTGCATCGCTCATACGTATTCGGCAGGTAGAGAGGCTTAATCGGGTACTCAAAGAGTACGTTCAAGTCTGCACACAAGAACGTCGGCCTTTGAAGGAAGCTGTCACCTCCGAGTCTACCGTTAAACACCGAATGCCGCCTTCCGTCCTTCTTCACGGCCGTCATCCCAGAACAAAACTTGATCTTGTAGGAGCGCCAGATAGTTTTTCCATGATCCGCAGGCAGCGATGAAATCAATCGGCAGCAGAGTAGCACAAAAGCAACAAGCAAGTAAGACGTACAGTCGGGGACAAAAGTCTCCGGACCACGTGTTCCTCAAACGAAGCTTATAGCTCTACTATCAGACAGCGGCTGGAGACCGCACTTGTGGAGATGAGAGAACAAAAATTTAACTTTTACCTCCGCAAGTGTGTTCTCCAGCCGCCGAATAATAGCAGATCTATCGGCTTCGTCTGAGGAACACGTGGTCCGGAGACTTTTCTCCCCGACTGTACACTGACCGTCGACGAGCTGTGAAGCATTCTTCATTAACAACGGGTCAACCGGTGCGGGTCAAGTTGCCAGGCCACGTGCCTAAGGGCGCTTTGAGCTACTCAAGTCTGTTCACCATTGTTGACTAATGTGGTCAAGACACCTACAAACTTAAGGGTGGCCGCACATGGAATCGGAACCGGCTGGTACCGTGCCTCCGACCAGTTACACCACCTGCCATTGCGAAAAGTTGTTCGCATGAAGCAGTAACACCACTTGGCGAACCACAGCAGAAAAACCACGACCCACCTCAGCAGCCATCTGTTCGGACACCAGTTGAAAGGGACATTCCAGAGCTGAGGCGTTCGACAAGGCAAAGACCACCATTGTGGTTTAAAGCCTATCAAAGACATTAAGTTTTTATTGTGTTTTTCAGTTGTAAGATACTAAGACTCTTTTCGGAGGGGAATAATGTGGTATTGAGCACCTCTGTTTATCTAACCTAGTTGGCGCTTAGTACGCGCCTTATCACGTCAGCTGACACGTGCATTTGTATTTATATCAATCACGAACTGGGACTCAACAGTTGATCGAAGTAGTATCGGGGACAAAAGTCTCCGGACCGCCCAGCACTGTCGCCGGAGCAGCGGGGAGCGCATCGCCGCGCGCTCTCGCGGTGACGCACCCGGTGACCAGACCGAAGCTACGCGCATGCGCGTCTACCTTACCTGCGAGCATGCCGATTTACTCGCTCGGAGCCGCCGCTCGTCGGTCGTCGGGACGCACCGCTAGGCGCCGTTGCCGCAGTGGCACGCTGCTGACTCGACGCTGTCAGGCGCCTGTCGCCAGGGCTGCCGTTGGTGGCTATTTTGCGCCAAATTGGCTACTTTTCGACCCCGTCTAGCGGTGAAAATTTCACGTTGGCTCCTTGGCTACTTTTTGGCTACTCTGAACTTCTGTTTTGGCGCATTACTAGCCATTTTTTTGTAACTGCATATACAATAGACCTTATGCAAAAACAGGCGCCCCCTTGCGTTGACCGCGCGCGTTTCCGCCATGTTGGGGGGCTTCCGGATGCCGCAGTATATGGCAGTACGGGAATAGCGACGCGCACGTCCAAGATGCCCAAATTGCTCTGTACCTTGCTGTACACAAAGAGGACTCAATGATAACCAAGGAAACAAGGTAAGAGTGCTAGCTTCGTGCACTTTTTTTGTTTCTCGCCTGGAGCACGATGCGAGGCAGCGGGAAGCCTCTTGCGGGTGTCGAGCGCTTTTCGAGAGTTAATATTTAAATCGTAGACGAAGTTACAACACAAATAACCTTTACAGAACTAAAAAGGTTAATAAGTGGGCTGTTTGCTTGTCTTGTATTTGCCGAGGAGCTCTCCTGCCTGCTAGTATTTATGGCGCACTGCGTCGATCAGCTAGTAGTTTCTCACGCGGGATTAGTTTTGCGTCTGCGGCTCGGCTTCATGTGCCTGTTTTTATTTTTTTTAATCCTGAACCTTGGTTTCTTTTATAGAAGTCTTATGTAATCTTAAATTTGCGAAGTGTCACAGGCGGATGGATCCGCAACGGACCTTCAGCAGCCCGTGACAGTAACTAACGTACGCAGTAGGCAGCGTAAATCGATCATTTACCGTTCCTGGCCGGCTGCTCCATCGTCGCCTATTTTGTGAAGGTCGTATTTCCCAACCGATGGTGTGACCCCTAGTGCAGCGTCGGCAGTCATGGTCGGGCCATCATTTTACCGAATACCTACTATCGTGGGGCGCAGAAATGCGAGCAACACTGATGTTCAGGTCGTTTGTTTTTTTTATTTCAACGCACCGAAGCTACACCTGGGCTATGAGGCACGCAGTAGTGGAGGGCATTGGATTAATTTTCACTTCCTGGGGATCTATAACGTGCGCCGAAACCTCGATATACTGGCGTTCTCTTTTTCCGCCTCCATCAGAAAAACGGCCACTGCAGCCGGGATCGAATCCACGTCCTTCGGCTCAGCACTTCGACGCCTTAGCCACTGACCCACTGCAACGGGTTGATCAGGTGGCTACCACGCATTTTAGGCTTTATGTAAATTTGAAAACAGCTTATAAAGCCCCTAATGCTCGACTAATTGTTGTTCTGACTTATTTCATATAACTAACCTCACTGTAGCATGGTACACGAAGTTATCTCGCAATTGTGCATTAAACAGCAGTTTTCAGAAGACCATAACTACAAAATCTGTTCTTAGTTCCAATGTAAACAAGAAGTTGAGCAAAGCATGCATTGATCCAAATGCAGAAAAAAATATTTCCAGGTATGCAGCATATTTTACTGTGCATTTTCCTTTTGCAGATGCCTTTCCACTGCATACCAGATGAGTTGAAGGTGCGCAAAGCATGGCTAATCGCCATAAAGAGGGATCCCTCGTCAACATTGCGACTGCCCGGATTTGCTAAAAGCATTTCACAGAAAATGACTTCCTGAGGAACATAGCTAGTGGGCGCAGGATGCTGACACGGCTGTTCCATCAGTGTTTGCCTTCTCCAATCCAAAGAAAGCACGAAAGCCACCAAAAGCTCTTAAAATCGATCGCACACGGTCCGCACAAAGCAACTACGTTGACTCCGTGGCCACAAGCCCCCAACATGGCGGCGCTTGCTCGTTTCAGTTTTCTTCCGGGAGATGGCAGCAGTTTTGCTTAAGGGAAGGGAAGGGAAAAAAAGTACCACAACTGTGGGGGTGCACAGAGGATTAAAGCAAGGTTGTCCTCTATCACCGCTGCTGTTCATGCTTTACGTGATAAATATGGAAAGAAGGCTAGAAGAAAGTAATCTGGGTTATAATCTATCGTACAGATTAGGCGGAAATGTAGTTGAGCAGCGACTCCCGGGTTTAATGTATGCTGACGATATTGTACTGTTAGCAGATAGCCAGGAAGATTTACAAACTTTGGTTAATTGCTGTGGAGACGAAGGAGACGCTCTAGGATTCAGTTTTAGCGCAACTAAATCAGGTGTGATGATTTTTAACGATACAACTGATCAGGTGCTCACAATACAAGGCCACGAAATACCCAAAGTGGCCGAATACAAATACCTCGGGATATGGCTAAACGAAGGGCAGATATACACGGACAAGCATGAACAGGCTCTTAGGGCAAAAGGACGAAGAGACGCCGGGATAATGAAACATAGGGCATTATGGGGGTACAACAAATATGAAGTACTAAGAGGTATTTGGAAAGGAATAATGGTGCTGGGACTTACTTTCGGCAATGCGGTTCTGTGCTTAAGGGCAGAAGTTCATTGGAAGATTAGCACTAGGTGCCCACGGCAAAACCACAAACGAGGCAGTACAAGGGGATATGGGCTGGGCATCGTTCGAGGCACGGGAAGCTAAGAGTAAAATACTATATGAAGAACGCCTGAGGAAATTGGACGATAACAGATGGGCAGCTAAGGTATTTAAATATTTATACAGAAAGAGCGTTGACTCACAGTGGCGGAAAAGAACTAGAAAACTAACCAGTAAGTATGCCGGTCATGAGGACGGAGAAAGAAAGAGCATTAAACGGCAGGTTAAAAACGCGGAAGTTAAAAACTGGATGAATTCAATGGAAAAGAAACATAGTGTAGAACTATATCATTACTGGAAAAGGCAGATCAGGAAAGAATTTTTCTATGATAACTCAAGAGGCAGTGCCCTACTTTTTGAAGCTAGATCAGGGTGTCTTAGAACGCGCAGCTACAAAAAGAAATTTAGTTAGTTATATTGATTTTTATGGCGCAAAAGCAACTGAGGCTATGCTGCGCCAAACACAAGGTTAGAGTTTTTGTTAATGGTGAAGCTTTCTAAAAATACTTAAAGTTTGTTTAAAACGTTGGCTTCCTTGAGAAACCTAAAAATACATGAAATATCAACCAGTGCTCGATCACCTAAGATAGTTAGTTATATTGATTTTTATGGCGCAAAAGCAACTGAGGCTATGCTGCGCCAAACACAAGGTTAGAGTTTTTGTTAATGGTGAAGCTTTCTAAAAATACTTAGAGTTTGTTTAAAACGTTGGCTTCCTTGAGAAACCTAAAAATACATGAAATGTCAACCAGTGCTCGATCACCTAAGAGTAGCATGGGGTGTAATGGGATGCTTTCCCTGTAAAATGTTGTGAAATATTCCTTTCTTAGTTCTTCTAGTTTTATGCATGAAATTAAAATGTGGTTCACTGTGAGTTCAGCACCACACATTTCACAGAGAGGTTTGTTTTGTTTGGCTAGCAGAAAGTTGTGCGTGAGGTGGGTGTGTCCAATGCGGAGCCGACATAAAATAACTTCGGTAAAACGTTCTTGATGCCTACATGATTGCCATTCCCCTAAAATTGGTTTCACAGAATGTAATTTGTTGTTTGCGTGCTCTTCCCATGCTGCCTGCCACTTTTTTTTGAGTTTACTGTATATAAATTTTAAACAATCCCTGTGCGGTATGTTCACTTGCTTTATTTGGCTATTCCGGGCTTGTGCAGCGCATACATCTGCTTTCTCATTACCTAAAATTCCAACATGGCTAGGAACCCAGCAGAATTTAATGTTATGCTTTTGTTTTGTGATTTTAACAATGTTATGTATGATGTTACCTATTATGGGTTCAGCAGCATTTCTGGAGTGCAGTGCTTTGAGCATACTCAGGGAATCGGTGTAAATGATGCTATTTTTGATGTTTTCTCTTACTATTTTTTCTACAGCTACAAAGATGGCATAACACTCAGCAGTAAAAACCGATGCGAATTCTGGTAGTCGCATTATCTGTTTGTTTTTTCCTTGGATTACTGCACTTCCAACGTGACTTTCTGTTTTTGAGCCATCGGTATAAAATTCAATGTAAGTGCCATACTTTTCTTGTAGTGCAAAGAATTCCTGTAATATGTACTCATTTGGCGTTTGCTTTTTATCTAAATGTGTCATTGTGAGGTCACATACTGAAGGCAGGCTGTACCATGGTGGTAAATATTCATTCCTATGTGCAATATTCGGTAGGGCATCTAGTATTGTTAGCTCTTCACATTTATCTTCAAAGCGCAGCAGTAATGGTCTGATAGAATGTGGTTTGTTGATGAATAATCTTTTAGATGGGCACTTGGTGACAACTGGATGACAGAGATGTTTCGGAAGAGAACGGATTTTTAAGACGTATGTGCATGTTAGTGCGATTCTTCGGTCCTCAAGAGCGGGCTCATTAGTTTCAACGTATAGGCTGGCTACTGGTGATGTTCTGTATGCTCCAGATGATAGGCGGAGACCAAGATTATGAATGGGGTCTAATCTTTTCAAGTAGGATGCTCTTGCCGAGCCATATACTATGCACCCGTAGTCCAGCTTGGAGCGCACCAGAGAGCGATATATTTGTAAAAGGCTTGCTCTATCGGACCCCCACCGCTTCCGTGAGAGCACTTTTAAGACATTGAGGGCTTGAGAAGCTTTCTTTTTAAGGTTGTTAATGTGTGGTAGAAATGTGAGTTTCTTGTCGAAAGTTAGGCCTAAAAATTTGTGTTCTTGTTTAATTGGTAGCGCAGTGTGATTCAGGTATAGACTGGGATCGACCTGTAGGCCTCGTCGCAATGAGAAAAGAACAGCTACTGTTTTTTGAGGGGAAAATTTAAATCCATTTTTGTCTGCCCAAGAACCTAGTTTATTTAGTGTGATTTGTATTTGTCTCTCACAGGTTGATATGCTGGAGGACGTGCATGCTATTTGTAGGTCATCTACATAAACTGAATACATTATGGACTTGGGTATTACTTTAGCTAAGGAATTCATTTTTACTATGAAGAGTGTCGTGCTTAGAATGCACCCCTGGGGTACGCCGTTCTCTTGGGTGAAAGTCATGGAGAGAGTTGCTCCTAGGCGGACTCGGAATGTGCGGTTAGCCAGGAAGTCGTTCAAGCAGTTCAACATCCTGCCGCGGATACCTAGCTCTGCTAGGTCACGGAGGATGCCGAACTTCCACGTAGTATCGTAGGCCTTCTCCAGGTCGAAGAAGACCCCAATACAGTGCTGCTTGTGGATGAACGCCTCCCGGATGGTGTTTTCTAGGCGGACAAGGTGATCTGTGGTGGAGCATGTTTTCTTAAACCCACATTGGTGTTTATCTAGTAGTTGCCGAGATTCAAGTATGAAGGTCAGTCTAATGTTTATTACACTTTCGAAAGATTTAGCAATGCAGCTGGTGAGGGCTATTGGTCTGTAACTGCTAGGACTTGTTGGTGGTTTTCCGGGTTTGAGAAAGGGTATTATGACTGCTTTTTTCCACTCGTCAGGTATATTTCCAGTTATCCAGATTTTATTAAAGAATTTTAACAGTGCCTCTACAGCAGCCTCGGAGAGATGTGCAAGCATAGCGTAATGCACGTTGTCTGGTCCTGGTGCTGTCTTTTTTCCAGAAGATAATACCTTATTTATTTCTTGTAGTGTGAGAGGCTGGTTGTAATCCTCATGAACACCTGCTCCAGATGGAAATTTTTGTTTTTCAGCTATTGCTTTGTGTTTTTGAAATGTGCTTGTGTAGTTGGATGAGCTTGAGATCTCAGCAAAATGCTCGCCCAGTATGTTGGCCTGTTCTTCTAAAGATGTTTGTGTCCCGGGTGCTGTCAAGAGAGGAAGTGTGAAAGGGGTATGGTCACCAGTAAATTTACGCACTTTTTCCCACATTTTCTTTGATGTTGTTGAGCTGTTTATTGAGGAGACATATTTCTGCCAAGAGGTTTTTTCTGCATTTCTTCGGACATACCGCGCTCTGGCTTTTGCCTTCTTAAAGGTAAGTAAGTTCTCTGCAGTGGGATATCGACGCAGAGCGCTCCAGGCTTTGTTTTGTTGTTTTTTTGCTAATGTGCATTCTTTTGTCCACCACACTTTGTGTTTCTTTTGTGCAAGTCCTGTTGTTTGTGGTATAGCGAGTGTTGCGGCCGATATTATGCATTCAGTAAACTTCTGATTAATTTCATCTGTGCTAAGGTCTTCACAAAATTCCTTTTCTAGAGTGGCACTTTTTGTAAAGAGTGACCAGTCGGCAAGCTGAATTTTCCAGCGCCGTGGCCTTGTGGGGATGATTGGAGTGGATGATGAGAGCCTGATGACGGTAGGTAAGTGATCGCTGCCCATGGGGTCATTTAAAACATCCCATTTAAAATCGTTAAAAAGTAATGGTGATGCGAAGGCTAAATCGAGAGAGCTCATTTTTGCTGAGCTTGGGCAGCAATATGTGGCTTTTCCCGTATTTAAAAGACAGACATTATTCGAAAGTATAAAATCTTCGATTATTTGACCCCTAGAGTCACAGCGCTCGCTTCCCCAAAAAGGGGAGTGAGCGTTAAAGTCCCCAACTACTAGATACGGTTCTGGAAGTTCATTGATAAGTTCTTGTAAATCGGCGACTGTTAATGTAGAATGTGGAGGAATATATACAGAACAGATAGTTATAGTTTTGTAGCTGACAATGCTGACCGCAACTGCCTCCAGTTTTGTTGTGAGTCTGATCTCTTGAGCAGGGACGCCGCTTTGTACGACAATCGCGACGCCTCCCGAGAGTCTATTTGCCTGCTCACGATCTCGTCTAAAAGTTTTATAATGCTTCAGGATGTTTATATGTTGTGGACCTAGATTGGTTTCCTGGAGACATAAGGCTACGGGTGACATTGACCCTAAAATGTTTTTTATGTCATCGTAATTTCTCAACAATCCTCTACAGTTCCACTGAACTAGAAAAGCCATGTTTATGTTTGGGGTAGGGACAATAAAGTGTTTACTTATTTTCTGGGCCCGTTATGAGGGCCCTGTCCTTCTTCCGCTCAAGAGAGCTGTTCCGCCGCTGTAAAGCAGGCGGGCTGGGGGTTAGATCCATCACCTCGTCAGAGGTGCTGGAAGACCGCGGTGAAGCCGCGGGCGTGTGGGGTTCAGGCCTCCCCCGACGGGGGGAAGTCCTGCGGGATGCTGGCCCATGGGCCGGCATTCCCTGCTTTGGGGTTGGCAGAGCAGCTTTCGCTGCCTCTGCCTGGGGCGTGGGTGGCACTGCCACAGGCGCGGTGGAAGTGGCCGCGGCAGGTGCAGGAGTGCTGTGTGGTGCTACGCCCCTGCGCACCACATCAGCGAAGTTTGGTTTCGCTGTGAAAGAGAAAGTGTTTGTGACTGCGAATCGCTTTCTTGCTTCTCGAAATGATATATTCTCCTTTGTTTTTATGGTGATTATTTCCTTTTCCTTCTTCCAGGACGGACATGCCCTGGAGTACGCAGCATGGTCGCCTTCACAGTTAGCGCAGCGTAGAGCTGCGTCACATTCCTCAGAATGGTGGTCCTTTGACGCGCATTTCGCGCAAGTTTTGCGGCCTCGGCAACTCTGTGATCCGTGTCCAAACCGTTGACAATTAAAGCACCTTCGGGGGTTAGGGATATAGTGTCTAACATTTACTTTGAGGTATCCAACGTCGATGGTTTCTGGCAATGTGCATGTGTTGAAAGTCAGGACCAGGTGTTTGGTATCTACATCTTTGTTGTCCTTGCGGATTTTGATTCGGTACACATCAATGACGTTTTGATCGGAAAGGCCTTCCAGCATTTCTTTTTCTGTGAGATGTAGAAAATCATTTTCGAAGATGACGCCACGGACAGTGTTGAGGGATCGGTGTGCTGTGATGGAGACAGGTGTCTCCCCCATACACACTATGTTTGCGAGTTTGGAAGTTTGAACATTATCTCGGAGTTCCAGCAATAGATCGCCGCTGGCCATTTTTGATACTTTGTAGCCGGGGCCCAAAACTTCTGTTAAGCATTTCGATACGATGAAGGGGGATAGAATTCTGGCCTGTTTATCTTGCACTTCACTGTGGACGACATGGAATTTGGCGAATGTTGGTTTCTTTTTGGAAAAAAAGTACTCTGCTTCGTTCCGCACTCTTTTAAGAGAGCGATCAGGTTTGGAAAGGGGGGGAGCCATAAAAAATTGATGTTTTTCGGTCATGGTGCCAGCCACCCACCATGGAGCCCAACAAGGGGACGCGACAGGAACTTGAAAGAAAGTCCTGCCCACGCCAGCTGTACACCTTAACTATAACCTAATATGACTCAACTCAGGGTAGTTGGTCACACACGGTTAACCCTCGCCGCCAGGAAAAAGAGGAAAAAACGAAGAAAAGAGGAGTATACAGGAGAGTTGTAAGAAAGGAGATAGGAAAGTGAAAGATGGAGAGGAGAACAGGAAAAGGCGACTGCCGATTTCCCCCGGTCGGGTCAGGCCGGAGGTGCCGTCTACAGGAAGCTGGGGCCAAAGTGGTGTGTTGCCTCCGCCGAGGGGCCTTAAGGGTCCAAACGCTCGGCATCGGCTCAACCACCAGGATCCCCTTTTCCCCGGACACGGCGATGCCACGCACGGCTAAGCGCGGATGCTCGGGTCCGTGGTGACGCATTGTTCACCATCATCCCCCTGCGGGGATGTCCCTGCGGATGCTCGGGTTAACCCCGTGGTGTCGCCACTCACCAACGTCTGCATGCTGCAGACGCCTCCCTGCGGGGAAAAAAGAAATTTAACGAAGAAGATGACAGATGTGCAGTGTGTGGCATATGAAGGCCACATAGAGGCAATGAAATGCCAGTAAAAACCAGGCACACAAATTACAGTGTAGTAGAGGCTGCTATTTCTCTTCCCCAAAAATGGTGATTATAAACTGATATAGTCATTTAAGGCACCTGAGGTTACAAGCTTGCTTTCATAAAGGGCACTTGACAAATTATGTTGAGGGTCAAGTTATGAAAAAAGAAAGTCACCTTGGTACACAGGTTGTGATAAGGACAGTAGCTAAATATGAACAAGTGTCATAGCCCATCTATGGTGATGAATGGTGGTGCTGACAAATGTGTTATTTCTTTCTCAGATCTTCCAGCAACGTTCGAGATTTTGACGGGGTTCGAAGAAGAGGGTTCGAACACACCCCCACAGCAGCTCCTCATGGATATGCAGAGAGAAGCAGGACCAAGCCGTCAACTAAGCCAGTCACAAAATTCTCCGTTCACCCAGTCCCCCTGTCCATCATTGCCTTCACCCCTTATAATTTCGGCCGCACTGACCAACCAAGCATCAAACTGCCCCTACACCACAACTTCTGCTTCTGCAGAGAAGAAAACCCGCAAAAAAAGAAAAAATCAAGCACTGGACGCCGAAATCGCAAGCGTTAATGAAGCGCTGCAGGAAAAATTGGACTCAAATGAGCACTTCTGCCTGTCGCTAGCAAAGGAGCTCAACCAAGTACCGGAGGATCTGCAAGGGTACTGCAAGATTAAACTTCTGGAAATAATTATGCAGTTCAGAGTGGGCAGAGCGCCCACCTGTTCTGTGCAAGTGATGGACCCAGAAGGAGGTAGAGGAGAAGTGACCGGGACGGAAGGCAACGGAACGTCGTACGTCGCTGGGCGCCCGTAGTCGTAACGACGGTATCCGCGCGTGCGGCACCAGCGGGCCACATGACCAGCGAGACCGCAGGCATAGCAAATCGGGCGGTTATCTGGGGTGCGCCACGGAATCACACGGCGGGGACCGGTGCGAGGCAGAGGATGGTGAGTGAGTGGCAGTGCAGGGGCGAGCTGCTGCTGAGGGTATACGTTGACAGGTGGCGCATAAGCAGGCATAACAGGCTGAGGTCGTGGCCGGGCGACTGCTTCAGCATATGTCAGCGGTGCAGTCACCAGAGGGCGTGGATTAGCAGGCGGCAGGACCTCAGCTACCTGCTCCTGGATGACACGCTGAATAGAAGGCGACAGCGATGGCGTTGGAGCGGGTTGGCAGGTAACCAGCGATAATTGACGAGCGACCTCATCCCGCACAAACTGCTTGATGTGCTGAAGAAGTGTCGGCTGATCGTGGGCAGGACTGCCTGCTGCCAAGCTCGAAATGGTGTCGTCCGAGCAAGTGGTACGGCGGGGGACATGTCGCTGTTTGCGGAGCTCGTCGTAGCTCTGACACAGACACCACGTCGGAGACGGTTAGGGGATCTTTAGACAACAACATTTGAAACGCATCGTCCTTAATCCCTTTCAGAATGTGTCGGATTTTGTCAGCCTCGTTCATAGATGGATTGAGCCGCTTACACAAATCAACGACGTCCTCGATATAACTCGTGAAGTTCTCGCCGTTCTGCTGGGCACGACTGCGCAACCGTTGTTCAGCACGAAGTTTTCGGACAGCGAGGCGGCCGAAGACGTCAGTCAGGCTGGTCTTTAGAGCCGCCCAGGTAGTAAAATCCGCTTCGTGGTTGCGGAACCACAAATTGGCGACATCGGTCAAGTAGAAGATGACATTCGTGAGCTTAACGACGTCATCCCGTTTGTTGTAAGCACTCACGCGTTCGTAGGAGGCCAGCCAATCTTCTACATCGGTGTCGTCAGTGCCGCTGAAGATAGCAGGGTCGTGCTGACGGACGGCACCGGAACAGATGACAGCGGTGGCGACCGGTTGGGCCGAAGTTTCGGATGTCGTGGTAGAGCCTGGTAGCCTGGGCATCGTGGCGTAGCTCCAGGAGAAGAGCAAGCAGCACCTCCACGAAGTGTAATGTGGGGACTCGCACAGATAGTGTGGACGGCCACAGTCCTTGTCCCAGCAGTGCTTCTCAGCAGGCCGGCGTTCGCAAGCGCGCACCCGAGCTTCGTCTTCTATCTTCTTCGTCTCCTTCGTCGGCGCTAGCCGCTGGGGCAGCAAACCCCAACTCTCTCTCTTACATATATAACTAACAAAATACATGAAATAATCCCCAAAGGCACCATTCTTTAATAAAGAACAGCATCTTGCCACGGCACCTGGCCAACACTACTGAAATATTGCCCGTATATTTCCCGCACATAGCGGGCCTTGGTTCCGACGTTCCTTGCACTGCAGCGTGCCACTTGCAACGGAGTCTGTGCAAGCTGTTGCCGCCACTGGCCAAGCCTTCTTTGTCCGCTCATACTCACAGTCTGCATAGCCTGGTGCACAGTAGCAGCCCTCTCCTACACAATGCCTTCACTAGTTCTTCGGCATTCTTTGGCCCCTCTCCCATCGTCCTTTCCAAAATCCGCCAGCGGGACACCAGGACTCCAAATGCGTTCTCCGCACACCTCCTGTACCATAAAAAAAATATTTTTAATTTCAATGATGTCCAGACAAACAACACTTCCTCAGAACTACAAACATTTTGGTCAGTTAGCTGACTGCAGTGAACAGTCATCTTAACAAAAAGAAAGTTGCATTGCAACACAGGCTGTGGTTGCAAATATGGAAAGGTAATGCTGCAACCTTTAGCAGTTTGTTGTGCAAAAACTACCACAGCTAGGTTTACAGTAGTAGTTTATGGCTGAAGCACGCGAATAATTTGTTTGGTTTTTAGTTTTAATCGGGTTTAACATCTCAAAGCAACTCGGGCTGTAAGAGAGGTGCTGTAGTAGGGGCCTGACGTTCTTTAATGTGCAGTGACGTCGCACAGTACACGGGCCTCTATCATTTCGCCTAACCATCGCACCACCATCAAATCACCATCACAACAGAATGAATATAGCCGCACCGCAACAACCACTTTCAACCTGTCTTGTGACAATAACAAGAGAAAGTTCCTTATAACTACCTCACTTGCCAGTGCCAAGTGGGACAACAAAAAGCAAGGTGGATATTTGTCGTGCATCATCTACCTCTTCCTTATTCCACACATTAGCCACATGGTGTCACAATATGCACTATATGCCAACAGGTCTCCGCATTCACACACATACAAGGTACTCAGAGAAGTTCCATTTGAGATGTCATTGGAGATGGTGCAATAAGGATTTCTTCTCATCATAACAGAGAAAAACTGAAGAACAATAAACAAAGCTTGTCTCTTTTTTTTTTGTGACATAAGATACTTCTAGTGCTTCAAGGACAGTTTATTGCTAGTTTTTGCCTTGAGTTCTCAGTTATGCTTTAGATGTGCAGTCATTAGCACCTGTGTGCCTGCATGCCCTTTTTTTTCATTCATGTGAGGGAGGAAAGAACAGAAGCCAAGATGTACGTGGTTACCCAGCAGCTTTGGGAAGCCATTAAGATTCTCCGAGGCTAAAAATATTGAGAACCCCTGCACTAAATGATTGCATATTATTAAGATTTCGTAACATACATAAGGTCATGAGAGTTTTAATAGCACCAATTTTGTTCGTATTACCTTGCCCGGCTGAGGCGGTAGTTGAAGATCCGTTGGCTGGCTTCCAATCCCCGCCCAGGATATGGTCGTAAAAAGTCGTGGCGAAGCTGGAAAGCCTCGTCACCGACGAGAACACAGGGTGCAGGAATAGTTGTTCCAGGCAGACGCATATCTCTAGGCAGGTCCAGCCTTCCCGCTTCAAGGCGCTTCCCAAAATTGGATTCCAGAAGCACCCCCCCATCGCTCTGCTTTCCGTAGGCTCCAACATCAGCAACGACAAACCTGTAGTTGCTGTCGACTACGGCAAGCAGAACGATTGAGAAGGTGCCCTGAAATAAAGAAATGTGCAATGTTTACTTTAATGAAACTCTCACAGCGCCCCACAGCAACCAAAGTGTGACTCCCGGGATCTCTTAACAACACACGAAATGCAACCGCTGAGGGCATAAGCATTGCCAACTCTCAGTAGATCAAAATTGTCTAAAAGTTTTGCACAGCACAATCACCATGTGCTTTAGCACATACAGTGTGAAAAGAGGTTTAAATGCCTAAAAAAGTAGAGCAACTTTCTAGCTGTGACTTGCACGTTTGTAACGTATTAATAATAAGCATGTTTATTTTCGTCACTTGATGCACAGGAGTGAAAAGAGACGGCTGATGGAGGAGCTGTTCTTTTTGCAAGTTTGCAGAGAGTAGTATGATTGGATTTACAGTATAAACACAATTCTATAATGCATTCGCCACATGACCTGAATTCCTAATACCAATTTAAATTTTGCATTCAAACTTGCCTTGTAATTAAAGTACATGCTGCCGGACTTGGCAGGGGCCCGAATCTGCACGTGCTTCCCGTCGACAGCTCCAATGCAATTCGGGAACTGCCAATTTCTGTTGTATCCCTCAGCGACACGCAGCCAAGTCATGAGATCAGGATCCTGAAAAGTATGCATAGAAAGTAAGGGAAGAATGTGCATTAGGCAAACAGCAATATTGATGTATGAGGTTTGAGCGGCCTAACATAGCATTACTAACCTAACGAAGATAGAAGAGGCTAACAGCAAGGAACTGCCTTGCAGTTCCTAAGCAATGGATGAAAGCTGCCTTGATTCATGTTTCTTTGAACCAGATGTGCTTATCTGTGTCCGTGTGAGAATGTGCATGCTCCCATGGGGTAATGGAGCCCTAGTTCAAAGCACCTTAACTGTGCCTTGGACACAGTGGTATTACAAATTACTACAAAGAAAAGGCATGCATCAAAAAGTCTGGCGCTTATTCTTTTTTACGACCAAATGAGTGCCTGTGGAATGCATGAATCCAAAAGTGTTTTTAACTGCAGGATGTAGAATTGCAACACAGTTAAAACAAGCTAATAATATTCTTGGAAACATTGCCTGCTCTTTATTCCCAAAAAAATCATGCCACTGTGTGTACTCTGTGAAAGGATATGCATCAGGTAAACAATGTTGATTATATGGTCCTTAAACTTATCATCCAGAGATTGGCACAGACTGTCCAATTGAAATCAAGAGGCCCAGCAGGTATTCGTAGCTTTCAGTGCATCGGAAAGCTGCTATCAATATAACTACTACAGCAAACAATCGTCTTTTGACTGCTGCAGTTCTTGGCTTAACTTTCTCTAAACGAATGTTTTGCTATCACTGTATCCTCTTCTTTGGCCTCAGATGTAATACAAATAGCTTACCTCTTTTTAAATAATGACTACATATCTATATCCCATATCGGCCACCATAATAATAGCACTTACCGGCATGTACAGGGGCTGGAGCCTAGCCCACAGGGCCCGGCAGGTGGTACGCACAGCAGCCCGTGCAGTGGAGATCCCCACCCGAAACGGCAATGCCACATTTCGAATGAGGTCTCCGGATGACAAGTACCTGTCAAATGATTGTGCAGGGGAGAAATGCATGTGGAATAAAGTCTTGCTACAAGCTGCAACCAGTCACAGCTTTTCTAGAATGCAATGCAATGTCCTGCCACAGAATTGCAAGAGTGACAAGCAATTCAGGAAAAAGTCTTGTCCTAGGTTTGGCTCAAGTAGCACATTTATGTGGTAATGCATACAAGCAAAAATTTTGGGCCTTCCTTCAACTGATTTAGCGTCAGGAAAGTCCTTACTGCCCGTTCTGCATTTCTACACTGTGGCAAGCAATTTACATAAATACTTCACGCAAACTGCAGGCATAACAACACCTCCAAGCTTCCACTGTGGTGCACGAAAATGACTGCTTAGCCTGGCATTTGACGTACCTCAGTGTTATTGTCAACCTTTCAGCTGGGCATATTGGTTCTCTGATGGCATGGATCCTCTGTATGTCATCTTTTATAACCGCCAGGACAAAGTCGAACTGCTGAGGGGTCATTCGGTAGTATTTATGGAAATACTCTACGTCCCCTACCCTCATTTTTTGCATATGAAAAAAGAAAAGGCTATTATGGTTACCGAAACTTCTCCCTTCAGGAGGAACAAATAGAATGAGCAGAAATGTAAAGACAACGCTGCCGCATAAAAGTCTCTCCGGCCTGCTTTGATGCTCATGACATAGACAACATTACAGTGTCGAATATAAAGTACGCTCGTCAATACAGGCTTAGTTTACAATGTGGTAAGACACATGTGATTACAGCCGTGCATCTTGGGGTGACTGCTCCCGCTCGCACGGTCGTTCGCAGTCCACAAAATTAATTTCGCCAGCCGACCGTGAGCAGCCAGTTATTAAAATTAAAACGTCCTCAGGTGAGACTCACTGCTCGCGCCGGTGCAGTTACGCAACAGACAAGTGCGTGTCTATGTGCGCGAAGACGGGAGAACGGGGGGGGGAGAGAGGGTTGTTACCGATGGTCGTATAGATGAAATTCTCAGTACATGCTTCCAAACTCTCCTTGTTTTGCTCCGATGAGTATTGCTCGAGCGCTCTGAACATGTGCTAACCACTCCACGACGTCGCACTAAGGTCGTCAGACACAGCGTTCTGGGCACGCACAGTACAACTGCTGAGCTGCGCTAGCGCACTTCAGTTAAAACGAGAACGAGACGCGTCGCTCAGTGGATCAACGTCACCGATTTTTCGATGATCGACTGCACACCAAACAACATGAATGAAAAGCACTTTTCTTACCGTAGTGAAGAATTTGCTCTCCGTGTGGCGAGCTCTCCATGCTGGACGCACCCACCATCTCCGCTTCGTTTTTGCACGCTTGGCTTTCAGGAGAAGCAGCTTCTTTTTAAGCAGCAGCAGCTTCGTCGGCACGGAAGGTGTACAGACATAGCCGCGAATTTTAAGGACGGCAGGATCAAAGAAACGCTGCAGGAAGACCGAAAAGCTGCGGCTCAACTCGCCCACTCGCCTGCAGAGATGATGTTGCCAGTGGGTAGTCGCATACTTGATACAACTTAGTTTAAGCAGTTTTAGCTCTACAGAATGCAAAAATATATATACTTTGAACAAAATACAACAAAACCAAATGTTTTAACTACATATAATTGCTTTTTTTTGTTTAATAATTCTTTGCTCATAAAAATACCTCAGCACCAGTCTGGCAACTTGGAGTATAGGCGGAGCTTGAACGCACCGACTCGTCGTATCGTCGTAGCGTTCGTCAGCGACGCGTCGCGCCACAGTTCGCACGTGTTCCCCGCTTAACGCTGATCTAAAGTACTTTCTAAAGTACATGCATCCGAAACCATGCGCCATAGATGCAGCCGTGTAAACTGCATACACTAGGGGAGGAACGACCAGCACGGTACCGGTGAAATAACACTTGTGTACCCCAAGCGGACAAAGCTTCTGTTTTGTGCCTTCGGCTTGCCGACACCGGCGTCTACCATGGAAAAAGACGAAAGAGCAAAGCGCACGTTTTGAGAAGAATGGAGAAAGGACAAGAAACTGAGCAGTAAGCAAAACAGAAACTGTTCTTTAGGCGTTTAGTCGCATGGCGCTTAGCATCTAATATGCATATTACCATGCGTTTCAGGATGGATTTCGTAATGTGACAGCGGAACGACTGCTCACTGCAAGTACTGCAGTTCCAACATTCGACCCCACCAGAGTGATCTGTTGAAGCACGCAGAAACCAAAAAAAGCACAGCAAAAGCACAGTAATGCCAAGTTCGCAACGAAAACTGCCGCAGCTTCTAGCGTCTTCGAGTCAAGCGTACTATGAAAAGGCTCACCGAGAGTTAAGGATCGCCTTGTAAACTGCTGTGCACACAACCATAAATGCTGTCGACCAACTTGATGAGATTCTGCATTCCGAATTCAATGATTTTGGTCTGCACAGAACAAAATGAACAGCTATAAATATGAATGTTCTTTTTCCCGTACTTCACGGAAAACAAGGACAAAAACTGAATGGCTCTAGCTATTCCCTAACGATGGATGAATCAACCGATGTATCTACGACAAAGCAACTGTGCATGATTGTGCGGTTTCTGAGTTTAGAAGATAACAGGATTTGCAACCACCCTTCTTGATTTCCTAGAGCTGTCTGATGGAATGGCAGAAGCGCTTCACGACACGGTATTGAAGACGTTAGACAAGCACGGCCTATCGATCAAGAACTGTCTCGGACTCTGCACCGATGCCGCAAATGTCATTGTGCGGCAAACACAATTCTCTATTCAATCGTTTTAGTGAGGACAACAAAGACTTTATTCTTGTAAAATGCTCTTGCCACAGCCTGAACCTTGTGGCGTCCAAGTCGACGGAGGCGATTCTCTACGCGGTTGAGCAATTAGTGCGACAAACCTACAACTGCTTTGCACACAGCAGGTGCCAGCAAGATGCTTATAAGAGACTGTATGCCAGCATGACAGTGGAAGATGAACGTGCAAAACCACCGCCCAAGATTCTGTCGCTTTTGCACACGAGATGACTTGCTATTGCAGACTCTATAGAAAGAATTTTGTCGCAGTACCAGTCTCTCGACGAGTTTTTTGAGAAAGCAGATTGCAGCTACAAAGTGAGCATTTTGTGAGAGATGCATCCGGACAGAAAAAATTATGCTTACCTTGTTTTTCTTGCCTCAGTTCTCCATAACGTCAGGCGAGTGAACAAAATGTTCCAAACAAACACAACTTACCCACTGGTTGTGTTTCAAGAGCTCCAAAACTAGTATTTGGATATTCTGAGGCGGATTTTGAATCCATCAGTTTTGAGGCACAACACAACGCATAAGTTTTCAGGCACAGCACAACGGCAAATCTGCTGTCGCTAGACCTGGTGAAAATGAAGTCGATTTTCCTGCAACCAGAGGTAGCGGACCTAGGTGACGTCTTCAGAAAGATTTCACTAGTCCCTATCGAAGACCAAGGGGCCATGAGGGAGCGCTGTTTCGAATTCTTGAGGCAAATGGCGATAGGACAGCAGCAGCGACTTCCATATGCCTTCTCTGCACTTCGGAGACTGTATGCCATAAATACCGGTGGCATATAAAGTGCTAACAGCGTGAATGCGTAATGAAGCTACCGCTGCATTTTTCTGGATGTTCATCCATCGAACTGGAGTCTGAAATACACTTAGCAGTGCACTTCATCGCACATGTTTGACTTTCTGGCACCCAGCGGCATCGTACAAGGACACTTGCGGCGAATGCCCTTTTCAGCACCTGGCGCACAGAGCACTGAAAATTTTGACCCTTCCAATTTCTAATGCTGATGCAGAGTGCGTGTACTCTTGCGTGAACTTGATGAAAAAAGAGATCCGTAACAATATGAAGCTGGACTTGCTTATGGCGATTCTACGAATCAAATTTGGGCCACGACTCCAAGAAAAAACAGCGTCATCGTTTAACGTCCCTGCTGAGTTGTTGAATAGAATGTGCCAAAATTACTCTGGCAAGAACACAACCTACTCTAGATAAACTACGCGGACAGAACTTTTATTTATTTGCAAAGTACCTGAGGCTTGAAGGCCAAGCAAGAGACCCAAAATTCCGAGCTCTTTATTTACCGTTTTTGTGTTAATTCAAAATGATATTCTTTATTGTTCATTAATAAAAGTTTCTTATAATAATGGTTCTCTTCTACTTGGCGCCAAATGTGTAGCCAAGTAGAAAAGATCAGATGGCGTGGCTACTTTTGCCTACTTTTAGCTTCAATTCTGGCTCTTTTTGAAATAAGCCCAACGGCAACCCTGCCTGTCGCTTGCGCACGCCTATGATAACGCTGGTCGCTTGTGTTCGCCAATATTCGGCCATAATAAAGCAATAAAGAAGCGATTACAAAGCCGCAAACAGCGCATTTAGAGCGTCACTCGTGCGCTGCTGGCTCCGTATAGAGTAGAATGGTCAGACAAGACGCTTTTAACTTGGAGCGAGCAATGAGCACCTGCTATGTACAACGAAGAAAATAAATCCGCGTAAAGTTGTGGAGTGGGGAACAAAGATTTTAGAAAGACGCTTTAGCGCCTTCTTCTCCCTTATCTTTCTTTCTCATTTATTTATTACAAAGCACCGATTGCCAATCACTATCTAGGTTACCCATTTCAACATATTACGCTACTTACTGACATTTGTTTCAGTACAATGAAGGCCCGTAACACCGCCTTTTTCATTCCGCGGCTCATATTTAGCTTTAATTACTAATGACTATAAGACTACTACACATCTCCAATGCACCTTACAAAGTCATAAACGGAGCAGGTTCGACCCCCGGTGCCAGATGATTTCTTTTTCAACTTCGTTTGAAACTTCTAGTACTCTTTCCGACTGACACACGGCAACGGCCGACGACACCAGGTTTTCAGTGGAACAAGCTCTCGGGTGATACAGGCAACAAGCTGCGCGGCCGTAACTCACTTCTGAGTGGGCTATCAAACAGTCAATTCGTGCATGAGATATCGCTAGCGCGAACATGTGTTGCCCAATTGTTTCAGGTGCTGTGCGTTTGGTGGTCATCATTAACGTTAGTGGCGTGTCTTAAATACACGGGAAAAATATGTTTTTGGACTACGAGTGCTATATGCAGTAACTTGAAGGAATCAGAAATAAAATGGATTTGGAACACTTTTATTCAACTGGTGACTAGTGAAATGTCCATGCAAGGCGATCACTTGCGCTATCCACCGTGGCATTGGGTTGTAGAGCAATGTAATCCCATCTGGCCGTCTACGTAAACACCTCCCATTCATCCTTCACTGCATCGCATAAGGAGTCGGCCGTAGTGGGAATATCAAGGCGGGTGCTGAGTTGTCGTTTGATTAGGCCCCGCACATTTTCTATTGGGTTGAGGTCAGCTACTTTGGGGGGCCAGTTTAGCTGGCGCACTACGTAGCTGTCACTTTACGGGTAGTGTGAACTGGACTTTTGTCCTGTTGCAACTGAAAGTCACCATCAGGGAAAGGGCCGTCACGAACAAATGGCAACAGGTGGTGAGTGATAATGTTGCAGTACTCTTCTGACGTAAATGGCCCTTCGATGCTGACAAGCGGGCCGAGCCCATCCTTTGCTGATCGCCCCGCCCCACACACGTTTACAGTGCACCTCCCGCTGCAAAAAATGCTTTGGGTGTATTCCGGGAGGTACCTAAAAGTAGAGAAATAAGAACGGTGTTTTATATTAGTAAGCAATGCATGTTGCACTCAAAGAGAGGAAATAGCGTGTGAAATCATTAAAAGGAACGTTCGACAGGAAAAGGAGGAGTGGCGTAGACACGACACATGCAGGGACTGACTATACTGAGGCGTACTGAAGGGAACGTATTTTTGCCAGTACCAAACAAGCATGCTCACATGATTACAAACAAAAAAACCAAAACACAACTTACTGAATCAAAAAAATTAACTCTGCTTTACAAAATTCACCACGGGCGTACTACATACAACACCAGCGCGCGTTATAGAAGCCTAGGTGGCCAAACCTGCCCTGACACCTACCATAACCCAATATGCAGGGTGCAACCGGCAAGGGTATACTACCAAATCCTTGTCTTTTAGAGTAAAGTTATAAATAATATTAAAATAGAAATCAAAAAGAAGATTGCTTCGACATCTTATGGAAGCCAGCGCTACTACTTTATGGACGAAGACGCAGCTTCGCCTGAGTTCGAGGTCTCTCTAATTAAAGATGCATATAATTTGGGCATGGCATAACGAAGAAGGCGAAAATTCTGCGCAAAGGGAGGTACGCAGAGTAAAACTAATTACACATACCTTACAAAAAGCGATATGAAATAGACGAATTACACGCAGAGTTTTCAGGGTGTCACTCTAGAAATTTGCTGAAAATCACCGGAGAGCAGAGTGACCGTATCTAAAATTTTAGCCCCGAACAGGGTAGGAGATTTAACCTTCAAAATAAGCGTTTGTTTAGAGAGGCACCTTCTATTCAGAAAAAGCTTTGTTTAGAAATAAATACACGATTTCTGCAGTAGACTTAAGCGTGCTCACCTGCAGCTGAGTGGTCGCCGCACACGCCGTTGGTGGTCCCAGCGAGTGCTGAAAGTCGATTAGTTAGTTAGTTAGTTATATTGATTTTTATGGCGCAAAAGCAACTGAGGCTATACTGCGCCAAACACAAGGTTAGAGTTTTTGTTAATGGTGAAGCTTTCTAAAAATACTTAGAGTTTGTTTAAAACGTTGGGTTCCTTGAGAAACCTAAAAATACATGAAATATCAACCAGTGCTTGATCACCTAAGAGTAGCATGGGGTGTAATGGGATGCTTTCCCTGTAAAATGTTGTGAAATATTTCTTTCTTAGTTCTTCTAGTTTTATGCATGAAATTAAAATGTGGTTCACTGTGAGTTCAGCACCACACATTTCACAGAGAGGTTTGTTTTGTTTGGCTAGCAGAAAGTTGTGCGTGAGGTGGGTGTGTCCAATGAGGAGCCGACATAAAATAACTTCGGTAAAACGTTCTTGATGCCTACATGATTGCCATTCCCCTAAAATTGGTTTCACAGAATTTAATTTGTTGTTTACGTGATCTTGCCATGCGGCCTGCCACTTATTTCTGAGTTTACTGTTGATAAACTTTAAGCAATCCCTGTGCGGTATGCTCACTTGTTTTATTTGGCCATTCCGGGCTTGTGCAGCGCATACATCTGCTTTTTCATTACCTACGATTCCAACATGGCTAGGAACCCAGCAGAATTTAATGTTATGTTTTTGTTTTGTGATTTTAACAATGCTATGTATGATGTTACCTATTATGGGTTCAGCAGCATTTCTGGAGTGCAGTGCTTTGAGCATACTCCGGGAATCGGTGTAAATGATGCTATTTTAGATATTCTCTCTTACTATTTTTTCCACAGCTACAAAGATGGCATAACACTCAGCAGTAAAAACCGATGCGAATTCTGGTAGTCGCATTATCTGTTTGTTTTTTCCTTGGATTACTGCACTTCCAACGTGACTTTCTGTTTTTGAGCCATCGGTATAAAATTCAATGTAAGTGTCATACTTTTCTTGTAGTGCAAAGAATTCCTGTAATATGTACTCAGTTGGCGTTTGCTTTTTATCTAAATGTGTCATTGTGAGGTCACATACTGAAGGCAGGCTGTACCATGGTGGTAAATATTCATTCCTTTGTGCAATATTCGGTAGGGCATCTAGTACTGTTAGCTCTTCGCATTTATCTTCAAAGCGCAGTAGTAATGGTCTGATAGAGTGTGGTTTGTTGATGAATAATCTTTTAGATGGGCACTTGGTTACAACTGAATGGCAGAGATGTTTCGGAAAAGAACGGATTTTTAAGACATATGAGCATGTAAGGGCGATTCTTCGATCCTCAAGAGCGGCTTCATTAGTTTCAACGTAAAGGCTAACTACTGGTGATGTTCTGTATGCTCCGGATGATAGGCGCAGACCAAGATTATGAATGGGGTCTAATCTTTTTAAGTAGGATGCTCTTGCCGAACCATATACTATGCACCCGTAGTCCAGCTTGGAGCGCACCAGAGAGCGATATATTTGTAAAAGGCTTGCTCTATCGGACCCCCACCGCTTCCGTGAGAGAACTTTTAATATATTGAGGGCTTGAGAAGCTTTCTTTTTAAGGTTGTTAATATGTGGTAGAAATGCGAGTTTCTTGTCGAAAGTTACGCCTAAAAATTTGTGTTCTAGTTTAATTGGTAGCGCAGTGTGATTCAAGTATAGATTGGGATCGACCTGTAGGCCTCGTCGCAATGAAAAAAGAACAGCTACTGTTTTTTGAGGAGAAAATTTAAACCCATTTATGTCTGCCCAAGCACCTAGTTTATTTAGTGTGATTTGTATTTGTCTCTCACAGGTTGATATGCTGGAGGACGTGCATGCTATTTGTAGGTCATCTACATAGACTGAATACATTATGGACTTGGGTATTACTTTAGCTAAGGAATTCATTTTTACTATGAAGAGTGTCGTGCTTAGAATGCACCCCTGGGGTACGCCGTTCTCTTGGGTGAAAGTCATGGAGAGAGTTGCTCCTAGGCGGACTCGGAATGTGCGGTTAGCCAGGAAGTCGTTCAAGCAGTTCAACATCCTGCCGCGGATACCTAGCTCTGCTAGGTCACGGAGGATGCCGAACTTCCACGTAGTATCGTAGGCCTTCTCCAAGTCGAAGAAGACCCCAATACAGTGCTGCTTGTGGATGAACGCCTCCCGGATGGTGTTTTCTAGGCGGACAAGATGATCTGTGGTGGAGCATGTTTTCTTAAACCCACATTGGTGTTTATCTAGTAGTTGCCGAGATTCAAGTACGAAGGTCAATCTAATGTTTATTACACTTTCGAAAGATTTAGCAATGCAGCTGGTGAGGGCTATTGGTCTGTAACTGCTAGGACTTGTTGGTGGTTTTCCGGGTTTGAGAAAAGGTATTATGACTGCTTTTTTCCACTCGTCAGGTATATTTCCAGTTATCCAGATTTTATTAAAGAATTTTAACAGTGCCTCTACAGCAGCCTCGGAGAGATGTGCAAGCATAGCGTAATGCACGTTGTCTGGTCCCGGTGCTGTCTTTTTGCCAGAAGATAGTACCTTATTTAATTCTTCTAGTGTGAGAGGCTGGTTATAATCCTCATGAACACCTGCTCCAGATGGGAATCTTTGTTTCTCAGCTATTGCTTTGTGTTTTTGAAATGTGTTTGTGTAGTTGGATGAGCTTGAGATCTCAGCAAAATGCTCGCCCAGTATGTTGGCCTGTTCTTCTAAAGATGTTTGTGTCCCGGGTGCAATCAAGAGAGGAAGTGTGAAAGGGGTATGGTCACCAGTAAATTTACGCACTTTTTCCCACATTTTCTTTGATGTTATTGAACTATTTATTGAGGAGACATATTTCTGCCAAGAGGTTTTCTCTGCATTTCTTCGCACATACCGCGCTCTGGCTTTTGCCTTCTTAAAGGTGAGTAGGTTCTCTGCAGTGGGATATCGACGCAGAGCGCTCCAGGCTTTGTTTTGTTGTTTTTTTGCTAATGTGCATTCTTTTGTCCACCACACTTTGTGTTTCTTTTGTGCAAGTCCTGTTGTTTGTGGTATAGCGAGTGTTGCGGCCGATATTATGCATTCAGTAAACTTCTCATTAATTTCATCTGTGCTAAGGTCGTCACAAAATTCCTTTTCCAGAGTGGCACTTTTTGTAAAGAGTGACCAGTCGGCGAGCTGAATTTTCCAGCGCCGTGGCCTTGTGGGGATGATTGGAGTAGACGATGAGAGCCTGATGACGGTAGGTAAGTGATCGCTGCCCATGGGGTCATTTAAAACATCCCATTTAAAATCGTTAAAAAGTAATGGTGATGCGAAAGCTAAATCGAGAGAGCTCGTTTTTGCTGTGCTTGGACAGCAATATGTGGCTTTTCCCGTATTTAAAAGACAGACATTATTCGAAAGTATAAAACCTTCGATTGTTTGGCCTCTAGAGTCACAGCGTTCGCTTCCCCAAAACGGAGAGTGAGCGTTAAAATCGCCAACTACCAGAAATGGCTCCGGCAGTTCATCGATCAGGCCTTCTAGATCTTGGCATGTTAATGTGATGTGTGGGGGAAGATATACGGAACATATTGTTATGGTTTTGTAGCTGATGACGCTAACCGCAACCGCCTCAAGTTTCGTTTTCAGTTTGATTTCTTGAGCCGGGACGCCGCTTTGGGTGATGATTGCGACGCCTCCCGACAGTCTATTTGCATGTTCGCGATCACGTCTAAAAGTTTTATAATGTTTTAAGATATTTGAATGTTGTGGACCAAGATTGGTCTCCTGGAGACATAGAGCTAGAGGCATCACTGACCCTAGAATATGTGTTATATCACTGTAGTTCCTCAACATTCCTCTACAGTTCCATTGTATTATGGAAGCCATCTTAGTTTTGTGTTTGTACTGATTGAAAAAACTAGATCAAGTTGTTTATGGCCCCGTGACTCGGGGCCTGTCTCTTTTTGACCGATCCAGGGAGCTCCGCCGACCATCCGACGTGGACGGCGAGGGGCTGCCCGGGGTCGTGTCCATCGCCTCTGCGGAGGCACTGGACGACCGTGCAGGAGGCACATTGATTTTCGAATTTGACCTCGACCTGTGGGAAGAGGTCTTTGGGCCCGCCGACCCGGGGGTCTGCGTCCCCTCCTTTGGGGTAGGCGGAGTAGCGTGAGCTACTCCACCAGACGGCGCGGATGGCCCCACCACAGGCTCACTACGTGTGGCCTGGACAGGTGCCGAAGCCTGGTGTGGTGCGCCGTGCCCACGCACCACATCGGCGAAGTTTGTTTTTGCAGTGAAGGTGAATTTGTTTGTTTGAGAGTATTGCCTTCTTGCTTCTTTGAAAGAAATGTTTTGCGTAGTCTTGAGAGTAATGATTTCTTTCTCTTTTTTCCAGGACGGACAAGCCCTGGAGTAGGCAGCATGGTCGCCATCACAGTTTGCACACCGTAGGTTAGCAACACATTCTTCGGATTGGTGGTCCTTCAAAGAGCATTTTGCGCAAGTTTTGCGGCCGCGACAACTCTGGGAGCCGTGGCCAAATCTCTGGCAGTTGAAACATCTGCGTGGGTTGGGAATATACGGTCTTACATTTATTTTCAGGTAGCCTACTTCAATGGATTCGGGTAATGTGCTCATGTTGAATGTCAAGATCAGGTGTTTGGTGTCCACTTCTTTGCCATCCTTCCGGATCTTGATCCGGTGGACATCTATAACTTCTTGGTCAGTAAGTCCTTCGAGCATTTCCTTTTCAGAAAGGTGGACAAAATCTATTTCAGAGATGACGCCTCGTACAGTATTCAGAGACCGATGTGGGGTCACAGAGACAGGGATGTCCCCAATGGATACAATTGTTGCAACTTTTGAGTGTTGTATGCTGTCGCGCAGTTCAAGAAGTAAGTCGCCACTGGGCATTTTTGACACCTTGTAGCCAAGGCCTAAGGCATCCGTCAAGCGTTTTGAGACTTGGAATGGGGATATTATCCTTGCTTGTGTTTCTTCTGCTTTACTGTGAATGACATGAAATTTTGGAAAGGATACTTTTCTTTTCTGGAAAAAGTCATCTGCTTCGGTCCGCCCTCTCTTGAGAGAGCGATCAAGTTTTGAAAGGGGGGGGAGCCATAAAAAAATGTAGTTTTTCGGTCATGGTGCCAGCCACCCACCATGGAGTCCAACAAGGGGACGCGACAAGTACTTGAAAGAAAGTCCTGCCCACGCCAGCTATACACCTTAACTATAACCTAATATGACTCAACTCAGGGTAGTTGGTCACACACGGTTAACCCTCGCCGCCAGGAAAAAGAAAAAAACAAAGAAGAGAGGAGGATACAGGAAAGTTGTAAGAAAGGAAATAGGAAAGTGAAAGGTAGAGGGGAGGACAGGAAAAGGCGACTGCCGATTTCCCCCGGTCGGGTCAGGCCGGAGGTGCCGTCTACAGGAAGCTGGGGCCAAAGTGGTGTGTTGCCTTCACCGAGGGGCCTTAAGGGTCCAAACGCTCGGCATCGGCTCAACCACCAGGATCCCCTTTTCCCCGGACACGGCGATGCCACGCACGGATAAGCGCGGATGCTCGGGTCCGTGGTGACGCATTGTTCACCATCATCCCCCTGAGGGGATGTCCCTGCGGATGCTCGGGTTAACCCCGTGGTGTCGCCACTCACCAACGTCTGCATGCTGCAGACGCCTCCCTGCGGGGAGAAAGTCGATTGGTCTGAGAAGACAACTTCGCCCCAGTTTTCCACTGACCACTTCTCAACGACTTGTGCAACGGTCAACCTTTCTTTGCGCTGTTTTTGGGCTGCCACACAGCTCTGGAGACCTGCTTCGTGCAGTCTCCTCCGTATCATCTTGCATGAAACATTGAGAGCAAGAGCGTCCTTTAGTTCTTTTGCGCTGCGGAACGGCTCGGCAACTACCGCAGCCACAATTAGTCTGCACACATCTTGTCGTTGCCCTTGGTCTGTCGCTGCGTTGGGCATCACCTAACCACCCTTCATCATTTTTATAGGATTTGATTATCCTGTTCACGGTGTCTCTTGACCTATTAGTGCGGCGGAAAAATTCCCTTTGGGACACGCCTTCTATAAAAAAAAAACGCACAATGCGCCGTCTTTCTTCTACCGGTACCTTCGGCGCCATGATGCTGACTGAAGTCCAAGCTGGAGAACGGGTTGTTTCAATGTTTCAAACCAGCCAGTCACCGTGGTCAGAACATCTAGCATAGCTGTAAAAGCAGACCAAGGGCTTCCTGTATTGCCGCTCCATGGCTTGGAACACTCACCAAAGATGTCGGTTTCCCTGCGTGGACAGGCGCGCAGACCATGCAGCCCAGCGTTGCCTGCCTACTCGCTTTGCATAGCACCGTGAACGTGCGGTAGCCCGGTGAAAAGCGGGAACAACCGCGGGGTCATCAGGGTGGCGAGAAGCATAATGATCCGCCTGGCGACAAGGGATTAAGGAGGTGTACGTCCGGGTTTGGGTCGTCTTCATTTACGCCAGTGGTAATAGTACGTGTCGCGTGAACCGCAGAAAGAGTAGACAGTGCTGAAGACGGGTTGAATGTGGATAAACGATTGCCTGCGCGTAGAGTCCCATGACGTTATGAGTACGCTGCGTCATATTTTCCGAAGACGCGAGGGAGTGAGGGAGGTAAAAATAGGGCTCTGATCACTACTCCAAGTATGTGAATCAAAAGCCCCAAGAGGGTTACCTGGGCCTAACCACGAAGTCAAGTCAGGTGAATAGGGGCCACCTCGTTGGTGGGTAGAGGTATGCAGGTCGTTTAAAAGTTGAAAAAGAGAATAAACATTTATTTGTAAAAAGGAGCGGATTGTGGGCACAAAGGAATAATTTTTAAAGCTTCGATGTGTGCAGCCCTGGAGGAATCCATTTGGTATCCCCGCAATGTGTGTGCGCCGCTGAAGTCCCCACCAACCAGAATATGGATAACCGGGTTGTGTTTCCTTTGTCTGTGTCTTTTTTGCGCTCTGTCAAAAATGATACGCCATAAAACCACCAAAGCTTTTACATTTTGCGCAAAGATTGGTTGTAGCACCTCGGCAACCGCTTATGCGCGCAGCCGACGTGTACCTACGAGAACAGACAATTTGAAAATGTTCTTTTCAATAAAAGTTCCCCACGACGCTACACAATCCATCCTCCACGAACGAAGAAACCTAGTTAGTACTTCTGGCCCGCCTGATAAAGGGCTATCAAAAAACGCACAGCGCCTCAGCCGATGAGGAATCAAATGTTCGCGCTAGCATTGACTCATACCCGATTATTTCACAGCCCGCGTAGACATAAGTTATGCCCGCACAGCTCGTGTTCTATATTCTTCTTCTCCCTACAACATCAGACTGCCTAATTTTCCGTGCGCTCTCAAGTTTACAGCGTTCTGACCGTTCAAATGTGAAGAGGCCGCATAGTGCGAAAGGTACTCTGGATCCATTTTTTCGCAGCATTGTAATTGTTGAAGGCAAACAGCACAAGGCATCGAGGTATGCAACCTCACTGTCATATAATGAAATAGATGGCTTACTGATGCATAACCTTGTTTTTTTCCTCATGTGATATGCTTCCATAATCTCACGTGTTAATCGGGACGGGTGTTCGTAGAGGATATTACTGTAAGGCAATGAAGGAAAACAAGATTGGCAGTCTCGAACACGATCAGTTAGATTATTAGATTTGTTAGCTTCCTGATCATTTGCATGCTCTTTCAAACGTGTATTGATAAAACGCCCCTTCTGACCGATATATATTTGTCTGCATGACATTGGGATTTTGTATACTACCTCTTCTGCGCATGGCACATACATTGTTTCGTGCTTAACCCCACAAGTTGTTTCAGATTCTTTTTGTTGCTCAGCCTTTTTTTCCAAAACAGCACAAACCCTTTTAAGTTTCTTGGGTGCGGAAAAAACCACCCTACGCCATACCTTATTGCCACATTTTTAAGATTATCTGACAGGCGATGTACATAAGGGAGAATGGCACACTTTTTTCTTTCCTTCTCTTTTCCAGGACTAGGCACCGAACATGGTTTCTTAAGCTTTTTGGCTACCTGGTTACAGCCCAATAACATAACACCATCCGGGTATCCAGCTTCCTTTAACCTTTTAACTTTTTCATTGAAGCTATTGGTTGCCGTAGGGATACAAGATTATGATAATGAGGACGAAAGAGATGAGACCACAATCTCTTTTGTCCTCATTATCAAACTCTTGTATCCATATGGCAACCAATAGATCGTGCAGACTGCACGTGGCTCTTTGTAACAGACCTCGCCTCGTTGGCAGAGGTCTTGAGGTCCGTTGCCACGAGAGGCAGCATGACCTGCTTTGGAGGTGGTGTAGTAGTGTTAGCTACTTCCACCTGGGGCAAGGATGGCTCCGCCGCAGCCTCACTGCGTGAGGTCTGGGCAGGTGCCAGAGGCCGGAGTGATGGGTTGCCCCGTCGCACGCCATCGGCAAAGCTTGTATGTACAGTGAGAGAAAAATTGCTCGCCATTCTGATGCGTGTTCTTGCTTCTTTAAATGAAATGTTCTCTTTCGTTTTCAGTGTGATGATTTCTTTTTCCGTTTTCCACGATGGGCAAGACCTGGAGTAGGCTGGGTGTTCGCCTTCGCAGATGGCGCAGCGGAATGTGTTGTGTTGTGTTGGGTTTATTGGCGCATAAGCATCTAAGGCTATCATCAACAAGAACAAGGTATGGAAACTTGGCTTGAGCAGAGTGTGAAAACAAAGTTGATAAAAACGGTGGTGTAAAGGGCCTAAAAGTTATTTTTATTACCTGGCTGATTAAATACAAACTTTTTAGGAATGGCTGTTTGCAGAAGCTTTTAAAAGTTGGTTAACCTCCGTGGACATCCTTGGCTTGCCAAGGATCTCGAGGCCCCCCAACTACTCATAAAAACCTCAGCCTCCTTCTCAGGAATGAGAAAGTGGCTGAGGTGTATCGTTCTAAGTAGAGAAGCACAGGGTCGGAACATTACAGGTTTTGAAGAACACCGGCTTCCCTTAAAAAGCTAAAAACATCAAGCATACTAACGGGTGCATCTTCAGCTAAAATCAACGCTGGATGAAATGGGATATGTTCTTTGTAAAATGTTGCAAAATATTTTTTTCTTAATGATTCAAGTTTTGTGCATGATAGTAGTATGTGGTTTATGGTAAGTTCATGTCCGCATTGCTCGCAAACAGGTTTGTCTTCTTTTGTGAGCAGGAAGTTGTGTGTGAGATGTGTGTGTCCAATACAGAGACGGCATAAAATAACTTCGATGAATCATTTTTGGTGTGAGCATGATTTCCATTCGCCTAGGATGGGTGTTACTAAATGTAGCTTATTTTTTCTTTCGATATTCCATTGCGACTGCCATTTATTTCTTAGCTTGCATTGTACCAACTTCATACCATCATTGTAGGGGATGTTCACTTTCTTTATTTCTTTGTTCCGAGCTTTTCCAGCAAATTCATCTGCTTTCTCATTGCCAGCGATTCCAATGTGGCTGGGAACCCAGCAAAATTTTATGTCTTGTCCCTGTATTGTGGCGCTTGTTATGTTGTGTATGATATCCCCAATTTGTGGTGTCACTGCATTGCTATGGTGAAGTGAGGTTAGTATGCTCAGAGAATCAGTGTAAATGATGCTGTTCTGAATGTTCTCATTTATTATTTTTCTACAGCCACCAAGACTGCGTAACACTCGGCGGTGAAAATGGATGTACACTCAGGTAGCCGTACTATTTTTTCCCAATTATTCTGAACTACAGCACTTCCCACATAGTGCGCCGATTTTGATCCATCGGTATAAAATGCTTCGTATTCTCCGTACTTTTCGTTGAGTGCTAAATTTACTTGTAATATCTGTTCATGTGGAGTATGTTTTTTCTGAAATTGTGTTAATGTGAAGTCGCACACAGATGGTAGGCAGTACCAAGGCGGGAGTGGATCAGGTTTGCGGGCAATATTAGGTAATACGTTTATTATGTCTAGTTCTTGGCATTTCTCTTCAAAGCGGAGAAGAAGTGGTCTGATTGCTAGAGGTTTGTTGGTAAATAGTGTTCGGGATGGGCACTTTGTAACGAGTGGGTAACAGATGTGTTTAGGCTGGGAACGGATCTTTAAAATGTATGAGCATGTGAGCATTGTTCATCTGTCTGCAAGTGGTGGTTCATTGGTTTCGACGTACAGGCTATTTATGGGTGACGTCCTGTATGCACCAGTTGAAAGGCGCAATCCAGAATTGTGCACAGGATCCAGTCGCTTCAAGTACGATGGCCTTGCTGATCCATACACTATGCAACCATAATCTAAAACGGAACGTACTACAGAGCGATAAATGTGTAGAAGACATACCCGATCAGAACCCCAGTGTTTGCGTGATAGGAATTTCAGTATGTTCAGTGCTAGCGACGCCTTCTTTTTCAGTGCGTTTATGTGAGGCAGGAAAGTAAGTTTTTTGTCGAAGGTGATGCCTAGAAATTTGTGTTCGTTTTTGAAAGGCAGCTCGGTTTGGTTGAGGTGCAATGTTGGATTTGTGTGCAAGCCTCGTTTGAGTGAAAAAAGTAAGGCCACTGTTTTCTGTGTTGAGAACTGGAAACCATTCTTGTCTGCCCATGTTGCCATTTTGTTGATTGTAAGCTGTACTTGTCGTTCGCATGTGGATATATTGGAAGATGTACATGCTATCTGAAGATCATCAACATACATTGAATACATAATGGACCTTGCGATTATTTTTCTAATATAATTCATTTTTACAACGAAGAGAGTTGTGCTTAAAATGCACCCTTGAGGAACTCCATTTTCCTGAATGAAGTCCCTCGAAAGGGTCGAGCCTAGGCGGACATTAAATGAGCGGTTAGACAAAAAGTCTTTAATGCAGTTCAGCATTCTGCCACGGATGCCGAGCTTAGCTAAGTCCTGGAGAATCCCGAACCTCCAGGTTGTATCATATGCTTTTTCTAAATCAAAAAAGACGCTAAGACAGTGTTGTTTGTGTATAAAAGCTTCTCTGACAGTATTTTCAAGGCGGACTAAGTGATCTGCAGTGGAGCATCCTTTTTTAAATCCACACTGATGGATATCAAGCAGTTCACAGGATTGAAGAACAAAGGTTAGTCTTATATTTAGGACACTTTCGAAGGATTTGGCGAGGCAACTGGTTAAGGCTATGGGTCTATAACTGCTAGGAGAGGTTGGGGGTTTACTAGGTTTAAGAAACGGTACAATTATAGCTTTCTTCCAGGCTACAGGTATTTTCCCGGACATCCAAACTGTGTTGAAGAATCTCAAAAGTGCTTCTATGGCAGGCTCAGAAAGATGTGCAAGCATTTCATAATGTATATGGTCGGGTCCTGGAGCAGTTTTTTTTCCGGCAGACAGTACTCTGTTGATTTCTTGGCGGGTAATTAGACTATTGTATTTTTCATTTGCACCTCCAGTTGTTGGCAGCCGCTGTTTTTCAGCTGTATTTTTGTATTTTAAAAAGGACTGCGTGTAGTGTGATGAACTTGAAACTGCAGTGAAATGTTCCCCCAATATGTCTGCCTGTTCCTCTATGCTTGTTTGTGTGCCAGGTGTTGTTAAAAGCGGAATTGTGAATGGTGAAAAGCTACCGTTTAATTTTCGAACCTGCTCCCACATTTTTTTAGATGGGATCTGACTGTTGATAGATGAAACATAATTCTGCCATGAAGCTTTCTTGGCACTGCGACGGACGTACCGAGCTTTAGCTTTTGCCTTTTTAAAAATTAAGAGATTTTCATGTGTCGGATACCTAAGGAATTTACCCCAAGCTCTGTTTTGTTGTTTTTTAGCTTCTTTACATTCTTTTGTCCACCGTACTTTATGGTTTTGTCGCGTCACTCCTGACGACTGAGGAATAGCTGTGAGTGCGGCAGTTATGATACAATTAGTAAACTTTTCGTTTATCTGGTCGATAGTAAGATTTTCTAAAACTATATTTTCTAAAGTTGCCTTTGCTCTAAAAAGTGACCAGTCGGCGAGGTGGAGCTTCCAGCGACGTGGCCTTGTGGGGATTATTTCCGGTGGGGATGTTAAAGTGATTAGTACAGGGAGGTGATCGCTGCCATATGGATTGTTAATGACGTTCCAGTTAAAATCATTAAAAACAGAAGGTGAACTAAACGACAAATCTAAAAAGGTCATTTTCCCTGAGGTAGGGGAGCAGTATGTGGCTTTTTCTGTATTTAAAAGACACATTATTTGTGAGGATAAAATCTTCAATTATTTGACCCCTAGAGTCACGGTGCTCACTTCCCCAAAAAGGGGAGTGAGCGTTAAAGTCCCCAACTACTAGATACGGTTCTGGAAGTTCATTGACAAGTTCTTGTAAATCGTGGACTGTTAATGTAAAATGTGGAGGAATATATACAGAACAGATAGAAATTGTTTTATGGCTGACAACACTGACCGCAACAGCTTCAAGCTTTGTTTTGAGTGTGATTTCTCGAGCAGGGACGCCGCTTTGCACGACAATCGCGACGCCTCCAGAGAGTCTATTTGCCTGCTCACGATCGCGTCTAAAAGTTTTATAGTGTTTCAGGATATTTGCATGTTGTGGACCAAGATTGGTCTCCTGAAGACAAAGCTACGGGCGAGATTGACCCTAGAATATCTTTTATGTCACTGTAGTTCCTCAACATTCCTCTACAGTTCCACTGAACCAGAAAAACCATATTTATGTTTGGGATTGGAGTGATTGAGAGTTTACTTATTTTCTGGGGCCGTTATGACGGTCCTGTCTTTTTTACTCTCAAGGGAGCTGTTCCGCCGCTGTAAAGCAGGCAGGCTGGGAGTTTGGTCCATTACCTCGCAAGAGGTGCTGGACGACCGCGGGGAAGCCGCGGGTGGGTGAGTGTCAGGCCTCCCCCGACGGGGGGAAGTCCTGCGGGATGTCGACCCATGGGCCGGCACTCCCTGGCTTGGAGTTGGCAGAGCAGCCTTCGCTGTCCCTGCCTGGGGCGTGGGTGGCCCTGCCACAGGCGCAGTAGAACTGGCCTCGGCAGGTGCCGGAGTGCTGTGTGGTGCTACGCCCCCGCGCACCACATCAGCGAAGTTAGGTTTCGCTGTGAAGGAGAATGTGTTGGTAAGCGCAAAACGCCTCCTCGCTTCTTTGAATGAAATGTTTTCTTTGGTCTTAATGGTGATGATTTCTTTTTCCTTTTTCCAGGACGGACACGCCCTGGAGTACGCAGCGTGGTCGCCTTCGCAGTTTGCGCAGCGTAGTGCTGCGTCGCATTCCTGAGACTGGTGGTCCTTTGATGCGCATTTCGCGCAGGTTTTGCGGCCGCGGCAGCTCTGTGAGCCATGGCCAAACTTCTGGCAATTGAAACAGCGACGGGGATTGGGTATGTAATGCCTTACGGTGATTTTCAGGTATCCAACATCGATCGTTTCGGGCAAACTGCTGGTGTTAAACGTGAGGACCATGTGTTTGGTGTCTATTTCTTTGTTGTCTTTACGGATTTTGATTCTGTGCACTTCAATTACATTTTGATCGGAAAGTCCTTCAAGCATTTCGGTTTCTGTTAGATGGATGAAGTCAGCCTCTGAGATTACGCCTTTGACTGTGTTGAGGGATCGGTGGGGAGTTACGGAGACAGAGATGTCCCCTATGGAATCGATGTTTGAGAGTTTTGAGCACTGGATGCTCTCGCGTAGTTCAAGAAGTAGGTCGCCGCTGGGGCCATTTTTGATACCTTATAGCCAGGCCCTAAGGTATCTGTTAAACATTTGGTTACAAGGAATGGGGATATTATTCGAGCTTGCTTTTCGTCACCGTTGCTATGTATCACATGAAACTTTGTGAATGTAGGTTTCTTTTTCGAAAAAAAGTCTGCTGCCTCGTTCCGCACTCTTTTAAGAGAGCGATCAGGTTTTGAAAGGGGGGGAGCCATAAAAAATTGAGGTTTTTCGGTCATGGTGCCAGCCACCCACCATGGAGTCCAACAGGGGGACGCGACAGGAACTTGAAAGCAAGTCCTGCCCACGCCAGCTGTACACCTTAACTATAACCTAATATGACTCAACTCAGGGTAGTTGGTCACACACGGTTAACCCTCGCCGCCAGGAAAAAGAGGAAAAAACGAAGAAAAGAGGAGGAGACAGGAGAGTTGTAAGAAAGAGATAGGAAAGTGAAAGATAGAGGGGAGGACAGGAAAAGGCGACTGCCGATTTCCCCCGGTCGGGTCAGGCCGGAGGTGCCGTCTACAGGAAGCTGGGGCCAAAGTGGTGTGTTGCCTCCGCCGAGGGGCCTTAAGGGTCCAAACGCTCGGCATCGGCTCAACCACCAGGATCCCCTTTTCCCCGGACACGGCGATGCCACGCTCGACTAAGCGCGGATGCTCGGGTCCGTGGTGACGCATTGTTCACCATCATCCCCCTGCGGGGATGTCCCTGCGGATGCTCGGGTTAACCCCGTGGTGTCGCCACTCGCCAACGTCTGCATGCTGCAGACGCCTCCCTGCGGGGAGCATTGAAATCGAGGATCCGGAACTCAACGTTCTGCGTATTGTCGACGATGACGTGAGGGTGCCAGCACGGTCTAGTGTGCTTGTTCTTGTGCGTCATGACTTGTTTCACGACTACGAGGGCATCGCGGATGGGCACCTCCCGCTACTTCTCGAGAAGGAGATAGCCGTTGCTCAAGGACTCGTTCAACTCCATAACGGTTGTGCTACTGTCCTCCTGACGAATTTTGCTCAGGAGATGCGGCACCTCGCCAAGGAAACGGCTGTTGCCTTCCTTCACGACGTTACTGCCTCGCCTCGTTTATGCACCGCCGGGGCCAACCCTCAGGAGGAGTCTACATCTTGCCGTCTTCTTCAAACCGTTAAAATTAGCCCGGACTTGACGCCCGATCAAAGGAATCTTCTTTCGGCTCTTCTGACTGATTTCGCAGACTGCTTCGCCACTGGCTCCAAGGTCGGTCGTACTCCTGTCGCCAAGCACCGCATCATAACCGATGAGGCCACGTTACCGGTATGCCAACGCCCGTACCGGGTTTCTCCTAAGGAACGTGAAGCCATTCAAACGCAAGTGGATGATGAGGAAGAACGCAACGGGCCATTGGAGAAAGACGAAGTGACTCTGCTCCGTCTCGTGCTGACCTGACTGGCTGCCGGTGTTCCTCGGCGCAGGAGACTTCTTTGTAACGTTACGTTACAATATTTTAAATCACTGCTGTTTTTGAAGGACCAAGTGGAAATGGGCAGGTTTGTGACTTTCGACAACACAGCTGTATATGTGCATGACTGAATAACCGCATGTTTTGTAAGATGAATGAAACGAACGACATTGTAGTCTTAATTTCTTTGTCACACATCTGTTGACAGAAAACAGCAGTGTAGTGCAAACATCTTTGCTTTAAATGAAGGAATGTAGACTGAGAAGTAAAATTTCATTATTTCTTGAAATCAGCACAAGAAGCAACTTCCGCAGGAGCGATAAGCCTGAAGCCACCGCTGAAGAGTTGTTAATGGGAGTCTACAACGAAGGCACTGGTGAGTAGACTTTCATTGCCCAAGCGTATGAAACAGTCACTATAATGTATCGCATAAATTTACATCTCTGCAATGACTAATGAATGAATATTGCTAAGGGCAAAACTTGATATAGATTTTTTTTTTCACACTTTACAGGCTGTCAGCCAATTTCCCCAGAAGACACCCCCCAGGAAGTAGTGGACACTCCACAAACCAGCAGCAGGAGCTCAACTCTTGCTCCCAATGAATATGCCTACTTGCACACTCCACGGCCACAGAAAAGAGCAAAAAAAATCACTATGCTCAAGAAATTGAGAAGATAGAAAGCCTTCTACACCAAGATGAAGATGAACCTGGAATTTTCGGCCAACTAATCGCAAAAATAATGCGTGCATGCCCGAAAAGCTTGTGGCCAGATATAGAAATGGACCTATTGGCATCACTGAGGAAATATACAAAAAGAGAATAAAAGTTACATTGTAGCGTCCATGTTCTGTCATTTTTTGTCGCCTAACAACTTGTCTGAGTGAGCTAAATCTTTTTACCCACTCGTTCATCTACTTTTTATAGTCTCTAGTGAAAAGTATAGAATAGGTTTCCTTTACCCAGCCGCCACTTAGCCTGTAGTAGATGAAGCGGAGAGGCAAGCAGAAGGCAAAACATCAATGATCAGACACTATGTAAGCAAACACCAAATTTCACTCGTCAAAAAGAAAATTGCTGTTCCTTGAGCTTTCACGTTCTACATCGTCCTTTGTGTGCTGGTGGTTGAAACCCCGTATGTGGCCACTGCCATGGCACAGAGCCTTCGTGCACGAAGTGCTGGACAAAAATGTTGCGAGGATCTGATGCACTTTGTGAGAAGTTTTTCTTCTTGGTTCATTCCAACTCGATGAGATAATTTTTTTTTGTCTCATCTCTCCACTGGCCAGGGACAATGTTTCCAAACTCGTCGACTGTGTCAACATAGCCGGCTGGTACATGTTTCTGAAGTATCAGACATGAAGTTGCGTAGTACACAGCATGCCAGCACCGCAAACTCTGCATTATGAGGAAGAACGTTGAGGCGGTTGAGAACCCTCCAACGGGCAACAAGAATGCCAAAAGCATTCTCCACAATGCGTCTGCAAGTAAAAAAGAAATTTTTGTATTACACAATACTAAAAATAACAGCCACAAAAACACCAGATATGAAGTCTGAAATTTGAAAACGCATGCACAAAGCATAGAAATATTGTTGCACTGAATATTTTAGCGTCAGACATATACTAACGTAACATTCGTAGTTGGATCATTAAGGAACACACTGCAGACATGTCAACTTTAAGTCCATTTATCACGAGGCCAGTGTTACCAAAACATTGATCTTCCAGCTCGCTTAGTCCCAGCTTAGGCTACTGTTAAATACGACTGCTAGTATTTTGTTATTCAACTATTTTGATATTCAGGCCTTTGTAATTGATGGCATGGATTAGTTGATATGCTTTATTTTTTACTCTGAAAATGACTGCCATCGTCTTCAAAGGATTGACCCTCAGCCCGTTTGATTGTGGTCATGAGGATAACTTCACAAGGAAGTTGAGTTGAGTTTAAAGGGACCCTGAAAAGGTTTCTGCAATCATATTCTATTTGCAGCAACTCTGTAGAGGTGGTCTTTACGAGTATTCTAGTCCGATTCAGAAAGCTGCGCGTGGAACCAATAATTTAGAAACAATTTTTCAAACTTACCGCTCACAGCCGATTAGGGCGACACCTCACCGCGCATTTTTAGCCGCCCCTACCACATGACATAAACTGGGCAGCCTTGGCCATGGACTGGGCGACCCTTATCATTGGCTCTGCCAAATGACGTCACGAGCAATTTTTGCAATAATTCATTTGAAGCTGAGGACTGATGCTCCTTAAAATACTATTTTATTGATTACTTATTACTTTTTAAAACACACGTATACAGAGGTAAGAATCCAGCGCATTTCTTGAAGTTAATGAAGTACAGTGGTGAGCAGCCTTGTCTAGAGCGCTCGGGCGGTGCTCTTCCTTGCAAACAAATCCAGATTTTGTGGCAGCCTCTAAGGTCCAGCTGCAGCGCTTGCAAGGAAGTAGTGCCAGAGAGCCTCGTAAACAAAGCAGGCACGAAAACTTTGCCCTGTAATGAGGGGCTGCTCTCTGATTTCGGTTTTTGTTACCAAGTGCGCACTGCTCAAGCGCTCTAGACAAGGCTGCTCACCACTGTACTTCCGGTGGAGAAGGAAATCCGTCTGCTCACAAAAGCACGTGTTCTCGTCAAATCTTTGCGCCCGCCTTTGCGAGTTTCCTAGCTGCTGCTGCTGCCTCATTTCTCGTCGGAAATGGACCTCCCTTGCTGTGTAGTCGGATTTAAAGCCCAGGACAGGCACGGTGTTACGATGAGGCATCGTGTCCCAATAGGGGACAAGCGAGCAGGTTGGCTGCAACGCATCGGGCTGTCAGCATCGGACAGTCGCTGGGATCTAAGAAAGAGTCTGCGGTCGCCACTTCGCTCCTGATGCGTACCGGCGTAATCCCAGTTTGGTACAGCAATCTGGAATCAACATGAAGCTGCGGCTCAAATCCGACGCGCTGCCAACGATGTTTCTCCCCCCAAAGGTAAGTTTCCTGGCTTCGAGTTGTGCACACGTGCAGCATGTTCGCTCGCGAGCACTTTTAAGTTGTGCACACGTGCAGCATGTTCGCTTCGCGAGCACTTTTGAGTTGTGCACACGTGCAGCATGTTCGCTTCGCGAGCACTTTGCACATCTGTAGCAAATAGAGCTCAGGAAATGTACCCAGGCGAGCGTTTCCAAGCCTGGGAATTGCGCATGGAGTCGCGGGTGCATGAGCCGCACCCTGTTTTTGCGACCGCATGTATACTGTACCTCGTGTGCATTTTGTGGGAACAGCTTAAATTCCAGCCAGAGTTCCGCGACTAAGGCGGGGGGACGCCATAGTGGAGGGCTCGCGATAATTTCGACCTGCTGGGGTACTGAAATCGCACAATACACGGGCCTTTCGCATTTCGCTTCCATCAAAATGCGACCGCCGCCGCGGCTGGTGCCGAACCCGGGTCATTCGGGTCAGCAGCCGGGCATCCACTGAGCCACAGCGGCGGTCCATATGAGAGTTCTCCGAGCACGGATTTTCCACTTCGCTCCGCGATGTCGGCAGATCGCTTTGTTAGTCCTGCTATTTGTACCTATTGCGCTTTGAAATGCATAGTGCAAAAAGAAAACAGCTGCACATATGGGACAAGTCTACATGCATGAACAACATGTATATGCTAAGCATAGGCGCAACTGAACAGCTTTCTACAATACCACATAAGACATTACTGCTGAAGCAGAAATTATGCCACCTAATAGAACAAGTATATTATTTCCTGATGTGCTTTCACGCAGCAATGTGTTGAGCCTGCAGCACACTCTGGAAGCGATTCAGATGCTGTGGCTCTGCCTAGAGAGGTGCGAATATTTCTGGAGCTGTTAAGACAGCAGTGCTTCAAAGAAGTTCATTTTGCCTCATGGATGATGCAAGGCATATGGTTTGCACTGGCACATCAAGAGGAAACTTATTAACATATGCTAAGAGTATGTGACATACAGACGTCAGGTTCAACAGAACAGGTACTTGCTCGATTGGTTCATGCAACAGCAGTCTGTTGTTCCTCACTGTGTCCGTCTTTTGCTTGCCATGTTCATGTGCCATTGAATTCAGACTTATAGTTTCGTCTCAATGGTCATTAATAAACCTGGGAATGAGAAAGAAATCAATATTTTGTGTGTGCATATTTTATAACCACACCAGTATTATCTGTTTTCAGTAGATTTATGTAATTTCTTTCCAGCTGGTTCACAACTCTTCCTTTTTGCAATTTTTGTAATGTACACTTCACGCCTGGAGTGGCTAAAACTAAAAGCATGCAAAATAATTCATGTAAACTTCAGTATTGCTAAAAATACCCTTCCCTTGGAAACATCGCAAGCGTGCCCTTCAGGTGTCAGCAGGAAAACTGTGGCAATGCAGACGACATGGGAACACCAGTCAATTGGTAAGTGATCTATGAGAAAGCCGAGGTAGTATTCCAAAATGTGGTAGTTCGCAGTTATAAATACAACTTAAAATTAAAGGCTAGTAACTGCTGACAGCCAAAAGTGGATGTAAACCCTGCCACCCATTGCAAATATAAGCAAATTTTCAGCCACACAGGTGTGCCTTGGGCTGAAAACTCTGGTTGCTGCAAACGGAGAAGCTGGAATACAGGCTGACCAAGCAGTTGAGACCAATGCAGTTCAGACCAATGCACATTCAGCTGCAGCGGTGCCTGATCTGCTGCCACCTGTGCCAGCAATCTGTCAGCCTCTTCGTGGCTCCACACCAACACCAGTGGAAGTGAACGAGTCCCACTGCACTGAAGATGACAGTGAGGAGCACACAGCTGCAGACAAGGACCCCAGTTGTGTGTTGTCATCTGACAACAGCTTCTGCAGGTATTGATAGCTTCAGTCTTCCCTGTATCTCATTGCTTAAAATTTAAAGCCTCAGCTGCAGACAGCCAAGAAATTTTTCATTCCACTGCAACTGTAGATGGACAGACTTATCAAAACTAGCCGGATGATACATGGAATATGTGTCCAGTAGGGGCATGAGAGTATTCAAAATGTTCTATTTTGTCAAGTGAATCATACAGTAGACTGTTTCAACCTAATCAACTGCGTTCTTGAGTTTTGGAATAATTCGATGCAGCTACACGAATAATGCCACAAAGTTTGAGTAAGGCGCTTTCTAGCTTTCATCAAAGACAGGATCCACAGTGCAGTGTACTTCATTTGTGTGGTGGCATTCATAATTCTCACACTTGGCTTGGAATATCGGATGATGTGGCAATACTCCGATTTGCTTGGCAAAGCTTGATTTGATGCCCAATCTCACAGGCTATGGCACATATGCACCTCATGCCCCTCTCATCTAGTGAGATGTGGTGGTCGTATATTCGTAGCTACAGCTGCAACTTCTTAAGTTACAGCATCAAGCAATTAGCTGTCTCATTTAGAGCAAATATCTGCAGAAGTTGAGAATGTTCGTAAGAATGTTCGATTCGGTTTTGGAAAAAAAATTACTTGCACATAGTGTGCAGTTATTTGCAAGGGTACTTTTTCTTTTCCCGCTGATAGAAAGAAAAAATGCTGCATACTTTGATAGCAGCTTTATTTAACACACCTTTTTACAGCCAACACATCATGAGCTGGACGTTTACTGCCATCACTTATTGGTAGAAAACATTAAAAATCACACAGCACTGACTGCTGATGTCACTGCCCTTCGTTTACAGTGATCAAGAAGCAGGCCAGTCACTGGCCGATGTTCCCCTTCACAAGGAACGAAAGTTCCTCGTGTTTGAATGCTGCCTGCCACAGCTGCTTGACACCTGCACAGTGTGCGGAAAAACAAGGACTATAGACATGAGCACGGTGGGCAGCCTTCTCACTGTTAAAGGGGCTGCGAAACACTGCTTGGGGGGATACCGGCTTTACTTCAGGTGGGTTCTTTATGTCACACAGATGCTGACTTGAAAAGATTTACAGGAATCGATGCATAGGAACAGGAGTTAATCAGTGAAGAAATTTCAAAATACAAGCAAACAAAACGCTGCCCTCAACTCGATTTTGGCGGGGCTTCCCACTCCTATTTCGCTCTCCCCATGACAGCACCTGGCGCAACCAACCAAAACAGCCAGCCAGAGCACGTCGCGGAAGTTTGTACTCCATGGTTGCCTGCTCTCTGCAACTCGTTCTTGCTGAGACTGGCAGTGTCGTTTCCATGCCAGAGCGCTCCTAGTGGTGTATTTTTATTTTACTTGCTTTGCAGGGCTTTTATTTAAGACAAACAAGTAATTTTTGTTGATCTAATATAAAACGCAGACAGGTGACAAAATGTGTCTCTATTTATTCACACAGTTTGCAGTATATTTACTGTTTGTCCGATCATCAAGCTCGCGCCAGGTGATGTCATATCCGCTGCTAAAAAACCGCCACTGTGTGGCGACACCATCAGAGCCATGAAGTTGTTTTTGGGAGGACATTAAAATATTAAAGAACGGAATATACGCAGTATTACCGACGTTAATAGCACCATTATAACTCACTGTATGCAATCAACAGGCAAAACAGTTGACTAAGATTGTGTTTCTATGCCCCTTTAAGCGGGATTGTGTTTTGTTTTGTTTTGTTTTATGGCGCATAAGCGACTAAGGCTATCATGCGCCAAGCTCAGGGTATAAAATTGTTTTATATAGGATGTTGTACAAAAGTCTAAATGAACGGCGGTGTAAAGGGCCTAAAAAGTTAATTCCTGCAACCTAGTAAAAATATGAGAAAATTGTAGAAGTGACTGATGGTAAAAGCTTTAAATAGGGTCGGTAACCTCAGCAGCCATCCTTGGCTGGACAAGGATCTCGAGGTTCCCACCCGATGGAATAGGGACCTCAGCCATCTTCTCAGGAATGTGACAGTGGCTGAGGTGTTTCAAAAACAAGTAAGGCAAGATGAGGTATGTCAATAAATTGTAAAGCACGGGGTTAAATGCATGTTTCTAGAATTTATGTGTTAGAGTTGTTGTAACCTATAGTTTGTTTAGAATATTTGCTTCTTGTAAAAAGTTAAATGTGCAAGACAAGTCGACAAGTGCATTCTCTCCCAAAACCAGTGATGGATGAAAAGGGATTTGTTCATTGTAAAACCGTGTGAAATGTTTCTTCCTCAGTGTTTCGAGCTTTCGACATGAGTATAGCAAATGGTTCACGGTGAGGTCGTCTCCGCATGCATCACATATAGGTTTGTCTTGTTTTGCTAGTATGAAGTTGTGTGTGAGGTGTGTGTGTCCTATGCGAAGACGGCATAAAATGACTTCCTTAATGCGTTCCTGGTGAGTACATGTTTTCCATTCGCCCAACACAGGCTTAACCAAGTGGAGTTTATTATTTATTGTATTATTCCATGTTGCCTGCCATTTATCCCTTAGTTTAAAATGTACTAATTTCATGTAATCCTTAAACGGTAAATCTACTTTCTCGATTTGTTTGTTCCGGGCTTGAGCTGCGCATACGTCTGCTCTTTCATTTCCTTTTATACCGACGTGGCTAGGGACCCAACAGAATTTGACGTTTAGTCCGTGGGCAGTGGCTGTTATTATGTTACATATGATGTCGCCGAGTAGTGGCGTGACTGCATTTCTGATGTGAAGCGCTGTGAGTACACTGAGCGAATCTGTGAAAATAACGCTGTTGCTTATGTTCTCATTTACTATTTTCTCTACCGCAACCCAGATGGCATAACATTCAGCAGTGAAGATGGATGCATACTGCGGAAGTCTTATTATTTTTTCCCATCTTCCTTGTACTACGGCACTTCCAACACAATCGGCTGTTTTTGAACCGTCAGTATAAAAAGTTTCAAAGCCACTGTACCTTTCCTCGAGTGCGAGGAATTCTTGGATGATGTGTTGTGAGGGAGTTTGTGTTTTTCGGAACTGTGTAAGCGTGAGATCGCAGTCGGTGTGAAAATTATTCCATGGGGCAAGTGGGTCCCGTCTTTGAGCCATGTTAGGTAATGTGTCAGCTATGCCAAGATTCTGGCATATGTCTTCGAACCTTAAAATCAGAGGCCTGGTAGCTTGTGGTTTGTTCCTGAATATTACTCTAGAAGGGCACTTTGTTACGATGGAATAACAGATGTGTTTTGGCAAGGATCTCACTTTGAAAACATATGTACATGTAAGGGCGTTTCTTCTGACTTCTAGTGGGGGTTCATTTGTCTCGACGTAGAGACTGGTTATGGGCGATGTTCTGTAAGCGCCGCATGAAAGGCGAAGGCCTGAGTTATGTGTAGGGTCTAGTTTCTTCAGATACGATGGCCGTGCTGATCCGTACACTACGCATCCGTAGTCTAAGATGGAACGTGTCAAGGAGCGATAGATGTGTAGGAGGCATGCTCTATCAGACCCCCAGTGTTTTCGAGACAGTACTTTCATTATGTTAAGTGATTTAGTGGCTTTCTTTTTTAGGTTATTTATGTGGGGTAGGAATGTAAGTTTTCTGTCAAATGTTACGCCCAAAAATTTATGCTCCTTTTTAATAGGCAGCACTGTTTCATTTAAGTGGAGTGTGGGGTCGGTCTGTAAGCCTCTCTTCAGTGAAAAAAGAACGGCGACTGTTTTTTGAGGGGAAAACTTGAAACCATTTTTTTCAGCCCAAATTGCCAGTTTGTTTAACGTCAGCTGTATTTGTCGTTCACATGTTGAGAGGTTCGTGGAGGTGTACGCTATTTGGAGATCATCAACGTATGTAGAATACATAATAGACTTTGGCATTATTTTCGCAAGAGAATTCATTTTCACAATAAAGAGAGTTGTACTCAGAATACACCCCTGGGGCACTCCATTTTCTTGACTAAAATTTTTCGAGAGTGTTGAGCCAAGGCGGACTTGGAATGAACGGTCAGAGAGGAAATCCTTTATGCAGTTTAGCATCCTGCCGCAGATGCCTAGATCTGCAAGGTCACGAAGAATACCGAACCTCCATGTGGTGTCGTAAGCTTTTTCCATGTCGAAAAAAACTGCCAGGCAGTGTTGTCCGTGAATAAACGCCTCTCGTACTGTATTTTCAAGGCGGACTAGATGATCGGCCGTTGAGCACGCTTTCCTAAAACCGCATTGATGTATATCAAGCAGTGTACGGGATTCAAGGACGAACATTAACCGGATATTAAGAACACTTTCAAAAGTTTTGGCAAGACAACTTGTGAGCGCTATGGGTCTATAACTACCGGGGGAACTTGGTGGCTTTCCGGGTTTAAGGAAAGGTACAATTACTGCTTTCTTCCATTCCTCAGGTAGCTTCCCGGAGACCCATATTTTATTAAAAAACTTTAAAAGTGCTTCTACGGCAGGTTCTGAAAGATGGGCTAACATCTCATAATGGACTTTATCAGGCCCGGGTGCTGTTTGCTTTCCGGTGCAGAGTACTCTATTGATTTCTTCAAACGTTATTAAACTGTTGTATGTCTCATTCAACCTGCTATTCGTGGGAAGTCTTTGTTTTTCAGCAGTGTTTTTGTATTTTAGAAATGAGTCGGTATAGTGGAGGGAACTAGAAACTTGAGAGAAGTGCTCTCCCAAAATGTCTGCCTGTTCTTTGATGTTTGTTTGTCTGTCGGGGTCTGTCAGAAAAGGGATTGTGAAAGCGGAGAAGCACCCATTTAATCTACGCACTTGTTCCCACATTTTTTTCGACGTAATTGAGCTCTTTATTGATGACACAAACTTTTGCCATGATTCTTTTTCAGCTATGCGGCGTATATACCGGGCATTAGCTTTCGCTTTTTTAAAATTTATAAAGTTTTCCTGCGTTGGGTATCGTCGGAAAATCCCCCAGGCTTTATTTTGTTTCTGTTTTGCTTCTCTACATGTTTGTGTGTACCAGGGTTTATGGCCTGGTCGTACCGTTCCCGAAGTCTGAGGAATGGCTAATTGTGCTGCAGCAATAATACATGAGGTAAATATTTCGTTGAGTTCATCTATACTAGAATACTCTGTAGATATTTTATCGAGGCTGGCCTCAGCTCGGAAAAGTTCCCAGTCGGCTAAATGAAGCTTCCAGCGGCGTGGTTTTGTCAGGGTTACTGATGGTGGTGATGACATGTTAATGATAACTGGTAGGTGGTCGCTTCCATACGGATTGTCTAAAACATCCCAGTTAAAATCATTAAAAATAGAAGGCGAACTAAAAGACAGGTCTAAACAGCTCATTTTTCTAGTGCTGGGACTGCAATACGTTTGTTTCCCTGTATTTAGTAAGCAGACATTGTTGCATAGAATAAAATCTTCTAAAATACGGCCTCTAGTATCTGTTTGTTCGCTGCCCCAATAAGAGGAATGCGCATTAAAATCACCGACTACCAGATACGGCTCTGGTAGCTGTTGTAAAAGTGTTTCTAAGTCATGCAGTGTTACTGATAGTTGCGGCTGTAGATATACCGAGCATATGGTGATGGTTTTAAAATGGAGGACGGTGACTGCAACAGCTTCATACTTGGTTTTTATCTTGATTTCACGGGTTGCAACTCCACTCTGCACAATAATAGCAACACCTCCTGAGAGCCTATCAGCTTGCTCTCGGTCGCACCGAAAGACTTGATACTTCTTTAGGATATTCTGGTGTTTGGGACCTAAGTTTGTCTCCTGTAGGCATAAAGCCATAGGGGAAAATGTGTTTAGAAGTTCTTTTATATCAGAATAGTTATTTAATGCTCCACGACAGTTCCAATGTATAAGGAACGCCATGTTGGATGATTTTTGGGAGTGTCGTAAGGAAGTTACAGTAGAGGATTTGGGGGTGCCATTACTGGGCTCTTGTCTTTTCTTTTTCGCTCAAGCGAGCTGCGCCGCCGCTGAAGCGGGGGCGAGTTTGGCGTTGTGTCCATCGCCTCGCTAGAGGCTCTGGAGGTCCGCGGAGAACCCACGGGTGTGCGGTTTGTAGGCCTCTCCCGACTGGGGGAAGCCTTGCGGGCTGCCAACCCGGAGGCCGGCGGGCCCTTCTTCGAAAGTGGCAGAGCAGCTTTCACTGCATCTGCCCGGGGCGCGGATGGCCCTGCCCCAGGCTCACTGCGTGTGGCCTGGACAGGTGCCGAAGCCTGGAGTGATGCCCCGCCCCGTCGCACCACATCGGCGAAATTTGTTCTTGCTGTGAAGAGGAATGTGCCTTGTGTTTGACTGAATCGTTGACGTGCTTCTTTGAAAGTTATGTTTTCTTTTGTTTTGATGGTTATTATTTCCTTTTCTTTTTTCCAGGTCGGACACGACCTCGAGTACGCGGGGTGATCCCCTTCACAGTTAGGGCACTGCGGTGCTGCATTGCAATTTTCAGACTCATGATCGTGTGATGAACATTTAGCACAAGTTTGGCGGCCACGACAACTCTGGGATCCATGGCCAAATCTCTGGCACTTGAAACACCGGCGAGGATTTGGGATGTATGGTCTGACTGCTATTTTCATATAACCTACCTCTATGGTTTCGGGGAGTTGGCTGGACGCAAAAGAGAGAACTAAGTGCTTTGTTGGAATTTCTTTGTCATCTTTTCGGATTTTTATGCGCTGGACATTTGTGACATTCTGGTCTTTGAGACCTTCCAGCATTTCTTCTTCAGTCAGGGTGAGAAAGTCTTGTTCTGAGATGACACCTTTGACAGTGTTGAGGGATCTGTGGGCACTGACGGAAACAGGTATTTCTCCAAAGGTTGCTATGTTTGAGAGCTTGGAAAACTGTGTTTTGTCTTTGATTTGCAGTAGTAGGTCCCCACTGGCTAGCTTCGACACCTTGTAGCCAAGGCCCAGTGATTCTGTCAGAGACTTGGAAACTATGAAAGGAGAGATGATTCTTGCTTGCTTTTCTGTTGCCTCACTATGTACAACATGGTATCTGGGGAAGACTTCTTTTTTTTGCAGGAACTGCGCAGTGACATCGGTCCGCCCTCGTTTCTGAGGGCGATCATTTGTTTGAGGAAAGGAATCCATAAAAGAAAATTGTTATTCAGCTGTGGTGGCAGCCACCCACCATCGAGCCCAACACGGGGACGGGACAGGAACTTGCACGCAAGTCCTGCCCACGCCAGCTGTACACCTCAACTATAACCTAATATGACTCAACTCAGGGTAGTTGGTCACACACGGTTAACCCTCGCCGCCAGGAAAAAGAGGAAAAAACGAAGAAAACAGGAGGAGACAGGAGAGTTGTAAGAAAGAGATAGGAAAGTGAAAGATAGAGGGGAGGAAAGGAAAAGGCGACTGCCGATTTCCCCCGGTCGGGTCAGGCCGGAGGTGCCGTCTACAGGAAGCTGGGGCCAAAGTGGTGTGTTGCCTCCGCCGAGGGGCCTTAAAGGTCCAAACGCTCGGCATCGGCTCAACCACCAGGATCCCCTTTTCCCCGGACACGGCGATGCCACGCACGGCTAAGCGCGGATGCTCGGGTCCGTGGTGACACATGCTCACCATCATCCCCCTGCGGGGATGTCCCTGCGGATGCTCGGGTTAACCCCGTGGTGTCGCCACTCACCAACACAGCAGGAAAGTGACTGCTGGGGTAGTCAAAGCAGGACAGCACAAAAACTACTTCAGTGTTATCAAACTATGTGATTAGTGCATCTAGAAGTATTCTTGTCTCATATCTACACTGCTAGCAACTTCAAGCTGAACGCTAGGATTTCTTTTGCTATGGGAGTCAATGTCAAGTCACATGTTGGCATTGTCAAGTTACCCTCTTCTTATCTGTGCCTCAGTGCAATGACCAGTAGTCCTCAAATCTGTACGTGTAATCAAGCAGCTGTATTTGCTCTCATGAGAGTGGATCATTAAAAGTTGAACTACATAATTTGTTTTTCCAGAGGACGATGATACAAGGTGAGAAACAATAGGCCACTAAAAGAACATAATTTTGCGCAAACAAATATCACTAGCAACTGCATTTCGTTATTGAAAAAGTTGATTCCGTTTATCCTGGTGTAAAACATGCACGTTAATTTCTTTTCAGCTTTGTCCGTGCTGCTGCTGATGATGGTGGTGGTGAAAGGTTAGTGACAAAATGGAGGCTTTTTAGGTACAACCTTAGACCTACACCGCATGGTATCATGGGCCTGCCAAGGCAACATGGAAATAAACGTGATAAAAGAACTGACGATTGAGCAGCTGGAGAACATAGGCCCAAAAGTTCAGCAGGAGCACAGCTTTGAAAGTAATCTTTTTTTAAAGCGGTCTTGTTTAAACTGTTGCCATTAGTGAAAACAAAGAATACCCTCACAATCAGGAATACAGCTAGGATTTAGGGAAAATGTTCATGGTTCCTATGCAAAGTCTGTTACCATGCTGCTGCATATTTATCCTTGATCTCTGGCACTGCAGCTCCACGCAGGCAACGCAGGGGCATGGGGAGCCACTGCCTCGCCTGAGGCCACTCGCAGCTTTTGAGCGCGACCCACAAAGCTAAATGTCTGCAAAGAGACAGTCTGACCGCCGCTCTCGTCAATACGTGAGCAGTCAGCGCGACAGCGATAACTCTGAGAGGTTGGCTCTCGAGCCTCACTCTCACAGAGGCACTCGCGGCGGCGCTCGCGGTCGAGGCGACCACCTGCGCACGAGGCGGGGTGGTCCTTCCCAAACGTCCCGAGGGAGTGGATCTAGGTCCACGCCGATGCCAGCCTCTACGTCGGCAAACCCTCTGTCTGGTGATTCCCCCAGAGGTAGATTTCCATCCGCACAACAGAATAACCGCCGCTGGAAGGAGGCGTATTATCCAGATGCAGGGTACGAGTTGAAGCCAGCCCCGACACGACACGTGATCACCCCAGGGGCGGACGGCTTGACTACGCTGGTCGATCAAGTTTCACACGATCTGACAGCGAAAGCACCCACCTTTGGAAGAGTAGTGTCCAAGGCATGCCTGGCCTACTATTGTGCAGCGTCTTGCTACGCGCGGATGCTGTACATACACCAAGAGAACAAACACCCGCTCACGTTTGATGAGCGCGTCTTTGTTCAAAGGATGGTAGAGCTCAAGCTCCCACTTCCTGAACCCGTTTTCGACTTCGTGTCAGGATTCGGGAATGTAAGGCTCCCAGACGGAACCTTACTTGAATTTGAACTGCCAGAGCGGACTTATGTCCAGGCAGCAGCATGCCCTGGGTGGTTCGGCCGTCTATCCGCCAAGAACCACTTCATTTACAAGTCCATCCCGTGTCTCGCCGTGTATGCCCAACGCATATGCCAAGACCTCGCAGTAAGCACGGTAAGCAGAAATATGGGAACAACAGTAATTTAGTTATATTGATTTTTATGGCGCAAAAGCAACTGAGGCTATGCTGCGCCAAACACAAGGTTAGAGTTTTTGTTAATGGTGAAGCTTTTTAAAAATACTTAGAGTTTGTTTAAAACGTTGGCTTCCTTGAGAAACCTAAAAATACATGAAATGCCAACCAGTGCTCGATCACCTAAGAGTAGCATGGGGTGTAATGGGATGCTTTCCCTGTAAAATGTTGTGAAATATTTCTTTCTTAGTTCTTCTAGTTTTATGCATGAAATTAAAATGTGGTTCACTGTGAGTTCAGCACCACACATTTCACAGAGAGGTTTGTTTTGTTTGGCTAGCAGAAAGTTGTGCGTGAGGTGGGTGTGTCCAATGCGGAGCCGACATAAAATAACTTCGGTAAAACGTTCTTGATGCCTACATGATTGCCATTCCCCTAAAATTGGTTTCACAGAATGTAATTTGTTGTTTACGTGATCTTGCCATGCGGCCTGCCACTTATTTCTGAGTTTACTGTTGATAAACTTTAAGGAATCCCTGTGCGGTATGTTCACTTGCTTTATTTGGCCATTCCGGGCTTGTGCAGCGCATACATCTGCTTTCTCATTACCTACGATTCCAACATGGCTAGGAACCCAGCAGAATTTAATGTTATGTTCTTGTTTTGTGATTTTAACAATGTTATGTATGATGTTACCTATTATGGGTTCAGCTGCATTTCTGGAGTGCAGTGCTTTAAGCATACTCAGGGAATCGGTGTAAATGATGCTATTTTTGATGTTCTCTCTTACTATTTTTTCAACAGCTACAAAGACGGCATAACACTCAGCAGTAAAAACTGATGCGCATTCTGGTAGTCGCATTATCTGTTTGTTTTTTCCTTGGATTACTGCACTTCCAACGTGACTTTCTGTTTTTGAGCCATCGGTATAAAATTCAATGTAGGTGTCATACTTTTCTTGTAGTGCAAAGAATTCCTGTAATATGTACTCATTTGGCGTTTGCTTTTTATCTAAATGTGTCATTGTGAGGTCACATACTGAAGGCAGGCTGTACCATGGTGGTAAATATTCATTCCTTTGTGCAATATTCGGTAGGGCATCTAGTACTGTTAGCTCTTCACATTTATCTTCAAAGCGCAGCAGTAATGGTCTGATAGAATGTGGTTTGTTGATGAATAATCTTTTAGATGGGCACTTGGTTACAACTGGATGGCAGAGATGTTTCGGAAGAGAACGGATTTTTAAGACATATGAGCATGTAAGGGCGATTCTTCGATCCTCAAGAGCGGCTTCATTAGTTTCAACGTAAAGGCTAACTACTGGTGATGTTCTGTATGCTCCGGATGATAGGCGCAGACCAAGATTATGAATGGGGTCTAATCTTTTTAAGTAGGATGCTCTTGCCGAACCATATACTATGCACACGTAGTCCAGCTTGGAGCGCACCAGAGAGCGATATATTTGTAAAAGGCTTGCTCTATCGGACCCCCACCGCTTCCGTGAGAGAACTTTTAATATATTGAGGGCTTGAGAAGCTTTCTTTTTAAGGTTGTTAATATGTGGTAGAAATGTGAGTTTCTTGTCGAAAGTTACGCCTAAAAATTTGTGTTCTAGTTTAATTGGTAGCGCAGTGTGATTCAAGTATAGATTGGGATCGACCTGTAGGCCTCGTCGCAATGAAAAAAGAACAGCTACTGTTTTTTGAGGAGAAAATTTAAACCCATTTATGTCTGCCCAAGCACCTAGTTTATTTAGTGTGATTTGTATTTGTCTCTCACAGGTTGATATGCTGGAGGACGTGCATGCTATTTGTAGGTCATCTACATAGACTGAATACATTATGGACTTGGGTATTACTTTAGCTAAGGAATTCATTTTTACTATGAAGAGTGTCGTGCTTAGAATGCACCCCTGGGGTACGCCGTTCTCTTGGGTGAAAGTCATGGAGAGAGTTGCTCCTAGGCGGACTCGGAATGTGCGGTTAGCCAGGAAGTCGTTCAAGCAGTTCAACATCCTGCCGCGGATACCTAGCTCTGCTAGGTCACGGAGGATGCCGAACTTCCACGTAGTATCGTAGGCCTTCTCCAAGTCGAAGAAGAACCCAATACAGTGCTGCTTGTGGATGAACGCCTCCCGGATGGTGTTTTCTAGACGGACAAGGTGATCTGTGGTTGAGCATGCTTTCTTAAACCCACATTGGTGTGTATCTAATAGTTGCCGAGATTCAAGTATGAAGGTCAATCTAATGTTTATTACACTTTCGAAAGATTTAGCAATGAAGCTGGTGAGGGCTATTGGTCTGTAACTGCTAGGACTTGTTGGTGGTTTTCCTGGTTTGAGAAAAGGTATTATGACTGCTTTTTTCCACTCGTCAGGTATATTGCCAGTTATCCAGATTTTATTAAAGAATTTTAACAGTGCCTCTACAGCAGCCTCGGAGAGATGTGCAAGCATAGCGTAATGCACGTTGTCTGGTCCCGGTGCTGTCTTTTTGCCAGAAGATAGTACCTTATTTAATTCTTCTAGTGTGAGAGGCTGGTTATAATCCTCATGAACACCTGCTCCAGATGGGAATCTTTGTTTCTCAGCTATTGTTTTGTGTTTTTGAAATGTGTTTGTGTAGTTGGATGAGCTTGAGATCTCAGCAAAATGCTCGCCCAGTATGTTGGCCTGTTCTTCTAAAGATGTTTGTGTCCCGGGTGCTGTCAAGAGAGGAAGTGTGAAAGGGGTATGGTCACCAGTAAATTTACGCACTTTTTCCCACATTTTCTTTGATGTTATTGAACTATTTATTGAGGAGACATATTTCTGCCAAGAGGTTTTCTCTGCATTTCTTCGCACATACCGCGCTCTGGCTTTTGCCTTCTTAAAGGTGAGTAGGTTCTCTGCAGTGGGATATCGACGCAGAGCGCTCCAGGCTTTCTTTTGTTGTTTTTTTGCTAATGTGCATTCTTTTGTCCACCACACTTTGTGTTTCTTTTGTGCAAGTCCTGTTGTTTGTGGTATAGTGAGTGTTGCGGCCGATATTATGCATTCAGTAAACTTCTCATTAATTTCATCTGTGCTAAGGTCGTCACAAACTTCCTTTTCCAGAGTGGCACTTTTTGTAAAAAGTGACCAGTCGGCGAGCTGAATTTTCCAGCGCCGTGGCCTTGTGGGGATGATTGGAGTGGACGATGAGAGCCTGATGATGGTAGGTAAGTGATCGCTGCCCATGGGGTCATTTAAAACATCCCATTTAAAATCGTTAAAAAGTAATGGTGATGCGAAAGCTAAATCGAGAGAGCTCATTTTTGCTGAGCTTGGACAGCAATATGTGGCTTTTCCCGTATTTAAAAGACAGATATTATTCGAAAGTATAAAATCTTCGATTGTTTGTCCTCTAGAGTCACAGCGTTCGCTTCCCCAAAACGGAGAGTGAGCGTTAAAATCGCCAACTACCAGAAATGGCTCCGGCAGTTCATCGATCAGGCCTTCTAGATCTTGGCATGTTAATGTGATGTGTGGGGGAAGATATACGGAACATATTGTTATGGTTTTGTAGCTGATGACGCTAACCGCAACCGCCTCAAGTTTCGTTTTCAGTTTGATTTCTTGAGCCGGGACGCCGCTTTGGGTGATGATTGCGACGCCCCCCGACAGTCTATTTGCATGTTCGCGATCACGTCTAAAAGTTTTATAATGCTTTAAGATATTTGAATGTTGTGGCCCAAGATTGGTCTCCTGGAGACATAGAGCTAGAGGCATCACTGACCCTAGAATATGTGTTATATCACTGTAGTTCCTCAACATTCCTCTACAGTTCTATTGTATTATGAAAGCCATCTTAGTTTTGTGTTTGTACTGATTGAAAAAACTAGATCAAGTTGTTTATGGCCCTGTGACTCGGGGCCTGTCTCTTTTTGACCGATCCAGGGAGCTCCGCCGACCATCCGACGTGGACGGCGAGGGGCTGCCCGGGGTCATGTCCATCGCCTCTGCGGACGCACTGGACGACCGTGCAGGAGGCACATTGACTTTCGAATTTGACCTCGACCTGTGGGAAGAGGTCTTTGGGCCCGCTGACCCGGGGGTCTGCGTCCCCTCCTTTGGGGTAGGCGGAGTAGCGTGAGCTACTCCACCAGACGGCGCGGATGGCCCCACCACAGGCTCACTACGTGTGGCCTGGACAGGTGCCGAAGCCTGGTGTGGTGCGCCGCGCCCACGCACCACATCGGCGAAGTTTGTTTTTGCAGTGAAGGTGAATTTGTTTGTTTGAGAGTATTGCCTTCTTGCTTCTTTGAAAGAAATGTTTTGCGTAGTCTTGAGAGTAATGATTTCTTTCTCTTTTTTCCAGGACGGACAAGCCCTGGAGTAGGCAGCATGGTCGCCATCACAGTTTACACACCGTAGGTTAGCAACACATTCTTCGGATTGGTGGTCCTTCGAAGAGCATTCTGCGCAAGTTTTGCGGCCGCGACAACTCTGGGAGCCGTGGCCAAATCTCTGGCAGTTGAAACATCTGCGTGGATTGGGAATATACGGTCTTACATTTATTTTCAGGTAGCCTACTTCAATGGATTCGGGTAATGTGCTCATGTTGAATGTCAAGATCAGGTGTTTGGTGTCCACTTCTTTGCCATCCTTCCGGATCTTGATCCGGTGGACATCTATAACTTCTTGGTCAGTAAGTCCTTCGAGCATTTCCTTTTCAGAAAGGTGGACAAAGTCTATTTCAGAGATGACGCCTCGTACAGTATTCAGAGACCGATGTGGGGTCACAGTGACAGGAATGTCCCCAATGGATACAATTGTTGCAACTTTTGAGTGTTGTATGCTGTCGCGCAGTTCAAGAAGTAAGTCGCCACTGGCCATTTTTGACACCTTGTAGCCAAGGCCTAAGGCATCCGTCAAGCGTTTTGAGACTTGGAATGGGGATATTATCCTTGCTTGTGTTTCTTCTGCTTTACTGTGAATGACATGAAATTTTGGAAAGGATACTTTTCGTTTCTGGAAAAAGTCATCTGCTTCGGTCCGCCCTCTCTTGAGAGAGCGATCAAGTTTTGAAAGGGGGGGAGCCATAAAAAAATGTAGTTTTTCGGTCATGGTGCCAGCCACCCACCATGGAGTCCAACAAGGGGACGCGACAGGTACTTGAAAGAAAGTCCTGCCCACGCCAGCTGTACACCTTAACTATAACCTAATATGACTCAAATCAGGGTAGTTGGTCACACACGGTTAACCCTCGCCGCCAGGAAAGAAGGAAAAAACAAAGAAGAGAGGAGGATACAGGAAAGTTGTAAGAAAGGAAATACGAAAGTGAAAGATAGAGGGGAGGATAGGAAAAGGCGACTGCCGATTTCCCCCGGTCGGGTCAGGCCGGAGGTGCCGTCTACAGGAAGCTGGGGCCAAAGTGGTGTGTTGCCTCCGCCGAGGGGCCTTAAGGGTCCAAACGCTCGGCATCGGCTCAACCACCAGGATCCCCTTTTCCCCGGACACGGCGATGCCACGCACGGCTAAGCGCGGATGCTCGGGTCCGTGGTGACGCATTGTTCACCATCATCCCCCTGAGGGGATGTCCCTGCGGATGCTCGGGTTAACCCCGTGGTGTCGCCACTCACCAACGTCTGCATGCTGCAGACGCCTCCCTGCGGGGAGGAACAACAGTAAGGAAAATTTGCAATACCCTGGTAGATTTTCACATTCTTTTAATCCACCTACTTTGCACTAGGTTGTGTTCTGCTATAAACTGCACGTGCAAGAAAAGTTTCCTAATGAAATTCGTCTTGCAGATGCAGTCCGGACATGCCTGAGCAGGACGCTGCTCAGCTGCCACCTGCAAAACTGTACGTGGGACAGTTTCTGGCAGAACAATTACTTTGGTAAACAGGCGTACCAAGACAAGTTCTTTCGTCTAATGAAGAAAACTTTGTGTTGCATTACAGGCCACGCACATTGGAGAAAAAAAAAACCAGAAAATTGTCGGTGAGGTTTGCAATCTGTTCATTACTGAGAGTGTACATGTTTGTGTTCCCAAAGTTGAAGGCATTTGCAGTAAGGTTAACTGTGAGACTGTGGTTTGTCTATTGCTCTCCCTTGTCCAATCTCTTTTGCCCATGATTTCCTTCCATGACGTTTGGTGAACTGACTAACCAATTTGCACTACGCTAAATTGCTTGGTCTGCAGGAATGCTGGCGATGACAATGTCATGAGGGCTTGTGTGAGCCATTTGGCTCAGATTAAGGAACAGCGGAAACAGCAGAGATATCACATCGGGCTCCTTTGCATTCTGCTGGACGCTCGCCTGCGACTCCTGCCACAACACTTGGCTGAAGACCTGATGCACAATATTGAAATGATGACGTATAGCCAGCAGATACAGAGTAGGATTGAGTGATTGGAAATACAGACTGTTCCGAAATTAAAGCCGCTCTGCAGAACGCTGCTCACAGCTAAACCAGTGAATTGGTGGAGATCAAATTTCATGCAGAAATGGCATTTGGTCGGCAGAATTTCTTTCTACCACATTTCTTTGGGGTACTTGCCTGAATCAATAAGAAGTCGGATATTCCAATAGTTTGCAGCAACGACGAAACGAAATGGGTCGCTCTCTCAGTGATTGCACCGGTGGCGCCATCTCGTTGGTCAACCATGGAGATTAGGCAAAGGAGAGGGCTCTTTTTGGAGGAGGTTTGAAGACTTTTCAGCAACTGCTTTATCAATGACCACAAAAGGCTTAGTTTGGCGTTTCTTGGGGTAGAGCACCTTCAAACCTCCCGCAAAACTCTCCCCCACCTCCTTTGCCGAATTTCATGAATTTTTGTATCATGATTGAGCAGTTCATGATTGTTCATGATTGAGCAGTTCAATGGGGTTGTACTAGACTATGTTGTGTTTGCAACTTGTGAGCGAGGTGCAAGCGCGGGCCTGCAGAAAGTGACCCATCATATGAAGCATGGATGAGCTAGACAGCACAATACACTTCAACGCCGTCACTTTCATGCGCCACCTGAGAACACCAGGTGGTAATATAATGCAGACAACTTGAAATAAAAATCATTTCTATGCAGCTATCACTTCTACTCCTATAACAGCATTATTATTGAAACATGAGGTCGGCTGTTTGAGGTTTCTGGACTAGGCAAATATAAAGAGGAGTATAGTTGTGCTGTCCAGAGTCCAGTTCGAATTTCCCGCCCGGGGCGCCAGCTTCACCTGCAAACACTCAACTTTCAACTCCCTGCTCTTTCTCTTCCTTCTCCCTCTGCGCCTTTACTCTTCACTCCCGGGTTTTCACCTTACGTAATTGGTGACTCTTTTGTTCCTTCTATCGCGTTGCACGACTGTGGTAGGAAGGCATTTTTAGAAGTTGTAAATGCCTAGATAAAGTTCATTTTCCTTGTGTTTGCAACCTGTCATCTATCTGAGGAGTGGCCCCAACCTCAATGTGTGCCATGGAATCAGAATAGTAAAAATGCGATGACAGTACAGTCTGTGTCTTCGGCGGCTTCATTGGCTGGCTACAATCTTTGGAAGTTCCGTTTTCGCGTCACAGCCACGGACGACATGGCGTCGCAAGACTGCAAGTTGCCAGCTGTGCTCAAATGAGTTCGGACCAATCTCATTTTGCATGCTCTTTGCATGCTTTTGCATTTTGCAGTCACAGCAATCGTCACGCTCACGCTGTTCGGAGCGTTCAGCCATCTCAACAACAGCAATAGCGGAGGCTGGCGCGGTGCAAGTACAGGCTTCTCTTACGAAGAAAGAAGCTGCGGTGAAACTGGAAAAGACCTGGGTGGAAGCAAAGTGAGATAAGTGCAGCTGAATTTGAGCCCGAAAACAAATTTCCGCATGTACTTGTCTCCAACAAGTTGGAGCATGATCATGCGCGTGTCGTACTAAAAGCCCAAAATGCTTTCTAATGTCATTTATGTTGTGTCACTGGCGCTTACTTCAACTGAAATGGCGCAGCTCTAATGACCACAGCACATTTAGAGCTCTGATCACATTAGACAGAGCTGAAAAAATAAGAGAGCAGGCACTGCCCACTGAGCTTGGAGTTCAGAAATTCTCGTTTACAACTTTGTGAACAAAGAAAGCTTTCATCTCTATCAGCAATCAAGCGCAGCAAAGCCAAGCTGGACACTAAGTCACCAGTCATGCAATTGGAAAGAGAAGCGGCCACCACAAAAGCACAAGCGGAGATCCTGGAGGCTGCCGTAGATCAGCACGGCGGGAAGCATCACATCTGCCGGGCTGTCTCCGAGGCATCCGAAGACCACGCTCAACGTACCTTTGACTACGTGCTTGACCAATCTTACGTGCGCATCGGCCCGTGCTAGCGATCGCAGCAGCATGACAGAGGGGAGCGTTACGTCTATCAGAACGTTCATGAAGCACCTGAAAACCGTGCTTCATGCACACCAAGTGCTCTAATTCCTCCGTGTTCGCACCCTCTCCCCCGTAGTCCTACTCGGCAGGAGGAGGTATCAGTGCGCCGGATTCGGGCAGGGGTGGCTCTAACCCCATATGTCCATAGGTGGCATGTCAAAGATCTGCCGGCAACTGACAGGTGCCTTCACTGCGGCGCTGCACCGGAGATTTCTGATGTGCGGCACCTGTTGTGGACTTGCCCAGTGACGGCCGGCCTATGGTGGAACCGCAAAGGGGACTAACGTGAAGTGGACTGTGGACAATGAGTTCACCAGCAGCCTATGTGACTACCTCACCGAAACTGGTCTCCACTCCTTCTTTTAACTTTCTGTAAACTACATTCCACTCCCCCTTTCTCAACTTATGCCTCATGGCAGACTTTTCGAATAAACAAAAAGCATCTGATTTGACGCGACCTTGACAGTAGTACTCCGCTTACGAAGTTCAACAAATGCCCTTAAAATTATCGGTTGTGGACCCTCGAAGTCACGGCAAGCGAGGAACTTGACCTTCTCATGAAATGGCTTGGGACCGAGTCGTCAAGCTACGCAAAGAGGCTACGTTCCGTGCACGTCGAGAGTCCCGAGGCCGGGTTAAAGGTAGTTTGGGAAAGACTTGGGGAATGTAGCCCCAAAATTATAGAAGAGGCTGTCCTGAGGAGAACTTCGAGCTTCCCCAGACTGTCTGACGAAAACATCCAGATATTGAGAGAGCTGGGAGACCTGCTTCTTTAAGTTGATGGCTTGTGGTTTGGTTTATGGGGTTTAACGCCCCAAAGCGACTCAGGCTATGAGACGCAAGGTGAGGCTGCAAAATGTGACCTTCACCTGACTGGGCTCTCCTATCTGGAGAGAGCAAGAGGGGTTAATGCCCCAGTGCTTACAAGAGATGTGCATCGCGAACGGCTCGAAGTAGAAAAAAAATTATCAGGTCGCCTTTCCCTCTTCTTCTGTTCTTTGCCAACTTTATAGGGACCAAGCAAAAACGAGAAACTATCCTTGCTTCAAACTAAAATTCGCAAGCAGCACCCTTTTAAGGTTCACAAGAGCAGACAGATGGGCAACGAATGACAGCAGGAGAAAAACCAGTGCAAGTGACGGACGTGGAAGCAAGCACTGACCATCCGCCCCCAAACGCATTAAAGAAGTGGCGTGATACAACCAAGTATTGTCCTCTGCACAGGAAGCCGCACCCCCCTCCGCAAGTGTCGTGCCTTCAGAGAAAAGCCACCAGATAAACGAAAGTCTCTGCTGAAAAATTATGGGATAAACTTTAGGTGCTGTGCTTCTACAGACCACTTTGCAAGAGACTGCAAAACAGTTCTCAAATGTGACGAGTGTGGTAGCGATAAGCATGCCACGGCATTTCACGCTGGAAATGTCAGCCATAAGCCTCCTGTAGCTCAGAACAGTGCTGAAGATGCAAGTCCAGACCAGGATTCTGCACTTGAAATGTCATCTAAGTGCACAGAGGTCTGCGGTCTGAGCAACGGTGCCAAATCCTGCTCTAAGACCTGCTTGGAAAAAGTCAGTCATCCGACTCAGCCTCACAAGACTGCAAAAATGTATGCCATCTCAGATGACCAGAGCAACAGGTCCCTTGCAAGAACAGAGTTCTTCGACATTTGCGGACTCGGTGGTCACAGTTCCCCCCTCGACAAAAAGGACATGTGCTGGAACTACAGAGGCAATAGGAAGAAGGGCGTCTGGCTTTCTCATAGAAGATATTCATGGCTCCGTAAAGCTACCCTTGCCAACACTTACCAAGTGCAACGAGATGCCTAACAACAGGAACGAGATTCCAACGCCGGAAGTGGCATTGCATCACCCTCACTCATCTCAGAGCTGTAGCTAAATTTATTCCTGTTTTAGACCCAGAGGCCAAGATTTTGCTTATTCCTCAGAGTACTCAAGGTTCGAGAGCAGCGCAATGGTCCAGCTGATGCGCCATTTGCTCAGAGACTGGACCTGGCGTCTCGTCACGGCGGGCACGCAATGCAGCATCGCTGATGAGCGCCCATCTTGGCTCCGCATCAAGCAGCTGCTGGCTGCACCGATCTTCAGTGTCCCAGAGGTTAACTTCTCTCGGACCTCTTGGACAACAAAATTAACAACAGGGAGTCATCCCAAGTGACAGATCCCTGATCACCTCTGGGCCTTCTCCGGAAGCAATGGACGTGACTTCAGACTCCTCAGTGTCAGAGACATTCAGGGAGTTACCCAAAGAGAGGTGGAGTATTCTGGACCGCCTCAAGCCAAAAAAACATATTCCAGTCAAGCCGCCTCTCAATGGCGGCGATGTCTAAATAGGTTGCTTTACCGTTCCCCACAAACAAACATGACTGCGGAGAGCATCATCACGTGCAACTGCTGAGGGCTACTTAAAAACCTGGATGACATATACAAAATACTTGCAAACTACCAACCAAACATACGGAGTTCCCAAATCGGGTGGGATACGCCGGGTCTGTGGGCAGCGTGAGGCTGAGGGTGGAGATGAGCTCCGCCAGCTTACGTCCTCTTGCCTGTTCGAAGTGATGGCCCCAATGAAGGCTGGGAGCATTGAAGTCTCCAACGATCACTAGACGCTCTTTAGCTGCCATGTTGATTGCGCGAAGATTTCACTGAATGTTACGGGCGGCTAATGTGGAGGGCAGTATACATTGAGGATATGTTTTCATGGGTCGCGGCATCTGAGAAGCAGTACCCAGACCATTGTGTATTCTTGCTCGGTGCTCAAGTCTAAGTTGACCTCAACCAAGGCGTAAGCCTCATTCAATAGGATGCACGTCGTGGGGAATCCCCTAAAAGGTGCTATAGGACGAGAACTTAGCGTCTATGCCGGGCTCCTGCAGGGCAATAAGCGCCGGCATGTCACCTAGGGACTGCAAGTAAAGCTGGAGGTGTGACCGCTTTTTTCAAGCTCTGAAACCTCTGCAATTCCATTGGATGATCTGGAATTTTTTAAGGTTTTTAGCATTCCTGTTGGATCTACTAGTCATCTTGCTGTATTTATTTATGGGGTGGCCAGACTATCTCTGGCCGGGAGCCGGCGCAACCCCAGTGAGGGGCCGCACCGACCCACCGGCAGCCGACCATGAACAGTGTTCCTAGGCTGCTGGAGGGAGCCTGTTTTACGTCTGAGCTGTGAGGATTCGCAGCTAGCGGAGTTCTTAATTTGCTGCTGACCCAGGGCTGCAAGGCCTTAAGGACGGAGTCAGTCCATAAAGACGGGAAGTGCTTGCGTTAAGGCCGCCTTGAAAATGTCCTGGAAGGACTCCCGGACTGCTGACATGATTTGATTTGGAAGGGCCGCCACTTGCTTGGTTTGGCGCTGCAGGGACTCGAGGCTGCCGACGTGACCAGCAGTGGAAACTGATCCAACTGCCGTGAGACGCTAGTGAGGCAGGATGTCAAGGATGATCCGTCATCCTCGTCCTCTGGCTCATTTACACCAGCCTGTTTGGCCTCTAATTCTTGAATTTTGCGAGCTAGAATTCGTTTCCGGTGCCTCAGCTCCTCTAAGTGCTGTTGTAGGGCGGTTTCGGTAGGGGAGCGATGGGGAGGCGGCCCGGACACTGCCCTACTCCAACTGCTCACCTGTGGTTGGACGGGTGCCAAGGGCGGGAAGTCCCTGGCGTTGAGGAGCAGAGGGCCCCGCCCATGGGTCCCGGACGTGACAGTTCTCGATGGCCCAATTTGGGCCTTGGGTTAGCTGGCGCTTTCATGGCCTTGGGCGGAGGACCCTGCTTGGGCCCCGTCTTTGTCCTCGGCTTGAATTCGGGTGGGGACCCCAGTTTGGTGGCTTTCTGGAACCTGGTTGGGTGGCTGCCTCCACACATGAGGCAGCTTGGAATACACTCACGTTCCACTGGGCCGTCATTAGTGGCGCCAGGAACACACATCTGCAGCGCCCAGGCTGCGGTCGTGGGCACGCATCGGCCCGATGGCCCACTGTGCCACAGCGTGGCATGCAGGCACTGTCTTCTTATACAGGTGAACAGGGAGTCCTTCGTAGCTGTACAACTGTCTGTGGCACCTTGATCCCCGTGAAGGTGATCACCGCAACTGGGGTTCCCGCCCAGCTTGTGCACAGACACCACATTTAGTTCCGCACTGAGTTTGCGTTCCACGGTTTCGGACATTTCGTCCGGCAAGACAGTCCGACGCCCCGACAAAACTCACTGGGAGTTCCCGGAATGATAGCTCGCGGTCCCCGACCGGCAGCATAATATCCCGGAGTAGCTTCTCCGCGGCGTCGACTGATTTGAGCGCACAGATTAGCACGTTTTGGACCGGAACGGGTCACACCACAAGTACTGCATTTGCATCGTCCCCGAGGATCCTGTCGATTGCAGTGCCGGCTTGTCCAGGACCAAAAGGTGCCTTGAGGTCGAGCGCGTTTCGCGGTTTGAGCACCACTATGATCTCATGATCTCATCTCATCTCAGCACCAGCGTCCCTCGATGCCGCCACTGTGTTCTTTCCGCAGCGGACGCAGACCACATCCTGGAGGTATTCGTCCTCGGTTGGTAGAGGTGCCTCGGCTTAAATCGTATCCTCAGTTTGAGTCGTGTCCATTCTTACGATCCGCAAGGTCTGCAGGTCGTATCCGGTGACTTGATGGTTTGGTTTGGTTTATGGGGTTTAACGTCCCAAAGCGACTAAGGCTATGAGAGACGCCGTAGTGAAGGGCTCCGGAAATTTCGACCACCTGGGGTTCTTTAACGTGCACTGACATCGCACAGTACACGGGCCTCTAGAATTTCTCCTCCAAAGAAATTCTAGCCGCCGCGGCCGGGATCGAACCCGCGTCTTTCGGGTCAGCAGCCGAGCACCATAGCCACTGAGCCACCGCGGCGGCGCCGGTGACTTGAGTTCGAGTCGTAAGAGCTGAGGGATCCCCGACTGGGGCCATAGCGGGCCCCGGCGCCGTTAGGCTTAGCACCACCGCGGCTTGGCGAAAGCTGTAAATGACCGAAAATTGGTCAAAAATTGGCCCAAGTAACAAAGGTGGAGTACACGCGTGCCACTGAGGTTCCTGGAGAAGATGATACCAGGCTTACAGGGGGGAAAGTTGATGTATCGCAATTAATTGCAATCTGTCCCAAAGCCGACGTGGTATGCGACTGCTCCTGACGACGCTAGCTCCCCCCTCCAGGCGGAGTTCCTTCCCATGAACACGACAGCCGTACTCCAACCTATGGACCAGGGTGTGATTTGCAATGTGAAGGTATTCTACTGCCGCCGCGTCCATAGAAGGATTATCCTGTGTATGGACAGGGACAAAGAGTACACCGTAGACCATTCAGATTTTGGCATTGTCACCTGCCATGAGGACATATTAGCTGACATGTCAGCTAATATGTAATATGTCCTCAGTTGCGTTCAGCTCACCATCTAAAAGTTGCTTGCATTTTTTTCTGTTTAGATTTAGCACCTTGCCTTAATTGGAGCGTCGTGCCAAAAGGATATAGTGCGCCAAATGATGAAGCGCTGCATCACGGACGAGTTGGCAAAGGAATATTGCCTGGCTGGCCGAAAGGGCAAGAAGCCATTTTCAAAGCTTAATATCATGAGCGTAATCATGGGTGTGTACCGATTTTCTTTTCACTGCAGAGAAAAATTCATTTTTGCAGGAATCTGTCATTTTAATTCATCACGGAAAAAAAGAAAAGCAGTTTGCCTGTCACAACATCGATCAAGTCAAGGGCAAGCAGCCTTGTACATTATTTTAGAGTGATGAATCCATACTCAAGTAGGTTACTTTAGATACCAATTTGAAAGTGGATTTTCTGAGTCATATAATAGAATGAGGTGCACAGTTCAACGTATGCACGTTCACAGTTCATAGAAGACATGTAAGGGGGGGGGGGGTTGATATATTTGTAGCAAATATCAGTTTCTAGGTTTACTGCTGCAAGACAGTGATACTGGTTTGTTTTTGACGTGGGCCTGCGGCAATCCTGCCCGTTGGGCAAAGAAGTGGACTTAAGACGTGATATTTTGACGTGGGCCTGCGGCAATCCTGCCCGTTGGGCAAAGAAGTGGACTTAAGATGTGATATTGGGGACCATTTTCGTCTTGCGCCAGCACGCTGCAAAAAACGGCAAGTCTATTATACTTGTGTAGGGAAGCTGGACTACCATTTAGTCAGCTCGTGTGTCGAGCTGTGCAAAAACTGTTCACTTGTCACAGCCACTTCACTTTCCAGCATGAAGCACGTCATATGGGAAATGCAAGTAAAAATTAAGGTTACAGTGTAAAGCCATCAGTGTTGCATGAGTGGCAATTTTGATGGTTTTAAAAGCAGAAATTGAGAAGGGGTTAGTCTTCTTGGTTTCCGCATTATCTCTCTAATAAATATTGGCATAATTCATACACAATTTTCACCCTACAAATTATTTACATAGCCGATTACTTTGTAAGTACTCTCTCGAACTTTGGCTGAATAATGGTAATTTTTGTGTTTTTATTCTTTTAATCTAGTGACTCCAGTGGAGTGGATGACCCAGCAATGTGCAGTCTCATTCACAGAATGGATGACCCGAATGATGTGCAATGCAAAATAAATTATGTAGAGGGCTCTCACATGTGCACCTGGTGTAATTTTTGCACTTTAGTGCCTGTCATTCCATGTAACAGGTGAGCAGTGCTGGAGTAATTCTATTGCAGACCACAATTACTGTGTAACCACCTTATGGTGTGTCTCGTCGAAGTATAAGCGCATATACATTAGCCACTTCTGGAAGGTAGCAGGGACACGTACGATTCATCAACACTGGGCACACCTTCCCTAGTATGAACGGATGGTGCTGGTTATATAGCTTTTACCCGTATGTTCCTCAAGGAGCTAGTGCATGCATTGCATCAGATTACATTCTACTAACATTCAGGCAATGTAAATTTTAGCATGATTTGTTAGTATAACGTCATAACGTCACGTCAACGTCCCCTGAATGTAGCATAAACATTATTCTACGACGTTATCTGGTGATCAAAAAATAGTGACATTAGCAACAATCAAGCAACGTGACTCTCAGACATTTTTGACCATTCAGGTAACGTTCAAGCAACACTTTGCGTTACCTGGGCATCTTCTTGAAGGAAGTTGAAGAAGCCATCCACAATGACAGTGAAGAGGACAACTACCATGACAACAATGAGAGATCTCCAGTGTCAGCTAATAAGGCTAGCCAAGCAATTGAAGTACTTGATCATTACTTCGAGCAAGAGGGCTACTTGGAGCAGACATGCAACCTAACAAATATGAATGCCTTTTGGTGAAGCAGCTGCATGCCAACCTGAACCAAACCACATTGTGTAGCTTCTTTGGAGGCCAGAACCCTTAAAGAAAACTGTCAATAAATGAAAAAGATTTCTTTGTCGCCATTGATTTTCGTTGAAAGGGACTCCATTTTATTAGTTGAATAACAAGATGTGCAATGCACAGCATTAAAGTGTGCTGCAATTTAACACAAGGTGTGTTTGGCTGCCGTGATAGCCGAGTGCTCTTGCGAAAGTGCCAGTAACGCAGATCATGATCTGTTCATGACGAGAAGGCACCTCTCGGGCTGAGGGTTGTTAGCAATATGGCACCTGTGCTGCCCGCCCCTGAACAGCACAAAGTTTACTTTGACATCTTTTTCACGTCACAGTCTCCTGACGAAACTGGTTGACCAGGGGATTCGAGCGACGGGGACTGCACGAGGTACAAGAACCGGTGGTTGTCCACTGAAGAGCTTGAAAGACGTTGGAAGAGAGGAAAGAGGCTCTTTCCACTACAAGTGCGACAGGGTGGTCTACACATGCATGTGGAACGACAATGCAGTCGTCACAGTTTCTTCAAACCACCTCGGCCATGAGCCTCTTGGAACTGCAAAACGCTTCTCACGACGCGCAAACAAAAAGGCAGACATTCCTCAACCATATTTGATCAAAAAATACAATGAGGGCATGGGGGGAGCAGATGTTCTCGACCGCCTCCTTGGAAGTTATTGCCGAAGATTTCGAAGCAAAAAATGGTGGTAGAATCTTTTCAGCAATGGTCTGAACATGGCTGTTGTCACAGGACGGCTCCTCCACTGCGAGCTTCACAAAGGAACTGATGCCACCATCATGCATAGAGCATTTCGGCAGGATGTCGCCATGTCCTCAAGCAGAGAATCACTGTGCAGCCTGGACCTTGGGTTCATCCGAGATGGGAAGATAAGGAAACTGATGGCCACTACATCATCTCAGCAACTCAGGGGAGGTGTGCAGAGTGCAAAAAAAGCACGACGAACCAGTGTCAGCAGTGCAAAAAGCGCCTGCACACGAAATGCTTGGCAGCATACCATTGCTTATGAAGTCTTCACTGACCTACAGCAAGTAGGATGAGAAAGGAAATTATCGCAAGCATTGTTATAGCCACATCGCTGACCCGTTCCCCCTATGGTGTCTAGATGAGTAGGTGTGCAAGTGGCAGGGGAAACGTGCGCCATTCGCCGATTGATCCTGGATCCCGTGCCATCCATGCTACACGTGCTCGTTTCGTGTGCCTTATTCGATCATTGTGTTGTGCCGTTTCGCCAAAAGCGATGACGACCGAAAAAAGCGCAAAATCGCCGTCATGATGGCCGCGTCTACAAGCTTGGAAGCAGAAAGCGAAGCGGCCATGGCAAAGACTGAAAGTCTGAAAAGACGCCTCCTCCTCACGAGTGCTGCTGCAACTCCCATTGCTGTCGCAAGGTGTAGTGGCGCTGTACACTGCAAGCACTGCATTTTCATCCGGAAAGAGAGGTGGTTTAGGACACCTTGCCTCACCTCAGCGAAAACTTTTTCAAGCAATCATTCCGCGTCTCTCCAGCCACTTTCCGCTTCATAGTGGAAACATGTCTACCCTCTCTGCAGTGCGAGGATACCGTCATGAGGCCGGCGATCTCCGTCGAAAAGAGGGTCGCCATAAGCTTATACAAACTGTGCTCGTCAGTGAATACAGATCGATCGCGAACCTCTTTGAAGTGAGCCGGTCAACTGTGAACACCTTATACAGAGAATTCTGTACAGCAGTAATTTCTGACCTTGAGCCTGACTGGCTCACGATGCCATGCGGAGAGCGACTCGCCGACCACATCAAGGAGTGCAGTGCCGTGCTGGGCTCTCCACAGGGAGTTGGGGCGTTGGACGGCTGCCATTTTCCTGTCTCGCTGCCAAAGGAGAAGCAACAGACTATTATAACTACAAAGGATGGAAGGTGTTACCGCTTGATAATTTGTCTTTCGTTTCTTGGTGGGCCAACACTGGCACGTCGTTTCCAGTGAAGAAATGATTATCAAGTACTGTCTGTCTAGCCTTTGCAGTAACTTTATCTCTGCTTAAATGGTTTTGTACTCGAAATATAGTCCCCATCAATGTTTTTTTGCAGTGCTGATGATATTAGCACATCACAGTTTTCGCCCCTATTATACCCCATATGATTCAAGATGGCCATCCATAATAGCACAGCAGTATTCTTGCAAAACATGTTTTCTGAGCCAGGAAGCCACCTTGAGATAGCTGTAGTCACTACCCAAAGTTAGATATCTGCTGTTGACAAAAAGGGGGCATTACAAATCTAATTACACCTGAATTATGACTGAACTGTGTTAAGGTTGTTACTTTGCAGGTATAGCATCATATTAGTGGCCCTTGTTGGCCATAAGTACAGGTTCCGCTTTGTCAGGGTTGGCAAACCCAGCCACTGCCACGGTGCATACGTGTACGAGCAGTTCAACCTGGCACAGTTTGTGCAAAGTCCGGCATTTCAGTCACCTGTGGCAAACATCAGTGGAACACCAGTAGGGCCACTCATACTTTGTGGCCAGGCCTTCACCCTGACATCACATCTGATCAAGACACTTAGCCACAGGGCCCATCTGGATGATGAGATGAAGGAATTTAATTACCGGCTCTCAAAAGCAAGAAGAGTGGTGGAAAATGCCTTTTGGAGGATGAAGGCTCGATTTCGAGCCATGATTAGCCACTACTCTGGCCAGCTGCTATGTTGATGCATTGATGTCTACACATGCATCAAACTAAACACAGAAAGAAGCATCCGCTACTCACCATCGAACTCTTAGTTCATGTCTGCAGATATGATCTGGATGGCGGTCTTGTGCTTATCCTTGTTTCAATCTCTCAATTACATTTTACTAAACAATGCAACCTTAGCAAAAAAAAAGCATTAGTTGCATGTTTTACATACAAAGAATGACAATTAGTTTATTTTATGAAATGCATATGATTTAATAAAACAGGAAGATCACCATATTTAGTTGTGTAATGATCGCCGCACCCCAAACTTGCAACTGGGATCTGTTGTGTGCCAAGTCTAGCTGATGCTTGACCGTGCTTGCCATCCGTCGAATGCTACGTATAGTTTGCTATATCAGCTGCCATTTTTGTTTTTATACGCAACCATGTTAAAGCAGCAGCCACCTGTTCGTTGACTTGCAGTCATCCCGCAGCAAACGCGTTCCCATGAGTCTTGATAAAAACGCGCGTTCGCCATTTTGCAAGTCGGCGGTGTGCTTTGTGATCGTGTGTGAGTATTGGTGATATTTCACCACGGGGCGGTACAAAAGTTTGAGAACCACTTCCAAGCTCAAGGCTGCTGGTTATGCGCTGGAGCATGGCAACCGTGCTGCCCGCAGGCATTTCGGCATCAACAACTCCGAATACATTATAGAAAAAAGTACTATGAGAAGTTGATAGCTACTAACAAGACTTGCCGAGCTTGCCACGGACCCAAAACAGGCAAGTTTTCTCACATTGAGGAGGCAATCCTTGAATACATGAGGGACCTACGCAAAGATTGCTGCGTAGTATCATTGGAAATGATACAAACACAGGCGCGCACAACTGCCAGGAAGCTGTCAAAGGACTTCTGAGCTAGGTCAAGTTGGACGACTTGCTTCAAGCGACGAAATGGACTTTCACTGAGCCGGCGGACGTCGTTGTGCCAGCGGCTCCCATCCACGTATAAAAACAACATGATAGACTTTCATCATTTCATCAGCAGGATACCTCGTCGCAAATAAGGAACACCGAACTCCGTTTACATTCGACATGCCCCAAAACACAACGGTCAACGAGAAGGGTGCTCGGAGTGACCTCGTGAAGACGTCTGGTGCAAAAAAGCAGTGATGCACACAACAAACTACTTCACAAATTGGGATCTGCAATAAAAAATTCTAAACTATTAGCTTGGATCTCGGTTTTCTTAAGAGACCAACATCAGTTTGTTGCGTTAAACAACACATCTTCTGATACAGTACCTGTTGATTATTGATAAAAAGTTGCACGTGAGCTCTGCAAAGGATGTCACCAACTTCAACCCTGAACACAACACTAACTTTGGGCTGTGTATACGGCGTTTTGGCAAGATCCGCAGGACGAAAAGAACAGTGGTTAGTACAGCGACCACGTCCTGATGCTAGGAGGTAATGGCTCAGTTTTGTGCACCTTAATTGCATAAAATTTTGAAAAGCAAACTGGGCTACTGTGTGTGTGTGTCTGAATTTCTCACTGCGCATACTGAAAAAGAAATCGAGGAATGAATGCCAAAAAAAAGGCTTGCAATGCCAAAAATTTCTAACGCAGAAGAATTGTCAAATGAGTTGTGTGAAGTGGAGGACATGCAGCCCAAAAAAAAAAGGCGCACTTGTGTTCTGCAGCTATATATCCTGCAGTTTCGTTCTGGAATGCCGTGAAATTTTAGCTGCAATGTGTTGTATTGTATGCTTGTTACGGCACATTCTGTGAGTTTTTTGTTCCTTAGAAGCAAAAGCAAACTGCGCCGGCTGCTAAGAAAACGAAATACGACAGCATTCTTAAAAAAGACATGGATGATGTCAGGACCAAAACACCGGCAGCTCAAAGCCTTGAGAGCCACCAAGCGGTAAGTATGCCTGCTCAGTCATAAGCTGACTTAATTACCAGGCACCTTTGTAACGTTGCGGATTAAATCTTAAACCATGAAAGATAATTGTTTACAGGCCAAGAAGAAAAAAAAAACTGTGTGCATCAATAAGAGTTGCCTTCTGACAGCGAAGATTCACTTCGCTGTCAGAAGAACTAAATCAGAAGAACTTTTGGAAAAAGAATGGCCAAGAAACTTGAAGAGGAGAGATTGTTTATTAGGGAACAAGTCATGAGCCTTGAGCAGTGCCTAGAGCGGAATATTTTTCAATGTATGGTGCCTTGCTTCCGATTTTACTTTGACAAGTTACTACTTCAGTGTTTTTCATTATTGTATTTGCAAAAATATGCAATTTCCTGCAGCTGTTGTCATGGGTGGGTCCATGGATAGAAATCGTCATGAGGAAAGCCATTCCTGCAAAGACACGGCTGCAGGCGACACTACGGTACCTTGCCTCAGGTGAGTGTCGTACTTTTTTGTGTTGGTGCTTGTAGCGGCACTGAAGCGGCAGTGTTTTTTCTTTGAAACATGTTATTGTGGGGATCTTATTCCAGGAATTGGTTCAGAAGTGCATTTGGTGATAAAAATGAAATAAAGCTGGAGCTTCGTATGCGTGACATTGGTTGCCTAACTGCTGCTGCTCGCAACTATTTTACCAGTCTATGAGTCTTCAAGTTAGCGGCACCGCGTAACACGAGAACTGACGGAACGTGTTACTGCGGCACTATCACTTGCATTGATCATTACATCTTGTACTCCACAACATGCAAAAGTGTGGGGACTTGCTGCTTTTAGGCACCCGAGAAGCTTCGTTACGCCAGAGTAACAAAAATTTCAAGGGTTGCTGTATTGCGGTGCTTATGTGAAGCGAACTCCAAATGAAAAATTTGTGGGCTATCTTTTAAATTTGCTACCCAATTTAAATTTCATTGTGTTCTGTCTTCCCAGGAGAGAGCCACCATTCGCTCAGTTGCCAGTTCCGGCTCGGCCATTCAAGCGTGAGTGACATCATCCATGAAACCTGCACTGCTGTAAGCCAGGAACTGACAGCGCAGTGCATAAAAATGCCCCAAACACAGGAGGAGTGGAAAGCAGTTATGCAGGGCTTTGGATGTGAGTGGAACTTCCCTAACTGTGCCGGGGGTGATTGACGTCAGGCATGTCACCATCACCAAGCCTGCCAAGTCAGGCTCACTCTATTGCAATTACAAAAAAACATTCAGCGTAATACTGTTTGCTGTGATGGACGCCAACTACAAGTTCATCTACATTGATGTTGGTGCACCGGGATCGCAAGGAGACGCGGGGCTCTGGCAAACAACACGTCTGAAAGAAGACATCACCAGTGGAAGAGCCAGCTTACCAGACACCATAAAACTGGCAAGTTCACCTGACATTGCGGTGCCGCCTGTATTAGTTAGTGGTGATGCATTCCCAATAGGCAGGAACCTCATGAAGTCGTCCGTCCAGTGACAAAAGGCTCACAGAGGAGATATTCAACTACAGGCAAATACTGAATACACCTTGTGCTGTAAAACTGCGATTACTTCAGTCACTTGATCCAGACGTTTGATAGCGCATAATCTTGTCCTCTTATTACCTTCCATGCGGTTTAGGTACTATCGTGTTGTGGAGAACACCTTTGGCATACTTGCTAATCGGTTTCGCTGTCTCCGCACAGCGATGAATGCCAAGCCAGAATTTGTTACAGCCATTGTCGAAGCGACGTGCGTGCTACACAACTTTTTGGACATGGATGGAATAAGTGATGGAGATGCACACCTCGAGCTTGGCAACACCTGAAGGGGACCAGGGTTGAAGGGGAGCAGTTCCGTTCTCCTGTTGCGACGATAGAGAACACACCTGTGCAGCCAATAATCTTGTGTGATCGGGCCTTTCCCCTCATAGCCAAGTCGCTGAAGCCTTATGCGAATGTGCAAAAAGGCACACATAAAGCAGGGTTCAACTACAACCTCTCCAAAACTAGAATTGTTGAAAATGCTTTTGGACGAAGGAAAGCTTGTCCGCGTTTTGTTCTCAAAAGAATGGAATGTAGACTGCAAAATGCAAAACAAGCAATCCAGGCTGCCTGCCTGCTTCAAAACATTTGTGAAGCGTTCAAGGACTGCACTGATCCGCAGTTTGAACGGGAAGTGAGTGCCCTTGATGCTGCCTATGGGCAACCATCTCGCATCACCATGGTGAGTGATGTGCAAGTGGAAGCAGCACGAGATGCACTGGCAAGCTTTTTCTGGAAGCAAGCGCAGCCCACATCTTGAGGTGCTACTGGTCAGTGGCACCCATGTGCCTCCCGTGCTTCTGGCATTCACTGCTTTGTCTGGTCACTTTTCTACATTCCGTGAAAATACTCCTGGAATTCATCTGTTTGTTCATTGTTGTACTGATGTGCAGTACTGTTTTCTATCTAGAAAAGTGTGGTCGGATACAGCTCTAGAACAAGGCGGCTTTTCTGAGTCAAAAGACGCCCTTCCCAGCCAATGGAGTCAGCCGTTTCTCATGACCCTGCTACCACAAATATGCAGAGGGTACCATTTCTGACCATGGAGGGAAGGGACTATATCCCCTTTCATCTGCCACTCTCTGCCTTGTCATGGTAGCTGGGTCATGAGAATCAGCCAACACCACTGGCTGGAAGGGCGTCCCTTCATTCTTGAGCTGTATCCGGCTGTAGTGGCGTGAAGCTGTGAGGCGGATGCTCAGACCACTAGGCCACCACTGCGGTTCCTTTCCATTTTGACATCTCACATGCTATGTGCACCTTTCGCTGCTCTTCGATGAGCTGAATGGAGAATACACCTTGCTGTGGCCTTCTTGGGCATGCGTTAGCAGGCCGCTAGTGGCTTGGCGGCCTACACTTGGTGTAGGTGGCCCTGAAGGTGAACTTCATGCGTCAATCTCTTCAAGGCTCCTAGAGCTGGACAACTGCAACGTTGATGGGCTGCTTGACATCGGGTCATCCTCCAAATCTTCCAGTCAGCCATACAATGACGGAAAAGCTTGAACAGTAACACAAGTTGCAAACATCAGTATACACAGGATAAAGTTACGCATGCAAGCTCGGAAGGTTGCGCATATGCAACAATGTGCACATGGTGCCTCTTTCTTGACAGAACAGGTGATGGATCTTAAAACCTTCTATGGTCGAGTGATTCCTTCAGAAAACCACTCAAAGGCCGAAGCTCCCTGGCCTGAACCAGCAGCTTCAAAACACTCCAGAAGAAATGTTTAGTTTATTGGAACCACCATGGGGATGTCGATCACTAAAATGAGAAATACAAAATGGTACTGGAGTGCTGTGACTAGGGTGAGCCAGGTAGCTGATACCTTTTCTCTAGCACGCTTCAAAAAGCTCTTGCTTTACATCTACTTTGTGGACAATACTACACTGCCCAAATGACCAACCAGGACAAGATCGGCTGGCAAACGTTCACCCTCTGATTGACGGCATCAATGAGCAGCTCTCGTGTAGTACCACCTGAAGAACACTTGTCTATTGACGAATAGATCATACCACTCAAAGGCCGAAGATCCCTTAAGCAGTACTGCCCAAAGAAACCGAAAAAAATGGGGATATAAAGTATTCGCACTTTCGGGTGTAAGTGGCTTCTCATACAAACTGGAAGTGCACACTGGGAAAGAAAACTCTCTCCCAAGGCTACCAAGAGAGCCCGTCTGTGGGGCTGGCGGAAGCATCGTTGTACAGTTGTGCTGCACGATTCCAGCTGGTGTTCACCACAAAGTTTACTTTGACAATTACTTCAACTGCCCAAGTTTGCAGGTATCCTGTGAACAAGACGGTGTCACAAAATTCGGCGCATTTTAGAAACAAACAAAGAAAAACCGCCGCGCGCACGACGTCTCGCCGGCGCGAGCCCAACCGGAGAGAGGGAAATCCCCCGCCGAGCGCGTGCCTCTCTCTCCATCGCCTCGGCGTGCGCCGAAGGAATGAGTCATCCACGCCGAAGATTCTCGAACATGCGAGTCGGTTCTACTGCTGACCGGAGGAAAAGGGCGTAGCCTTGCGTGCGCTAAGTCACGTCCCCCTCCTCTGCACTCGGACGTCGGCTACGCCGCCACGACGGCGCCACGCTAGAACACGCTGGAACCTTCGCCAAACGACTCCTGACTCTGACCAATGGGGACGCGCGGCCAGTGAGAAGAGAGAAGGGAGACAGCACTGCAAATGCTGCGTGTATGTGCGCGCCTACTCTGGCGCGTTGAACAAACAGACGTGGAAGCGAGCCTATAAAAGAAGGACGCTGACAGCTATCATTCAGTCCGGACCGCCGTTTAAGCTTCATCGAAGCGCGCCCGTTCGACTCCCGGGAAAACACCACTCGGCCAGCATCGGACCAACGAGGCAACGGTCGCCAGTCTGCGGGACGGCATCGTCGTGGAACTCTGGTCGTCGGACTGCCGCAGTGCCTGGTGAACAAATTGTGTTTTGTTTGTTTACCTCTCTCTCTTGTGTTAGTGCACTTTAGGTGCTATATTGCCTGTGTATTGTATTCTCTCTCGAGTTTAGCTTTGCACGAAGTGCATTTTTTGGATAATCACTCTGTATGTGCATAAACTAGTGATTGTGAAATCCTCTGTATCGTCTCATCGCTGTATAAACCTTGTTTTGTTTTGTAAACCTCTGGCTCCGACCCATTCACTGGCTTGCGACCGGCGAAAGCTGGGCACCAAACGACCAAAAACCTCTTGTCACTTGGTAGCTGCTCTCCGCTGAGTTTGCCACGCTGAGTCGAGGGCATCTCCTTTGAGTCCGAGACCGCTACCCCCACACTCTCTAAGGGTGTCTGGGAGCTTCCCTCGTAAAAGTGCGCGAAGTCTGGGTGACAGACGGTGTACACTGCATCTGTACTGCGCAGATAAACTGTGTCCCCAGAGTCAGCATGCCTTCTGAACAGGAAATGAAAAAAAAAAAGGAAGAAGGCATATTGAAGAATAGGTTGCAGACACTCATGGCGTTGAACTGCAATGTGCAAGATGGCAAGACAATAAAGCGATGACCTTGCTTTCCTCCTTCCTTGGAGCACAGCCAATTTTGAAGGCATTAAGGTATAACCGGCAGAAAAAGGAGAGCATTGAAATCCCATGCCGCTCTGTGATAGAGGGCATAGGTGTGCTGGCATTGGTAGCATGTTGGTAGGGTATGGTGCCGCCGTCTTCGCCATACGTGCCATACTCGCCATACGTGTTTGCCGCTTGTGCTCGGGTTGTGTAGGTTATTCACGCCGATATGCCCAGGAAGTTGTACTTCACCAAGGGAGAGAAAGATCTTCAAGAGCTGTTAGGAAAATGCAAACATTTAGCTGAATGCAAGAAAACCGAAGGCGTTTTGCTCATCGGAAAATCGAGAGCACGGGAGCACTTGGGCTGTGAATACAACAGGATGCCAAACATGCGTCCTCGCGAAGTGAAACAATTGAAGAAACTGTGGGACAACATGAAGCAAAAGGCAAAGAAAGAAAGGGCTAGAGGCTATCAAGAGAAGTTATGAGTACACAACGGTCAATTGGACGCATGTTTTCAAAAGCCAAGCTGCGATTCGCCCACACTCACACATTCATGAAGAAACAGAGCTGGTTTCGAAATGTAATGTTTTAATACCAGAACCCAGAATACCACAATTTGCATCCCCAACCAGAGAGACGTCAGTGGAAATATTTTCGTTTCCTTTCACAAAAATTATTACTTCGTGAGGAAAACCAAATGGTGAAGGTACTACAAAATTTCCATCAGCCACTGATGCACTCGACTTCCGGAAGACTACACTGAAACTTCCTCGGTTCCAATGAGAATGTGTTACAGCAAAGTTAACACAATCTTCGTTTACCTCGATGACTTCCTAAGGAATCCCTTGACACGTCTGCACTAAGGAAGGGCAATGCATCATTTTAGAGGACTGAATTTCCAACAGGCTGAACCATGTAATTAGGGACCTGAAAGACCCGAGTGGACAACTTACAGAAGCATACTAGGCTTCCTGGCCTGCTCAACTCCATACAGAGCGTTGAAGCTGAAGCACTTGTTGCGACAGGAAAACTAAAGTGCCTGCCGATACACATGAACGCCTCGAGACAGTTTATACATGTTTACTTTGTGTAAAGGAAAACGGTAGCTTCAACCGCTCCAATGTCTGCCAATTTAAAGCTGCATACAGACTTTTCCAACAAGCCCCAGGGGCGGCGTCATTTTTAAACCGTTGTAAGAAAAGCGAGGAGGAGGGCGATGCCTAGCGGCGATCCAATCTTGGCCTTCAAGTTCGGTCGGTTCATGTTCTCTGCGCTTTTTCATGTGCGGCTAGTTGCTTCTCTCCTTATTTTAGAGGCATAAATCGCTGCATCACTGTTTACATGGGGATTTGCTGTGCCCTCAGACTTTCGAGAAGACTCGTGCTTGTGAACACAGGGATTACGGGCTGAAATGAACGGCGGCGCAACAAAGACACAAACAAGAGAGGGGACACCACATGCGCACAAAGTGGTGTCCCCTCTCGTTTGTGTCCCTCTCTTGTTGGCGTCATTGTGCGCACAATGTGCACAATGTGCACATGTGGTGTCCCCTCTCTTGTTTGTGTCCTTGTTGCGCTGCCGTTCATTTCATCATGCACCAACTCGCCCCTCAGGCTATTCTTTTATAGTTTCTCAGATTACGGGCTGACTACGGGGACACATCTATGCGCACAAAATTTCATACTTTAAATCAGAGAAGCTATGTGCCCATCAGAATCTCCAAATGCTACCCCAAAGAATGCGTGGGCATGTTTGAAAGAAAAGTGGGGAAATAGCGACCGCAGGCTGCGAGTGTATGGCTGGCCATGGGTGTGTTGTGTTGGGTTTAATGGCACATAGGCAGCTAAGGCCATCATGTGCCAAGCACAATGTATAGAATCGTTTTCTGCAGAATTTTTCTGCAGCCACGTAGGGTCTGCAGTTTGGAAAGTGGAGACTGTCATACCCAAAGGCTTCACAGGCACAGCAGGCACGGACATGGCAAATGGAATCGTGGAACGAAGCGAAATGTGGAGCCTGCTATGCTTGAAGACATAAATTTCAAGCTTACCACACAGGGTGGAGCTCCAGTGGGTGCCGGCCCGCTCTGGGCACCCAGTAAACGAGGCTGCTGATAAACTGGCCCGAGGTCTGATTTGCCAGGCTCAAAACAGCCTCGATCCAGGCTTCTCAAGAGAATGGGCGCACATCTTTGCAGAGCTCACGCAAATGCCCCGCTTGGACCGTCAGACTTACCCTCCTCCACACCCCTCCCTTAGCCACTACCAACAGATCCTCTGGAGACGCCTCCAGACCCGCTCTCTCTCATCCGCTGAGCTGCTATCCCACTACTGTGGCACCTTCCCTGCATGCTCCCTGTGCGGCGACCCTCACGCCACACTCTCCCACATCATTTTTGACTGCCCTGCTAGTACTCCCCCGCAGGGACAGCCCGCGTTATCAGGTTGGGAGGACTGGGAGGTCGTGCTCTCATCTCTGGACCCGCCATTGCACCTTGCTGCGGTGATTCAGGGTGCCGACGTCATGAACAAATACCACATGAACACTGCGACATAGAGTGGGACCGTGCGGTGGTCCAGGGACCCAAGGAGGGTCAACACACTTGCCTCAGTAAAGTTTTTCTCTCTTTCTCCCCAGAAAAGCATTCTCAGCCAAGACTCATTCCAATCAGCAAGGAATAAATCATGAAAATGTATGAAGAACCACCGTACACCAAGATCTTCACCCTCCCAGGTACTTCAGAAAATGTATCATTACTTTGCTCGTGTAGAAAAACAGCAGCGAACTTTTTTTAACTATAATGTCAGTTTGCATGCATCAATACAATGATAGCATAAGACAGTGTTACTTTGCGGTTAGTACAAGCATAACAGAAATCGTATTAAGCTTGGTATAATATAGTAGCTTTCTATTGTAATGTTGCGCTTGTTAGACTGAGTAATGTGTGACAAGCAACGTCACCAGTGACCTATTCTTAAAATGAGTGTAATGCAGGGTTAATATCCTCAATGCTGCTAATGAATGTTGCTAATGTTGCAAATTTTGCTTTTATGCAGGCACCCTTTCATATGAGTCTTCATTTACCAGAGAGGCAGTTCAAGTCTCCTTCAAAGCTAGTGAAGCGGAATGGGGACCGCATGAACAACAGCTGCACACAATGCAGAGAGTTTTACGATAAGTGTGTGGCTCAACAGTCAAAGAATCCAGCGCTCAAAGCGTCGTATCCCGCCGTGAAGAGACGAGAGGACGTCATGCCTTTGAAAGACATGAGAATGCACATGCTCAGCGAACACCAGGGAATGCTGACTAGGGAGGTGATCCACCGTTTAACAACCCAATGAGAAGCCGCTGCAAATTTTCCTTAGGAGGACAGCTGGATGTGGCGAAACGTTCGTGTTGAGACTAAATCATGGACTAGTATAATCGCTACCGTAAGAACAAAACGATCGGCTACAGGGACGTGCAAGGCAACAGCATAAACGCACGCATAGTGCGTGCTACAACTGGGAAGGCTGCAGCTGCCTTGAGTGGAACGACCATTCACTTGGCCTTCAAGATAGTCATGACGCACAAGAATCAAGACCGTGGTCTGTCTACAAGCAACCTCAACATGTTTTGCATCATGATCAGAGACATTAGGTATGTGATAATCAATGAGGTTAGCATGCTTTCGGCTGACATGCCCTACACCGTGGATCACCGCCTCAGGGAGATTAGACCCAGCTACATAATGAAACCAGTCGCAGATCTGATGTGACTGCAGCACACAGCGACGCTGTAAAGCGGAGGCGCTAAGATCGGCGTTCCCAGCTGAAGAAAGAAGAATATAAAGTTGAATGGTGTGTGCTCAATGCGCAAGCATAGCACAGGTTGTTCGGTTTGAGAAGCCTGCCACGCTGGAACTCTTGTCCTGGTGCTGAAGTCAGCATACCTCCAAGGTCCTCCAGCATACCTCCAAGCATACCTCCAGTCATCCAAGGCTGAACGTCCTTCCAAGTCACCTGGACTTACTCTCCGTGCGGCCAACTCAACCTGCATCGCCACATACGGTCTCAGGTCCCTCACTCTGGACGTTGGCCTGCGGCACATGTTTCGATGGGTTTTCATCGCCGCCGACGTCCATCAACCCATCCTCGGATCGACTTCCTGACGCATTTTGATCTGGACATCAGCATGCATCGCCATCGTCTCATCGACAGTACGACACGCCTTTCCATCACTGGCACTGTATCGGCTTCCACTGGCATCCGCACGCTGATCCCATCATGCCGATACGCCCAAGTCCTCGCATACTTTCCCGAGGTCACGAGGCCTTGTAATCTTCACCAGCCACCCAAGCATGATATAGCCCACCACATTGTCATGCGTGGTACACCTGTCGCAGCTCGTCCGCGCCGCTTCTGTGAGCGTCTGGCGATTGCTAAACGGGAATTCGACCACATGCTCCAGTTGGGCGTTATTCACCCTTCATCCAGCACTTGGGCCTCACTGCTCCATCTGGTGCCCAAGAAAAAATCGAGTGACTGGCGTTAATGAGGCGACTACAGGGCTCTCAACGTTCACACGGTCCACGACAGCTATCCCCTTAAGCTAGATTCACACGACGGACCAAATCGCAAAGTGCCCTCGCCGATGGGCATGACGTGACCCTACGTCACCGATTCCCGCTGCTCCGTTTCACTCCACGAGCAGCGATTCGTGATATGGCCGAGAGACCTTTTCACACTTCGGATTGCTTGAGATCCTTGGCCATGACTCTCAAAGCAGCAGCGGTTAAACTGTTTAGTCTGGCAACGAGCAAGTTTACAAAATCCAATACAAGCCTCTGGTCGACCCAAAGTACATGACCGCGAAAAACTGCACAGTTCTGTTGACAGCTGCGAACACCTGCGAAGATGGATCCACTTGCCGAACTTTCGAACGGCCAAAGCGCGTCTTGTTCATACGGCTCTAGGTTTACAGATGATGCAATCTTTTTTTTATTGCCCTTGTGGAAAGTTTTCCCGCACTGTGGGATACGCAACGAGACGACTACGCCGACAGTGAGCTGCGTGCCGCGCTGTGGCTCAACATCGCCGATTAAATGCAGCTGAAGTACCCGGAATGTGGCCCATACACTCCAGGTAAGTCTTAAAAACCCCGAGCTACCTATTTTCTCTAGTTGTCCTTCACATGCGTTGTCCTGGGAGTACGTTCGCCTTACTGGCATTTGACACTCGCCCAACGAGTATCGTCTGTAGCTAGCAAGGCGGTGAAAAGCCACACAACCAGCGCGCCGAGGAATCATGCGAGCTTAAGCTGACACCGTTCCTTGTCTTCGCATTCGAAAATCCACATCTTATATGTTTTGACAACTATGATGTAATTCAGTAGCCTGGCCTGCAAGCTTTTATTTGTGAGTACCACCGTACTTTCATCTTGAAATGTGTTCAGAAATGAACATGGTTCTATGCGAAATTGCTGCTTTGACTCAGCGCCGACCTTTTTTTTTTCTCCACCATGAAAAGAGAAAGCGACAAAGCACTGGGACGACTTCTGTATGTCAACTCTCATTGCGAAATGTGTAGCGCAGAGGAGTGTACAGAATGCTGAGAACTTTATTTTTCGTACTTGGTGAAATCGATTTACCCAATGCCGACTACCTCTTCAACGAGCGAGGTGGAGTGTCGTTTGGCCTGACTCATGCTGCGTTCATGACGACATTGGTCGTCTATCGTTTGTGCAAAATGAGTCTGAGAAGCGCTTATTCTTCCATTGCAGCAGGCCTGTCGAATAGTGGTGCAAAACTATCGATAGTTGAGTCACTATCGAACTATCGATGGTAAAAAAGACAATTGATCGTACCACCGAAACTACTAACTATCGATAGTACTATCGATAGTTTTATTGATAGTACTTTCCATCGATAGCCGTATCGTTACTACTTGTTATATATAGTACTATCGATTCTATAAAATGAACCACATGTACCGACTGCATCCTAAACTTGGTTTCCCGAGTGTGTAGTATGGAGGTGATGGTATGAGTAACTGACAGGACTCGCCCGTTTTTGCGGCCTACGTGTCACCGAGCCCTGCACACGTTCCCTACGTAAAGTTGCTGGATAAAATGTTAGCGTGCGACTGTCCTAGTTGCGAAGCATGTGTGCGAAAAGCATTTCTGCAGCAGTTGCATCAGCAAGACGACGTCTGCAATGCACGATAGTGTCGTGTAAGCCAACACAACTTGTGCTGTTTGTTCTTTTACCGGATGCAGTTCCAGCAGGGGTGGAAGCAGGCTCCAGCTTTTTGGAGCAGGCACGGGAGCAGCAAAAGTCTTATTTTTTAGCAGCTTTGGAGCAGCAAAATCCCTATTTTAGAGCAGGTTTGGAGCACTTTTTAGGCTATTTCGGAGCACTTTTGGAGCAGACTGGCGACATTTAAATGCAACTGAGAGCAATTTTGTTTGCAACTAGTCCAAAAACTGCATAGAAAAAGATCACGGGTCCCACAGGCCCGAATTAATTAAAAGGACAGCAATTGGTCTGAAGATATTTGCTAGGGTTCATAAAAAAAAGACATGTGGCAGCTATTACGAACAGTAGTTGCAGTACATTGGCTATTAATAATTTCAGTTCAGAAAAACAAAACATAATTGGGATAGTTTTATTTGTATTAAACCAAACCCAGAGCTCTTCACTCCAAAAACACCACATATGTGACTATGACACTAGTGGTAAAGCATTAGCCAAGACAATTACGGTAAACTGTTTCAGACTGGTTTACTACTGGATGTATCAGAGAAAACAAGTGAAAAATGGATCACAGATGGCAAATGGCTTGCAGTAAATATAATGACTAGAAGCAAAGTGGACTAGAACTAGCTACTGCCATATAGAATACAAAGATATTGCCGTTAAACCTTAAAAACAAAACCAGCAACAAGTGTCAGCTCGCTCACCACAGAAACAAGTGTACAAATAGGTTTGATACCAAAATTTGTGCCACTCAATCCACTTAATATTATCATGCCAGTGAGAGCTATAAGGAAAAAAGACCTGCACTGTTCGCCTGATTCTGTCACGAACAATGCGCTGAGAATTCGAGCGACAGGACTTTCTTAGGAAACTTTAAAGCCTTTCAGTTCGTTCTGCATAACTTTTTAATAGCCACAATCAAACCGTGAAAACAGTGCAGCAGAATCTCGAATATACTATGTCAGAACCAAAACCAAAATGAATCAATACCCGCCAACCGATGGCTTTTAGAATTCGGAAAATTGCGCAGCCAAACCAACGAGGGGGCTAACTTATCCTATTTACTCGCATAACTTGCGCCCTCGCTTAATTGCACACCCACAATTTATTACCCAAACATATATGAAAAAAAAAATGCACCAGCGTACACACGGGTGCACGCAAGGCAGGCTGTGGAAGAACGGCGCGAACGCGCTGCCGTGTATGACTGTGAAAGGTGCGAGCAGCGAGGGGACGCCGGCCGCACCACTGTTAGCCAGTACACTCTACCACTGTGAAGACGTAACCACGTAACTGGCCAGGCCAAGTCAAAGCAATTTCATAACTGCTGCGTGCGAGGTGCGAGCACGACAGGTAGAAAGCCCGCTGCCCATTTCTTCGCAGCTCCACGTATAAGGAGTTCGTAATTCGTTTGTTAAATTAGCTCCGGTAAACGAAATTATATTCGCGCGCCGTTTACCCGGCCCACTCGAGCCGGCGGTTGCTTTCCAGGACAAGGTGTCCAAAATTCTAAACAACCGAACCGCAGGCGGTTCGGTTTGCCGCTAGTCAGCCGGGCCTATCGCGAAGACGCAGTTTTAGCGCCGTTTATCTACACTGGCTCTGCGATTGTATCGCTGCGCGTTTATTGCTTAGAGCTGAGCACGCGGCGTCATACCATCGCGCGGTGACGGGGGTTGCGTCGACCTGTATATGGAATTTTTTTTTTTTTTTGACCAGCGAGAGGTGCGAGTGGGAGTCGACGTATGCGCGACAATGTAGGACATATATGTGCATTATGACGTTCATGAAGTTTTTTTAAGGACGTGTTCGCGAAATCTCCGCATCTCTTTTTGGAGCCCTTAATTACTGAAAAAAGTGCACAAAATATGCGAGTGAACCTGGTATCTCGTTTTCTGCACAATCAATACAGCTTGCTATTGAGATAAGTTCACAATACCGGCCGCGATGAAGTTATATTACCAGATAATAGTTGTCACAAATGGCTTGTACAAGCCATTTGTGACAGCCGCGCCGACAAGCACAAGCTAACGAAACTGTCGATGCGAATGCGGTTGCGTCCGTTTCGTAGCGAGCGCCCAGTGTTGCCCAGCCGACAATAACACTCAGCTAAATTTGGCTCTGTATACTTGCAATTGGCATAAATTGCCGTTTAGGCGCAGCTTGGCGCAGGAGATCAAATTGGCACAGCACGGCGCAATTGGCGCAGCACTTCCACCCCTGTTCCAGGTATTTTTTCCGAACTGTCCCAGTGCACGTTAAAGAAGCACAGTTGGTCGAAATTTACCCGGAGACCTCCACTACCGCATTCCTCATAGCTTGAGTCTCTTTGGGACATTAAGCCTCATGAGACCATGAAACCAATCAGGTATCGCAAATGTTTGGTTATATCAGTGGCCAACAAATGCATAATATCAATAGTCTTAACATCAACAGTTTCACTATTGATAGTCTTGCTATTGATAGCGGTACTATCACTAGTAATACTATCGATAGTAATACTATTGATAGTAGAATCGATAATAATACTATCGATAGTTCATCTATACTACACTATCGATAGTTTCAAAAAACAATCGATAGTCAATTTTCCGATAGTTTTGCATCACTACTGTCCGAGCATAGGTAATATTTCCGTGCCTTGTCTCTTTGTCGTGGCCACTTGCAGGCGCACCAGAAAATTTCAGAATTTCTACCCCATGTTGTCTCTGAATTAATCACCCATGGACTCTCGATGAGCGCTTTCCTGTGGTTTTTCAAGCAAGAGTTCCGTCTCGCATGTTACATGCGTGCGAAGAGCATCAATATTCTGCTTACATTTTCCTTTTTTTTTCTCAAAAAGAAAGGTGAGCTCAGTCTGCTGCATTCAGCACATTTCGCAAAAATACGAAAGCCGTCATTGCATGGAATATTTTATTCCACACAGAAAAACTTTCTTCAAAGTTGTATTGACATGCACAAGGAGGAGATACAACTGCGCGATAACTTTTCTTGAACAAAAAGGCAAGAACCCAGCTTGTAATTTAGAGATGTAATTTTGTTAGCAAATCTAAAATAGAATTATTTGCATTAATTACTATATCTTATTTTGTGACATATGCATTTCATGGTGCGACCCAGCGAATTAGGATTAGAAATTAGGCATACAGCGGAAGGCAAATTTGGTAAATTCGATACCCCTTTTTGCAATTAATTTAGGCTATTTATAAGCATAATTTAGAAATTATTCTATAAAGATGTGTTGCAAGCATCTTCTAGCACACTGCACACCACAAAACTCACTGTGTTATTTTAGTCCATGTCTTTTCCTGCGATGGTCGTACTTACATCTCGTGCATCTCTTTGCAGCTTCAATCTACAGTGAGGTCATCGTGCAAGAGCTTGGCGAGGAATTTGTTTCAAGGCAGTGCAAAAGATATCTTACTATAGGAGTGCAACAATTAGTGCCGATATGACTCATCAGTTCAGTGGCTCCAGGCACAGTGCATCTCACGATGTATTGGCACTGTAGATGCAATAAATTTGGCTCCTTGAATTCTTCATTACTTTCTTTTTTGCTTGTACGCTGGCTGCTTACATGCAAAAAGGTTACACATACAAGCACCAACTGGTGAAAAACAAGCAGAATAAGTCTATTGTTATCGAGTCCACATATATCAAACGGCTGCTTGCAGTCTTGCATGAAAGCTTGGCTGTTGTGGCCAACAACGAATTGCAGAATACACAGAAAGGAGTCTGAAATAAAACTACGACTACACTCGTTGCATACACTTTCCAACTGGCCTTGAAATTGATAACCCACCTCTAAATGATATTGGCAGTGAATTAGAGATGAACCAGGGAGGAAAATCTGGTTGGAAGAGGTGCTAGCATTTCATGACGTCTTGGTGATCCATGCTCTGGGATCGGCCTGGCTTCAAGACAAACAGACTGCGTATCGCATGAGCTCCCTCCAAAGACAGGGCTACCTACAAGCAACTCTACCTTCTCCCTCGGGCCTGGGGGAACGCAAGACTTTTCGCGTGACCGGAGGTTTGATGTTCGACCTCCGATCCACACTATGTGTTTAACCTATGAAACTTGTGTATACACTAGTCTCCTCTCATGTAACATATTGTCACCTTGTACAGGACTCCACAACTGTAAGCAGGCTAGAAAGAATTCATACTGTTACGCCGCATAGCAGCTTAGTGAGGAGTTCGAGGAAGAAGGAGACGAGTGCAGACTGATCTGGGCTCTGCGCCGGTTGTGGCAAGCTGTGTTCCAACGAGCTCTCACCTGTATTATTTCATCTGCTACATTTGGTGGAGGTGCCGGGTAAACACGTCCTGGATTCGCCAGTACCCCGTCGCAGCTGCCATGTAGCAGGTTTGCCACCTCTACCGCCTGAAGAGTTCATTTGAATGGCTACCACGCAAGCGATATAGAAACGGTGGACCAGCTGCTCAAGGATGACCGGGCCAGGCTTCTCTATATGGTCAAACTGTGGCCCAGAAACGGCGCGACTGCCCAAGACATCGCAAACATGAGACGGAAACTGAACTGCTGCAGTTCATTGCAAAGCATAAGTTTCATGACACAGAGTGAGTTCAATCAATAACACATTTTCAGTAGCACATAACAGCATGAGCACAGAGCCCAAAGACAAAACAAGTTCACATCGCGAGTTCTTTGAGGCGCAGCGAAGCAAAAATGGATGCCACGCTGATTCTGCCTTCCGATGAGACTCCAACACTGACGAGGCAGTCTCCATTAGCCGAAGACAGCCTCCCGTCCTCTGCTCCCGGTGCCCATGTTTCCCGCCAATGCCCGAGAGAACATGGCATCTGAACAGTTGACCTTCAGGCTCACCATCGAACGAACGGGGCCCTTTGCCACAGTGATCATCGTATTCCTGGCTTATGTGCGCTACGTCACCAAACCTAGCGCAATTGACTGGTTGATGAACGATGCAGGTGTCACCGAGGCGAATGTGCTGCCTGAGGCATTGCCGGCCGTCTTCACCACCGCAGCTGCGTTCTCTCTCTCTCGAAGGTTTTGGATGCTGCTATCCATCGGCAGTCGGAGGGCACCATGTCCCCTGGGCTGCTGAACTTCGACTTAGCCCCAAGGGCTGTTGCTATGCAGAACACAAGTCCCTCATTTTCATCAGGAAATTTTTTTGTTCACCAACAATAGGCACCGATGTACCCCATGAAAAGTGGGTACAGAACAGTCCAGGCAGCTCCCTTGTAATTACGGTTACTTTCTTCTTGAGTCTCGTTCGTGCCGCCGACGGGTGCACACGTCGGCGGCCGGCGTCTCTCAACAGGCCCTTTGTCTGCGCTCACGGCGACGATGGAGGCCCTATTTCTACGACGCGCGCCCAACAGCGGCCCACCACCCAGGATTATTCAACAGTCTTCCTTGGATACCATGGCTGCGCCTCCTTATCGGTGGTCTTTCAGCAGCAACTCTCTCCCCCTGCTCAGCAGTGGTCTTCCTAGCAGACTTTCTCACCGCCCTCGAACGGATTACCTGTGTGCGTTGTTCGCGTGTGTCTCCTGCTTGGACGGCGCACCCTGGACTCTGGACGAACGGTGAACTCTCCCGCACGCACTTCGTGTGCCTGCTATACTTTTTCGCCCAACGGCCTCTCTTCACGCTGCCTTCTTCTGCTTTCTCTCAGCGCGCCCCCCTGGCCCGCTTCTATACCTCCTGCCTTCCTGGCTTCCCTCGCGCTCGGGGGCGCCCGTTCCGGCGCACTCTCCGCGTTGCTCTTGGGCTGCACGCATGTCGCGGAGTTGGCCGCAGTCGTAGGCCCACACGGGGCGGGTTGGGTTCATACATCGCTATCTGAGAGCGGTAGTCTGCGCTGTCGTGTCCGTCGGGGTGGCCGCCTCGGACTCTCCCTCTTCTGCCGCCACCGCTTGCTCCGTCGTCGCCGCACTGCCCCTGCGCCTCCCGGTCCTTTCGCCGGGCCGCGCCGTCGCCCGCGTTCTCTTCTTGCTCAGGGCGTCGATCGCTCTCGTGCGCTCTTCCTTTGGCTCGCCTCCTTGGCAGCCTAACTCCACTGCGCGCAATTCCATTGCCCGCTAACCGCACACGCGGTAAACCACATGCGAGGTCTCTACCCACATGACTACCCTATTTGCGCACCTCAGGCCTCGCTAACTACGCAACGCGCTCTTACAGCCCGTTCATCTCTCCGGCCGCTCCAAAATTTTGAACGAGCCACCTCCTTCCTTTTCGACTCTCTTCTTCCGCGGGCGCTGCGCGTTTTGGCGATTCTGTGGGTGTCCTCGTGGCGGTGGGTGCACTCTGGAGTTGGCCGCAGTTGTCAGCAAACACGGGGCAGGTTGGACAAGTGCTTCGCTATCTAAGGGCGGTAGTCTGCGTTGTCGTGTTCACGGCGGGGCTGCCCCGGACTCCTCCGACACTGCCGCCACCGCCACACTTCGGCCCGTGTCTCGCTGCCCCTGCTATCCCGCTCTGTCGCCGTGCTGCGCTAGCGCCCCACCACTCTTTTAACGCGCATTCCATGCCTGCAGCTGCGTCGCGGCATACCTCTCTTTTCCTTTTCTTTTAGCGCGCATTTTATGCCCGCTGCCACTTCGCGGCATACCTTTCTTTTCTTTTACTTTGCGCGCATTTTATGCCCGCTGCCGCTTCGCGGCATACCTCTTTCTTCCTTTTCCCTTAGCGCGCATTTTATGCCCGCTGCCACTTCGCGGCACAACCTTTTTCTTTGTTTGATTTCAAATCAAACAATGAATAACCAACTCGCCCATCAGCTTGTGCTTTCAACCTTTTTCTTTGCACGCGCCTCATGCCCGCTGCCGCTCGCGGCAGATCCTTCTTCGCCTTTTTCCGACCTATTCTTCCGCGCGCAGCTACCCTGCCCGCAACCGCCGACACGCCTGGGGTGGTAGACTTCGCGCAGAGGGTCCCTGGGACGCGTGCTCCACTAGCGCACTTCTGCGCCGCATGGTTCCACTCCCTTTCCGCCTTTGCTACGGCACGATCCGTCCCTACTCTATCTCTTTCATTCCCCTTTTCCTTCCCAGTGCAGTGCAGCGATCATGACCCTATATAGGAGACAACACTGCACGAACAATTCTTCACCAAACAAGAACCACTAATCGGTTTCTTCCTCAAAGAGAAAGATTTCCTCCTTTCCATTCAGTACTGTAAATACGTGGATCTCTGCATTCACTCAACTTTAACCCTCATGAAAGACAGTCCACCGTATGAAACCGTTGGATAAATAAGCCTAGATAATTGTACCAGTTGTGTGCGACCTTTTCAATCTGCAACTCTTCACTGGCAACTAAGCAATGCAGACTGCTTCTACAAAGGCTACCTAATCACTTTCCAGAAAATCCTACTGCATTAATCAGTAATGAACTTTTCAAGTATGTATACGAATACTTCGATCCACTGCAACAGGACACCCCCGACTTCATCTACCACTCAGCGAAATTCTCGCTCAATTCTGCACTGCCCATGACCGTCGACAGAGTCCTAATACACGTTGGACCCGCCAACATCGCTGCAGCAGGTGCCTTCGTCACCCTGTCCAGCATGGAGGTCATCGGCAGAATCGGCCGCGAGTAGCTCTCGATAAGGCTTTGCATAAGCCTTCCTCTCCCGTGCACCCTGAACCACCGACTCCTATGAACCTCCAGAGCCATGAAAAGAAGCTTGAACCTTATTCTGAGCGGAGTGGCTGCAAAGCACCACACAGGCAGACTCCGTTCAACCACCTGCTGTGTTGCTTTCAGACAGAGAGAAAATTCTTAAGGCACATCAAGCATTAAGGAATATTACTCATCTTCAAGTTCCAGTCTGATGAGCCAGCCAGCTGGATAAACACGGGATTGCTGACAGACTGCAAACAGCTCACCATCATGACATGACCACGTACGGAGTGTTGCTGAGGCCAAATGCGGTGGTGACATCTCGTGGATTTAGGAAACTAGGACGGCTACTAAAGAGCAAGGCATGGGATTCTAGCTCAACGTCCACCGGAGCATTGCTGGGGGGGACCTCTGAGTTCTCTGCTTTCAGGCGAGACCCATCACAGAAACTGTGCCCTCTCCTTCGGCCAAATAAACCGCACCATTTTCTCGGTGAGAATATGCCATCACCAAGGTGCGTCATGTATAACGAGCTCCTAAAAAAAAAAAGAAGGAAAGCAAGAACATGATGAACCATTACTGATGCCATAGTCGCCTGCACGGCTCATCAAGGATGCTTGTGCCAAGCCTCATGCTGTGCTTCAAAGATGTCGTCAGGGCCTTGCACGACGCTCAAGATCACAAGGTATACCAGCCTGAAATGACAGTCTTCGTTCCATGTCGCTCCATACAGCGCTCTATGTGATCAAGGGGTCCCGTACGGGCCCGGAAACGTCGTTTCCTTTTGAAGAATTTGTTGGCGAGTGTATGTTTGTTATTTGCACCATGTTCGCTCCTCGCCAGACGGTATTCCATCAAACTCTGGACTATACCATCCTGAACTCATGAGAGTTGAGCAGCTGCACCACAATATTTTATTCACCCCAATGATATTCTCAATACCCCAACTGAGTAAACAAAAAGAATGCTGCAGTAGAAATTTTGGAACATTACACATTTTCCAGCCAGTTATGCACAGTAGGGGTGGAACTGGTAAACCCAAGTGCGGCTGGTGTTGAGACTACTGCTGCAAGCCCATAACCAGAAAATGAGGCCCTGGGGAAAGCCCCAACCTATATTGGTTTTATGTGGCCCCATTTCAGCATTCATGGGCTCTAGCAAGGCGCCGACGGTGATTTTTTTCCCTTCCACCCATGTTTCCAGAAATATTCTAAGGAAAGTGGTCACTTGTTGGACCAACCCAATCAAAAAAGACGACGAGAAATTTTTGTAGTAACAACAAGAAATTACTACTACAAGTTACTACAAGAATGTAGTAACTAATGCACTGCTTTCACAAAGGAAGATGGATAGTATAGTGGCAGTGAATAGCAGTCTTAGCCGTGATATCCCATGGAAAGGTACCAAGTCGTTACGTATTAAGAAACAAAGGATGTTGCTTAGGAAACACAAATCTTGTCTTAAGCCCTTCAAGATTGGCACTCAGAGCTGTAAGTTTCTGGCATCATAAAAGCAACACGAGTAAGCATAATATGAAGGAGCGGTCATGAGAGGTCATGGGGCTCGGACTGTTTGCTTATGTTTGGTTGCCGTAAAATACCTTGTGTAAAGCAGGAATTTAACATTCTTTGCCTCAGCTCTTGGAGTACCTGTAGTGGACAGCTGCTTTGGTACCCCTGGCGAAGATGGTCAGGTTAGTGTGCAATTTTGTTTGCCATGTACTCTTATGTATAAGCTGATTCCAAATGTAAGCCAACCCCTGACGTGTATTGAGTATAACAGTTAGGAGGCAGTAATTGGGTAACGTGGCTAGCAAACACTTCAGAAAGAATTACGTTTGAAGATGTGGTATTGATGGGGGGCATGCAGGTTTGAATTGTTTTTCTAGTCCAGCATGATATACGTGCAGCTGGTGCTTAAGGGGGGACCCTGGTCTTAAATTTTTTTATTTTCTGCAGGATTATGGTGAAAACTGCCTTGTTTGTGTAGTTTTTTTGGGCTGATTTCAAATATGCATATATTTTCCATAAACCATCAGTTTTTTTAAGATGAGGTGACTTTTCTCTCAAACTACAAGTGCTATACTGACAATTTATATATTACAATATTATAGAACAAACAGTGTGTGCAATCAGCAAAAATGAATGTTCTTGACTAATTTTAACTAAAGTCAAAGCAATTCATAATGTTGACAAAATATTTTTGTGGTGTGTCTGAGTGGCTGAAATTTTTTCTCTATAGTATGAACTGCTCTAACTTTAGTTAAAATTAGTCGAGAACATTTATTTTTGCTGATTGCACTCTCTGTTCTAGGATATTGTAATAAATGTTCAGTATAGCACTTGTAATTTGACAGAAAAATCACCTCCAAACAAAGAACGTGAAATCCCCAGTATCTTAAAAAATTAATTGTTTACGGAAAATATAAACGCGTATTTGAAATGAGCACAAAAAACTACATAAGGAAATTTTCATAATAATCCTGCAGTAAATAAAAAAATTTAAGACCAGGGACCCTCCAAAAAGGTATGCTTCCTGAGAAAATGTCGAATAGTATTTATGGTAAAGTCTTAGTGAGATGGCAGATTAGATTGAGGTGAGGTATATCCGATTATGATTTTTAAAAATTGGTAACGTGCGAGTAACTCAAGCATTTCAATCCTCTGGCCTTGTTTCAACTCCCTCAAGCGCATTAGCAAGGTGGATGTGATGTGTATTGTAGATGGGTATTCTAAATGAAACTGTGCAAGTAATTTTAAGCCTGTAATTTTGAATATTGCATGGTATGCAACAGTACTTGTGGCTTTTCTAAAATTACTTCGACCAACTAAGTACCGTTAGTGTTTGAGCAAATGTTTCTTTTGTCCTTTTCGTTTTTGGTGTCATTTGAAACAATATGCAAGTGCAGCTTGGGAACGGCGTGCACATGAATGCAGATGTGTGGACAGCACTAATGACGCAGACCACAGACGCTGCATTTTGCAAGCGCCTTGCTGTTGCCTTGTGGGGCATAGAGGTGTTGCGAAACGCAGCGTATTTGGAAAGCAAACCAACAAAGACATTTCACAGGGCAAGACGACAGTGTTTCCACCTCTTTCGCCCATGAAGCTGATGGGAATGTCATGTGAGTAGATGCAGCAGTCTTTTATGCTTATCTTTGTTTTTGTTACAATGCTGTAAGGTGATGAACATTCTAGACATAAAACGTGTAGCACAAAAGCAGTCAGTGTCAAACAACACAAAACAGGAGTGATGAGACTGGAGCAGTGAAATGATCAAATTTCAGTTCACACCGCTGGGATACTAGTGCACTTTATTGTCACTGCTTTGGTATAATCACTGCTGCGTGAAATTATTTCACCCCGTCTGTATTTTTTTATGCGAAGCATATTGCTAGAGCTACCACTCACGGCGTCGCCGTGGGACCCCCACGTGACACCGTGACGTCACACCACGTGACATCGGATGAGAGAGCCGGCCTCCACCTCGCGCCGTCGCCGTGGGACCCCTAGCCGTCACACCCGCGCATTACCGCGCATTTCGAACGCGCGTTCACACTCGGTGTAGGTGAAACGCTCGCTCCACCGGGCAGGCAGACGCGGCTTCCGTGGCAATCCAGGCGCTCACCCAACGCGCGTTAGTGTCTGTTAGTGCAGCCAACTTGGAGTCGATTGGGTAGGCTTCGTCCACTCAAGGAGAGAGCAAATTTGAAAACACTGTTGTCTCACAGAGGCGAAACGAAAGCGAAGAGCCGCAATGAAGCATATATGGGCAGCTGTCTATTAGTGCAGCCAACTTGGAGTCGATTGGGTAGGCTTCGTCCACTCAAGGAGAGAGCAAATTTGAAAACACTGTTGTCTCACAGAGGCGAAACGAAAGCGAAGAGCCGCAATGAAGCATATATGGGCAGCTGTCTATTAGTGCAGCCAACTTGGAGTCGATTGGGTAGGCTTCGTCCACTCAAGGAGAGAGCAAATTTGACAACACTGTTGTCTCACCGAGGCGAAAAGAAAGCGAAGAGCCGCAATGAAGCATATATGGGCAGCTGACTATTAGTGCAGCCAACTTGGAGTCGATTGCGTAGGCTTCGTCCACTCAAGGAGAGAGCAAATTTGAAAACACTTGTCTCACAGAGGCGAAACGAAAGCGAAGAGCCGCAATGAAGCATACATGGGCAGCTGTCTATTAGTGCAGCCAACTTAGAGTCGATTGGGTAGGCTTCGTCCACTCAAGGAGAGAGCAAATTTGAAAACACTGTTGTCTCACCGAGGCGAAAAAAAAGCGAAGAGCCGCAATGAAGCATATATGGGCAGCTGACTATTAGTGCAGCCAACTTGGAGTCGATTGCGTAGGCTTCGTCCACTCAAGGAGAGAGCAAATTTGAAAACACTGTTGTCTCACAGAGGCGAAACGAAAGCGAAGAGCCGCAATGAAGCATATATGGGCAGCTGTCTATTAGTGCAGCCAACTTGGAGTCGATTGGGTAGGCTTCGTCCACTCAAGGAGAGAGCAAATTTGAAAACACTGTTGTCTCACCGAGGCGAAAAGAAAGCGAAGAGCCGCAATGAAGCATATATGGGCAGCTGACTATTAGTGCAGCCAACTTGGAGTCGATTGCGTAGGCTTCGTCCACTCAAGGAGAGAGCAAATTTGAAAACACTTGTCTCACAGAGGCGAAACGAAAGCGAAGAGCCGCAATGAAGCATACATGGGCAGCTGTCTATTAGTGCAGCCAACTTGGAGTCGATTGGGTAGGCTTCGTCCACTCAAGGAGAGAGCAAATTTGAAAACACTGTTGTCTCACAGAGGCGAAACGAAAGCGAAGAGCCGCAATGAAGTATATATGGGCAGCTGTCTATTAGTGAAGCCAACTTGGAGTCGCGTCGGTAGGCTTCGCCCACTCAAGGAGAGAGCAAGAACAAGCACCCAAACCGAAAGAGACAAAAACGCTCATCATCACTTCATCACTCAGGCCTGCAAACCTGAAGCATCATCGTGCATTCAACTTGGAGTCGATTAGGTAGGCTTCGTCCGCTCAAGGAGAGAGCAAATTTCAAAACACTGTTGTCTCACAGAGGCGAAACGAAAGCGAAGAGCCGCAATGAAGTATATATGGGCAGCTGTCTATTAGTGCAGCCAACTTGGAGTCGCGTCGGTAGGCTTCGCCCACTCAAGGAGAGAGCAAGAACAAGCACCCAAACCGAAAGAGACAAAAACGCTCATCATCACTTCATCATCCTTGAAACAAAAAGAGATAATACAAGTGATCAAAAACAGCTTTGATCCTTTGATACTTGGAATCAAGGAGACGACCTTAAGACCAGGTCGGGATGGAGTGGTGGTGACATCAACACACCAGGATTCGCTGGACGCACTCAAGAGCACATCGAAGAGCGTGAAAAATTCAAGAACTTCCAAATCAAAGTGCCCAAAGGAAGAAGAATCGATGTCAAAGTAGTGGGCATTGAGCAGGATATCAGTGATGAGGAACTGACAAATAGGATCATCAAGCAAAACGACCTCACCTGAACAGAAGAAGATTTTCAATTGAAGACGACTTGGAATAGCAAAGGAGGAAAAACGGCAATCTTTGCTCTGAGCAGAACAGGATAAAACCAGGTACGCGACAAAACACACATGAACATTGGATGGACAAAGAGTCCAATTTTCGACTGCATCAAAGTGACAAGATGCCTAAAGTGTGCCACATACGGCCATAGCTCCTTCGGCTGCTACGAGGAATTGCGTTGTAACCAGTGTGGCAGACACGGACATGAATCACGTGATCGCAACTATGGTGCTTCGTGCCCGGTTTGTGTGAAGTCGGGAGCACCGGAACATGAAACAAAGCATTCAATCCTGTCGTTCTTCTGCCCAATCTACGAAACGAACAACAACGAAGAGAGGGAAAAGATCAATAAGAGGCTGACCTAAAGCACTTGAAGACACCATGGCACAGACAACACAAACACCCACCAACGCAACACAAATCAACAGAAACAACCAAAGCACACAATTACAAAAGGACAACACCCTAGAAATAATTCAAGCTACCGTATTTGCACGATTCTAACGTGCACCTTCTTTTCCGAAAATAAGCGTTCAAAAATACACGAGCGCTACAATTGGACTCAAAACGCAAAAAACCTCCAAACCAAAACCTACATCTCAAAAACCGAAACAAAGCAGCTCAATGAACGACAGCCAGCCACATCGCCATCGGTATCAGCAAGTCGTTTTGAGCCTGATCTATCTATGGGCGGATCCAGTGTTTCGATCGCCATTTTTCACATACGTTCCGTTTACCTGGTGTACACAGAAGCTGCATTGGATAGGTGCATTCACCCACAGCACAGTGACAAGATGGAAAGGCAACAACGCTTTCATTACGAGGCGTCGTTTAAGCGGAAAGTAGTCCTGTTAGCAGAGGAACCGGGCAGCGACCCATGCATTAGGTGTCCCGGATACATGCGTTCGCGATTGGCGGAAACAAAGGGGCCGCATTTTTACGTGCAAGGCATTACGGAAGGGCTTCAGTGGTCCACAGCGTGGCCGCTTTCCCGAACTCGAAGATTCGCTTGTGGATTACATCAAAGCCCTACGAGTCAACCAACTGCCCATGTCCTCGGATGTAATCAAGGCAAAGGCTCTACAACTGGCGAGGGAGTACAGCATATCGAGGGACCGCTTCACAGCCAGCAGGAGCTGGATGCAGAAATTTTTGAAGCGGAAAGGGTTCTCGCTGAGGCGGAGAACCAGCATCTGTCAAAAACTACCGGACGCCTACGAAGAGAAGTTGGTAGCGTTCGAGCAGTTCGTCATCAAACTTCGGCTATTACATAACTACCCGCTTGGGCAGACCGGAAACGCCGACCAGACGCCCATTTTCTCTGACATGCCGTCAAATTATACGGCTGAGTCAACAGGTGCCAAGCAGGTGCGTATACTGACATCTGGCAACGAGAAAAACGAGGTGACGGCGATGCTGTGCTGCACGGCAGACGGACACAAATTAAGTCCGTATTTGATATTGAAAAGAAAAACTGCGCCAGTAGACGTTACATTTCCAGACAATTTCGTCGTCCCCATGCAGCCGAAAGGGTGGATGGACACCGACCTCATGGTCGATTGGATCGATTCGGTTTGGCGGAAGAGACCTGGAGCCAGCCCTGGTGTGCGCGCAATGCTGGTGCTTGACTCGTTCAAGTGCCACATTTCTGACCGCGTCAAGGAGAAGCTTGCGGCCTTCCACACTGATCTGGTGGTCATCCCTAGCGGGACGGCTTCCCAAATCCCGTCACTCGATGTCTGTTTAAATAAGCGCAGCGTACAGCGATTGGCTCAGTGAGCAGGCCCTCACGCCGGCAGGCCGTCTCAAGAGAGCGGCGCTCGAAGACATCGCAAGATGGATTGACTGTGCGTGGAAGGCCGTCCCGCAGGCAATGGTCATGCATGCATTAAAAAAATGTGGAATTTCCAACGCTTTAGATGGCACCGAAGATGACTATTTGTGGTCAGTGGACAGTGAAAAAGAGCTGTCTTCCGACTCTGACAGCAAGTAGCCTATGTTCGTGTGTTCTGATTTGTGTTCGTGCGTTCTGAATTTTGTTCTTGAGTTCGATTAAATGTTTTAAGCAACTTTCAGACGCTTGTTGACTGTGTTATTCCGTGTACGCGGTACAATCGGCGCCAAGTTTTTTTTGTGGTTTCACTGCGCATTACAATCGGGAGCGCATTAGAATCGTGCAAATACGGTAATTTGGCAAGGGCATACAAACCAAATGAAGCATTACAACTCTATCAGCAACACAACTCTCACAACGTCTCAGCCATTCAGGAACCATACCACCTTAAAAATAAAATAATTCCTTTCCCAATCCGGCATAGACTAATGGCAACCGAAAATACTCCAAAAACAGCAATAATAATACACAACCAGGACATTCAAGCCTTTCCCATTGTAGTTGAAAGCAAACTAATAATAGTCAGAATAACGAAAGGTAACAAAGCATTTATTATAATAAACAAGGTTTGAAAACGGAGTTTGCCCATTTTTTGGCGATACAAAATTTTGGGTGATATGAAAATTTTCACCTCCCCTTGAATTTCGTATCACCGAGATTCTACTGTATCATGTTACACCGTGTCAGAAATGTTCATTTCAAAAGTGACAAGGCGATGAAGCAAGGTGAATCTCAAGAATTTACAAGAGCTGATGGAAAGGTGGTTGTTGTCAAATGGAAAGATAACAAGTCTTTTACTATTGCTTCTACATGCACAGGTGCAAGTCCAGTAGAAACCGTGAAGCACTGGTCCAAGAAAATGAAGGAATATATTGACGTTCCTTCACCGGCAGTTGTCCGCAGGTAAAATTCATTCATGGGAGGGTTTGATGTCTGTGACCAGCTATTGGACTACTACCGCATCTCAATCAAGACAAAGAAGTGGACTCTGAAAGTCGGTCTCCACATGGTGGACTTGGCCCTAGTGAACGCCTGGATGGAGTACCGAGAGGACCGTAGTAGTAACAATGCCCAACGACGTGAAGTAATGGAGCTAGTGGACTTTCGCCTGCACCAAAACGGTGCAGGTCTGGTAGTGATGATGGAGGTTACCTTGATGACGCACACAGTGATAAAGTCATCAGTGTGGAAAGAATTCCTGGTGTTGACAAGCGTACAGACAGTTTTGACCATTTCCCAATGGCTGACGCTATCAAGAATGCTAGGTGTTGCAGGCTGCCAGGATGCTTGTCAAGAAGTCGCACGCGCTGTACAAAGCGTGACGTCTACCTCTGTCTGACAAGCCATAAGAATTGCTTTAAATCTTTCCATACCAGAGTTTAGGGGGTGCAAATTCGCATGCACTCATCATTTCCTTTACTATACTGGACGTCATACTAATAGAAGCCCAGCCCATACATAAGTGTGGGTTCATTTTGAACATAACGAAGTAAATATTTTCGTTCTTTGATGATAGACGTTAGTTCAGAGGCCCACACAAAAAAATAATCACAGGAAAAAAAAATGCCATTTATCCGGCTGTTTGTGCACAGGCAGGAAAGGGATAGCCAAATGCCTTATCACCTAACTAGTGACAAGCATGAATGGATGAACAAGATTCCCACTGTAATGACACTGTCAGGCAGGGCACTTTTTTCTTATTTCTTTTTTAAGCCCAAACTAATATCTGTAATGACGGTGCATCATCATCGGCGTCTCCGCCTCGATCGGGCGTGCCTGGGCCGAGATACGCTGTTTTTCGTGAATTCAAGCTTCAAAAAGAGGGAGTTTGCAAATTCCATTCAGCACTCCTCCTTCGCGAAGTGTTCGCGAGCACTTTACAACAAACTGCGTGAAAATTGGACCAATATTTCTGAAGATATTTGGAAAAAACGGTCCCAGGACCGCCAGGAGAGCTTTGCCTAGCCTGGGCCTAACTGGGAGAGAAAAACGCTGCTGACGTCAAGGAAAAAGCCAATCACCGCGAATAATAGGTAAATTCGATTCAAAAAACATCCAAGGAATCTAAATCGATCAAAAAAACCACCTTCGATGACCGATTAGAGAAGATATCACCGAAAAACGAGTACAGGCACATGTCACTGAGGAGTAGGGTGCACCCCAGGGAGCAGGAGACCGCCGAACGGAAATCGCAATAAGGCCACATTCTCACAGCCAGTTTTTGGCTTGCTCAGTCGCCTCCGTCGCGCCGGCAGCCGACGGAGGGGACTGGTTTTGGACCGTTTTCCCCCCCAAATCGGGTGGCCGGTGCCGCCGGGTCCTGCTCTACGTTTCCGTCGAGCAGCGGCGACGGAGCCCCGCCCCATGGAAAGCATACCAGTCATAGCACAAGCTCGCCTCACGTCACCCGCGGCTTGCTTGCTGCGACCAAGAGATGGCGCTGGCGAGCATCGTTGGCGGCGGCGGCGATGCGCGGGTGCGCGGGCAGGGAGAAAATAAAAAAAGCCTGCTCATTTTTGTACTCTCCGTGAGATGCACGCGTCTTGCGAGTCTTGCGCCCCGAAAAGCGCCCGCTGTCGAGGAACAGAGAGCGGATGACAGTTTTATTTCATATGGCAATATACGAGGCGTTCGAGCCAAAACGGGTCTCCGAATGAGATTGTGTTTGCACTAGGCGTGGGATATACGATAAATGATTTGTTTTTGTTTTTTCGGGAGGGTAACGAAGTGGGGGACGAAAAGACTGTTGCCAGGTTTAAAGCGAATTGAAGGGGATGGCTGATGCAAAGGGGAACCATCCAGGTGAAGAAAGGAGAAAGAGGCGAGAGAGGTAACTGCGGAGATAACGGAAAGAGCATAAAAACAAAATTCCGTTCACCCATTGCTAGCTCTTGAGGCCTCATTTTTTTTATTAGCCGTTTAAATTGTTTTGGTAGCTTAATTCTTGAATGGTTGTATAGAGACCAATCTCTCAAGCCATTGATAACAGAGTTCATTACCACCCTACATATGTTCAATTTCGTGCATATTGGCCTGAATACTGTGACTGCAGCACTCATTTCAGCTGCTGCTTTAAAAGTAGCTTGCTATACTAATATATATTTGCTTTGGTGCATTACGCGTGTTGTTTCGCTGCAAAAAGAGGGGAGTTGTGTAGAGTTAATAAATTAACTTCAAACTTTTTCCACCGCTCGCGACATCGCATCGTTTTTTTTCTCCGGCCAAAGCACAAGCAGACGACAGACGACTTTTTTTTCGCGCGGAAGAAAAAAACAGGCACTGACGTAGAGTCACGTGGGAGCAGCGAGCGCCCGCCCAAACTGGTTTGCCGGTGTCCGGCGCCGCTTTCGATTAGAACACAAATCCGTTCCGTTGCGGCCGCGGTTCCCGGCTCCGTCGCCGCCGCGCCGGAGAGGAGACCGGCTGTGAGAATCAGGCCTAACTCGGCTAAAAATAACAGCACAGAGAACTATGACCAATGACCACTTCTTGGAAAGGATTCAACAAGAGCTACCGGAATATCTAATTTGTTTTGACGTGGCTTTTGTGGAAATGCTGTTTTGAGAAGCCACCAGCCGGGCACCAAGCACAGGGTTGCTCGATCATAGTGTTGCCAGACCTGGACAAAAAAAATTGTCCTGAATCCGCCAAATTTAGCGGAAGTTCGGAAAAATTGGTTTTTTCGATGGAGGAAGCATTTTGAGTGCTAAGAAGACCCAAGAACAACATTTAGAGCCTCGCAAGGGCTACCAGAACAGGTAACCCAGATATTGAGCTCTTTTTTCACCAAGAACGTGAAAAAAAAAACGGCCTACTACAATACCAACCACAGCCCTGAAAACAAGAACACAAGCTAACCGACCAAGATCTTCAGGACGGAGATCTTGAAACGTACCACCACAGACATGAGTGGAAGGGAGGACTTCCTCTACTCCAGTAGTGAAAGTCAGGCAGACACAACTACGGGAGCTTATAGCTCGAAACAGGACCGCAAGAAGAAGAAAACCAAGAAAGGACAAAAACAAAAAAGGCGAGACGATTTCTTGCAATAAGAGTCAAAGAAAGTAGAAAAGATGGCAAAGCATCTCCCGTCAAACAGCGAGCAACGGAGAAAGGAGAAGTCAAAACAAATCCAACAACAACAGCTGACTCCAAACGAGGAAGACAACAGAGAAGATCAGTTACAAGGACTTCAGACTCATTTAGAAGAGAAAGATGGTGAAATGAGAGACGACGGAAATGCAAGCAACACGTTCTCAGAACAAGGTAACCACCCCATTCACCAAGGAATCTTGGACGAGGCCGCAAACCATCTACCTAGACATATTCAGACGCCCATGCGAAGCAACGCAAGCAACGCCAGCGACAAAGATAAAGAAGATGCAACAGAAAGACCATGGGGAGAGAACATCCGAAACATGACGAAGAAAATGGCAAGATGTGATCAGAACATGTTCTGAGGTGCACCAAATGCCCAAGCCTGGTCATCGGTCGCGCGACCCCAACCCTCCACAAGCTCGGGAGGCCGCCCGGCGACGCCCGAGTACTGGGGCGTTTGCAAAGAGCTTGGGTTCAATGTCGCCAAGCCGAACTGCGATGGGGAAGTTGTAACCTTCTATCGTGCCGCAGCAAAAGGTAGGCGGGCGCAGTTCGGTGCAACAGGTGCCGAAAACAACTCTCGCAACTGCATGGCACTGCTGCGTTGCGAGGGAGGCTGCTCTGCGCGGAAATGGAGGCAGTTCGCCGAGCTTTTTTTTCCCATAAGGACTGCCTAGGCCGCCCTAACGTGAAGCTGCCACGGTCAGCTGTGCTTTACCTGACCTTCTGCATAGCGAAAAAGATCTCCTTGTCCGTCGCCAGAGAGATGCTCAGCAACGAAATCTCCAAGTAGGCCTGCATCGACTGGACGAACTACGTCTGTGAGGTCTGCTGCGCTGAGCTGTCTGAGCAGCCCCCTATGGGTGGGCCTGGCGAACAGGTTTCGATGAGTGCCTCATGAGGGGCAAGCGCAAAGCCAACCACGGCCAGCTTTTGGCAGGCGACAATGTGCCACTGCACCGCCAGAACAACAACGGCGGCGTAGTGGACCGTGGCCCATGGATTTTTGGAATGATGAGGGAGGCCTGCAATGAGTTACGCCTCTTTAACATCGACCGGCGAGATGCTGCGACTTTCGGAGCCATCATCGCCAGCCACGTTCGGTCGGGGACTACTATCGAGAGTGACGAGTGGGCGGCATATCAGTGTGTGCCAGGGCTACTGGACAGGAACGAAGTCAACATCATCCTAACTTGTCACAACACTGTGAACCACTCACAGTTCTTCGTGGACCCTATGACCAGCGTCCACACTCAGAACATCGTGAGTTCCTGGCAGAAGGCCAAGGCCTGCCTGATCAGAAGCGGACGGAAACTCACACTGGAGCTCGCGGAGTCCTACCTTGGGTGGCTTCGGTGGCTGTTCATCAACGGAAGGCAGCGCTGCCATGACCCCTTTCTTTTCACTGATGGAGGTCATCTCAAAGCACTACTGCACGTGAGGTGAGCCCCTGACATCTCTGCTAGTACACAAGGCCCTCTGGGTCTCAAAGCTGCTTTGCCAGTTTTTTTCTTTCACAGTCACTCTGGGGGCCACGGAACGGGCCAAGGAACTAGGCCTGCCGCTGTCAACGATAGTTGGTCAGCGCAACGGGATTATGCAAAATGTGCAGCGCTTCGCAATAAATTCAAATTCAAACTGCCCATCATGTGGAAGTTGGAAGAGGTTCTCCTAACGTGGTTGCTCGAGGTCACGGCAGCCGGCGCCAACATCGACGGAAAAGTGCTTCAAGAAGGTAGCGGACATCGCACTCAAACCGGGAAGTGATAACTGTCAGGCCTCCGGTGGGTGGATTCACCGGTTCAAGGTACGGCATAACTTTTCGTACAAGACCATATGTGGCGAAAGAAAAAAGTCGATGCCGCCGCCGTGGAAGACTGGATGGCAACCACGCTGCCGTCTTACATAGCGGGATATGAGGCACGTGATGTTTTTAATGTAGACGAAGCAGGGCCGTTCTACTATCTCCAGCCTGAAAAAAGTTTGTGCTTCAAAGGCGATGCCTGCCACGGAGGACAAAGAAGCAAACAGCGTGTTACAACTTTCTTTTGTTGCAGCACCGACGGATCAGAAAAGATGCCGCTGACTGTCATTGGCAAGTATCACAAGCCCCGATGCTTTAAGGCGGCCAATCGATTGCCCTGCGTATACAAGGCGAACAAAAAGGCGTGGATGACATCTTCTCTGTCCATGGAATTCGTCACGCACCTTGACCGCAAAATTTCTTGCCAAAACAGAAAAATTGTTTTGCTGCTGGACCAGTGTAGGCTACAGAGTGTTAAGGTGGCGTTCCTGCCCCCGAACGCAACGAGTCATTTGCAACCACTGGATGCCGGAACACCATTTCAAAGCTTTGTTGGTGCGTCGCCTCCTTGCGAAGATTGAACAGGATGCAAATCTCCAGATCAGTCTCCTGGACGCTATGCACTTTCTTGCAACGGCTTGGAATCTCATCACTCCTGCGACTGTCGCCAACTGTTTCGAGAAGTGCGGGATTTTCAAATCCGCAGTGACTACCGCCTCGCAAGTGCCAGACCCGATTCCGATCGATGTCAGGAACCAACTTGGCATCAACTGTTGCGCCGACGATTATGTCACCGCGGACGACAATCTCACCACCTGCGGTCTCCGCACAGTAAAAGGCATCGCGGAGGAAGCGTCATCACATCCTGGCATTCCATGCAGTGACGAAGATGACCAAAGCAGCGATGACCCACCACTGACGGCAGCAGAAACGATGCACACACTCGATATTCTGCAGTGCGCCGTGACCTCTGAGTCTGTGCGTCAAAACATAGCAGCCCAATTTTTCAGTTTTCAAAGCTCTCTGCTGTCAGATCTCGCGGAAAAGAAGGTGCAGAAGGATATACGCGACTTCTTTCAATGAAAATAAATGTTTTGTGCGTGTTGGAAGGTTTGAAAAAAAGAGTTTGCTCATTTTTCGGCGACATGAAATTTCCGGTGATACGAAAAGTTTTCACCTCCCCTTGAATTTCGTATCACCGAGATTCTACTGTATCATGTTACACCGTGTCAGAAATGTTCATTTCAAAAGTGACATGGCGATGAAACAAGGTGAATTTCAAGAATTTACAAGAGCTGATGGAAAGGTGGTTGTTGTGAAATGCAAAGATAATTCTTTTACTATTGCTTCTACATGCACAGGTGCAAGTCCAGTACAAACCGTGAAGCGCTGGTCCAAGAAAATGAAGGAATATATTGACGTTCCTTCACCAGCAGTTATCCGCAGGTACAATTCATTCATGGGAGGGTTTGATGTCTGTGACCAGCTATTGGAATATTACCGCCAAGACAAGACAAATCAAGACAAAGAAGTGGACTCTGAAAGTCGGTCTCTACATGGTGGACATGGCCCTAGTGAACGGCTGGATGGAGTATCGAGAGGACTGTAGCAGTAACAACGCCCAACGACGTGAAGTAATGGAGCTAGTGGACTTTCGCCTCGCAATCGGTGAAGCACTTTGTGCACCACCAAAACGGTGCAGGTCTGGTAGTGATGATGGAGATTACCTTGATGACGCACACAGTGATGAAGTCATCAGTGTAGAAAGAATTCCTGGTGTTGACAAGCGTACAGACAGTTTTGACCATTTCCCAGTGGCTGACCCTATCAAGAATGCTAGGTGTTGCAGGCCGCCAGGATGCTTGTCAAGAAGTCGCACGCGCCGTACAAAGTGTGAAGTCTACCTTTGTCTCACAAGCCATAAGAATTGCTTTAAAGCTTTCCAAACCAGAGTTTAGGGGGTGCAAATTCGCATGCACTCATCATTTCCTTTACTATACTGGACGTCATACTAATAAAAGCCCAGCCCATGCACATGTGTGGCTTCATTTTGAACATAACGAAGTAAATATTTTCGTTCGTTGATGATAGAGATTAGTTCAGAGGCCCCCACAAAGAAATAATCACAGGAAAAAAAAAATGCCATTTATCCGGCTGTTGGTGCACATGCAGGGAGGGATAGCCAAATGCCTTATCACCTAACTAGTGACAAGCATGAATGGATTAACAAGATTCCCACTGTAATGACGGTGGGGGGGGGGGGGAATCTGACTGTGCAGCCTGCTCGTGGCCCCCCCCGCCACCGGATACGGGCCGGTGTAGTTTTGGCTACTAGGCTTTGTTTCGGTGCAATGCCAGCAGTGGGGATGGGATGGCCGGGACTCATCCTCTGGGGATGCAAACCCCCAATGGGAGTGGCAGCGACTCCCAGACGACTGTGAGGGCCAGTCGTGCACGTGAGGTCCGATGCCTGAGCGGAGGCAGGCCTGGGTTTATACTCAGGTTGGACCCACGAAATCCGGCCCGGAAGGCATGTCAAAACGCCAAAAGGTTTTCAAATACATGCTACCTTCCTCTGCGCGCGGGGGCGTGCAAGTCTGGCTACCGATGCGTCGGTTTCTGGTTACGGAGAAACCAGGTCCGCGCGGGGGTTCATAGTGGCCAGGCTCTGAGGACCGCCACCTCGGGGAAGCGGCCTTACGGCCGGCCGCAGGCTTAACCGCCTGCGGGATGCCGGGGGATGAGGGCCTAGTACTGCCTCGTAAGAGTCTGGCGAAAACCGAAGATGTGTGGCGTACCGGTGGAGTAGGCCCGGGTCATCTCATCCTAAGCCACGTTCTTGGTTAGTGGCCCGGTCGCCCGGCCTTGAACACTCTCTCCTCAGTAGGAGAAGAGCAAGCTAGGAGAGGAAATAAGTGCATGGATGGTTGGAGGAAGCACAGATGGGTCCCCCCGGAGCGACCAGTTCTGAGGCCGCGAGGCCGTTGACGTTCTGGACCTCTACTGGCCGGGACTATCACACATACTTCCGGAGTCTGAAAAACCGCGAAAAACCTTCGACGGCTAGTAGCCGGCAGGTGGGAAAAGCCCTCTAGTGAGCGAAGAGGAGCCCCAGGTAGCTACAGACCCCGTGTTAGGTTTTCCTGTCTCCGACGGTCGGAGCCCGTTGCGTATGGTGGGTGGTCGGGCATCCCGTGAGTGGGGCCGCACCATTGGGCAATCTCGATGCTCTCCCTGCCCTGGCCAGGCAGGCCAGTAATGGAGTCGAGATAATTGAAGGATCAGAGCAAAAAACTCGCTGTCCCCATTCCCTTCCCATGTCCCATTTCCCTTTCCGCTACTTCCCAGGGGAGGTCAGGGGAGCCTCCCCGGGCCCGCTCTCTCGGCTGTGGGTCGCTACAGTAGCTTTTCCCTTTTATTTTACTTTTCCACCCACGGGTGGTAAAATTACAACTTGCCTACGGGCCTATTCTTTTATTTTACTATTGGGTTAAGCCTGTTGTACGTAAGTGGTGGAGGCAGGGGCCTATTATTTTTATTTCCTTTTCGGTTGCCCCAACCTATTCAATGTAATGACGGTGCAGCCCGTTGTGCTCTAAGCGGTGCGGGCCAGGCTCTTTTATTTTCCTTTCTTTTTAGACAAGCCCACCCTAATATCTGTAATGACGGTGCGGGCAGGGCAGTTTTTTCTTATTTCTTTTTTAAGCCCAACCTATTCTTTGTAAGCGATACAATCAGCGTTTCCTGGCCGTGGGGGCAGCCTGGAGCTCGCTGGAGAGTTTTTCTACTTTTTCAACTAGAACTTCTTCAGAGTGAGTAAAAAGATTTCGCAGTCCTCCTTTATAAAGGTCTAGCGCATCTATGTTTCAAATTTGAGCTAAATCAGCCCAGTAGTTTTTAAATTATAAGTGTTTTTCTACCTCACTTGGATGTAAACAACGCACACAGCCATGTGCTGAACACAAATAACGTGTTTCTGATCATTTGTCCCCTTTTTAACCAGCTTAAACTGTATGTAGCTTAATCGTGCAGTCTTTTCAATCATTTTGATACTTTATTTATCCCTTTAGACCAATTTGTTTCAAAGTTAGTGGCAATTTTGTGATGTAAACACACGGCCTCCCACCTAGGCCTTTTCTACCAGTGAAGGACAGAAAATTGCTCCCACGCTTAGAATACTTAGTTTAGTCCCATAAAACTATATATTTTTAGATTCCTTGAAGAGTAAGGAATACATCTGTGTTTGTCTTATCTTTGCTGTTTGATGTTTAAGGAAGTTATTACCGGAAAACCTCGCGCACGTGTTCACATAGAGGTGACTTTTGTGTTAAATTTTGTTTTTATAATTTTTTGTCTTAAGCCAAATACACAATGTAACATATCATTGTGACCAGAAAACTCAGAGCATTCACATGCCTTTAATTTCAAGTCTCTAGCTTTATTAGGTGTCAAGTTATCGTTTTTTTCCATCTGAGCTATAGGGAAGTTAATTGTTATTACACTGTCTTACTGAAATCTGCCAGATTTGGTGGAATTGCGCCAAATCGTTTCTGAGCGTTCCAGTTCAAGTCTGCTGTATTTTTCAGGTGTTTTTGAGTGTTGCTCAGCATTTTAAATACTTGGCAAAGTGTAAATCTACTAATTTTGAGTTTTCTTCTGTGCAATTGATCATTGTCACTATACTGTCTCACTAATTTCCATCGGATTTGGCGTATTTGTCGCGATTTTGTTTCTAAAGCCTTTAACTGTGCCTACATTGCGAAAATTGTATGCAAGACCCTAACGGCAAAGCACAAGGGTAATAGGAAGGAAGCGGGAGCCGTACAGAACACAGAGTCAAGCATGGAGAGACAGACTGAAGCACCTCCGGACGTTCAGCAGGGTGGTCATGAACAGCCTGTGGAAACCGCCGACATGGCGACGAATGTCGACATCGACTCCAGTTTCATGACAAATCTTCTGCAGCTACAGAGGGATGGGGCTGATGTCATGGGAGCGAGCAGAAGGCTTTTGGATGATTTTCAGAGGCTGAAAGCATTGACTCTGAGGACCTTTAAAACCAAGGCTTTTTTGGAGGGACGGCTGGCAGAGAGATACAGCACAGTAGTGGAGGAGAGCCTGGGGAATGGGCCTGATAAGGTGATGAGTGAAAGTGATGTGAAACCAGGCGGGCAGGCAGCACTTATTACCGAGCAAGAGGGCAGTGAGGAGTCCTCATCAACAATCAGGAAGACATTAGACTTTTAAGCCTCAAGATTTTGAATTGAACGAAGTTTCATTGCGTCCAATTGGCAATGGAGTCGTGGTGTCAGCCCGAAACATCACGGGGCTTCAGAGGCTAAAAAGTCAGATGGAGAGCGAGACTTTTGGCCGTAAGTGGAACTTCAAGCTCACGGAAGGTGTCCAACCAGAGGTCAAGGTTGTGGGCCTAAGTTCCGGAGTGCCAAACGAGGAGATAGTTGAAAGGCTCATCACGCAAAACAAATTAGACTGTGAGCCAGCAACTATGAAGCTCATTTTTGTCAAGGACAAAGGCACATACAAGAGTGTGACTATACGCATCAATGACCACTCTGTTGCAAGAGCGTTGGTAGAAAGAGAACAAGTCTATGTTGGGTAGAACAGATGTGCCATCTATGAGAACGTCAAGGAGAGGGCTGAGTCGGGCTGGTTGGTTCATGTTGAATGATACGGTGTCTGTCTCATCTTCTTCCGTCCCGTCCGTCAGCACTGTTTTGCCGTACCATTCAATATGAGAACGTGTATGTCAAAAAATGCACGAAACCGCATCGCTGGGCCATACGATGAAATTTTGTAGGGCTGAGAAACCCAGACGCACAGAGTGTAGTGGACCGCATTTTTATAGGGATTGCCAAGAAGAGTGCTTGAGGTGCCCCCTATGCCACGACATGGGAAGGAAAGAGAAAGGCCACTCAATGTGGGAAGGCCGATGTCCGACAGTTCAACAGCGTTATGAACAACGGCGTTATGAGAACGTGTATGTCAAAAAATGCACGAAAGCGCATCGCTGGGCCATACGATGAAATTTGGTAGGGCTGAGAAACCCAGATGCACAGAGTGTAGTGGACCGCATTTTTATAGGGATTGCCAAGAGTGCTTCAGGTGCCCCCTATGCCACGACATGGGAAGGAAAGAGAAAGGCCACTCAATGTGGGAAGGCCGATGTCCGACAGTTCAACAGCGTTATGAACAACGGCGTTATGAGAACGTGTATGTCAAAAAATGCAAGAAAGTGCATCGCTGGGCCATACGATGAAATTTTGTAGGGCTGAGAAACCCAGATGCACAGAGTGTAGTGGACCGCATTTTTATAGGGATTGCCAACAAGAGTGCTTGAGGTGCCCCCTATGCCACGACATGGGAAGGAAAGAGAAAAGCCACTCAATGTGGGAAGGCCTTTGTCTGACAGTTCAACAGCGTTATGAACAACGGCGTTATGAGAATGTGTATGTCAAAAAATGCACGAAAGCGCATCGTTGGGCCATACGATGAAATTTTGTAGGGCTGAGAAACCCAGATGCACAGAGTGTAGTGGACCGCATTTTTATAGGGATTGCCAAGAGTGCTTGAGGTGCCCCCTATGCCACGACATGGGAAGGAAAGAGAAAGGCCATTCAATGTGGGAAGGCCGATGTCCGACAGTTCAACGGCGTTATGAACAACGGCGTTATGAGAACGTGTATGCCAAAAAATGCACGAAAGCACATCGCTGGGCCATACGATGAAATTTTGTAGGGCTGAGAAACCCAGATGCACAGAGTGTAGTGGACCGCATTTTTATGGGGATTGCCAAGAAGAGTGCTTGAGGTGCCCCCTATGCCACGACATGGGAAAGAAAGAAAGGCCAGTCAATGTGGGAAGGCCGATGTCCGACAGTTCAACAGCGTTATGAACAACGGCATTATGAGAACGTGTATGTCAAAAAATGCACGAAAGTGCATCGCTGGGCCATACGATGAAATTTTGTAGGGCTGAGAAACCCAGATGCACAGAGTGTAGTGGACCGCATTTTTATAGGGATTGCAAAGAGTGCTTGAGGTGCCCCCTATGCCACGACATGGGAAGGAGAGAAAGGCCACTCAATGTGGGAAGGCCGATGGCCGACAGTTCAACAGCGTTATGAACAATGGCGTTATGAGAACGTGTATGCCAAAAAATGCACGAAAGCGCATCGCTGGGCCATACGATGAAATTTTGTAGGGCTGAGAAACCCAGATGCACAGAGTGTAGTGGACCGCATTTTTATGGGGATTGCCAAGAAGAGTGCTTGAGGTGCCCCCCATGCCACGACATGGGAAGGAAAGAGAAAGGCCACTCAATGTGGGAAGGCCGATGTCCGACAGTTCAACGGCGTTATGAACAACGGCGTTATGAGAACGTGTATGTCAAAAAATGCACGAAAGTGCATCGCTGGGCCATACGATGAAATTTTGTAGGGCTGAGAAACCCAGATGCACAGAGTGTAGTGGACCGCATTTTTACAGGGATTTCCAAGAAGAGTGCTTGAGGTGCCCCCTGTGCCACGACATGGGAAGGAAAGAGAAAGGCCACTCAATGTGGGAAGGCCGATGTCCGACAGTTCAACAGTGTTATGAACAACGGCGTTATGAGAACGTGTATGTCAAAAAATGCACGAAAGCGCATCGCTGGGCCATACGATGAAATTTTGTAGGGCTGAGAAACCCAGATGCACAGAGTGTAGTGGACCGCATTTTTATAGGGATTGCCAAGAGTGCTTGAGGTGCCCCCTATGCCACGACATGGGAAGGAAAGAGAAAGGCCACTCAATGTGGGAAGGCCGATGTCCGACAGTTCAACAGCGTTATGAACAACGGCGTTATGAGAACGTGTATGTCAAAAAATGCACGAAAGCGCATCGTTGGGCCATACGATGAAATTTTGTAGGGCTGAGAAACCCAGATGCACAGAGTGTAGTGGACCGTATTTTTATAGGGATTGCAAAGAGTGCTTGAGGTGCCCCCTATGCCACGACATGGGAAGGAAAGAGAAAGGCCACGCAATGTGGGAAGGCCGATGGCCGACAGTTCAACAGCGTTATGAACAATGGCGTTATGAGAACGTGTATGCCAAAAAATGCACGAAAGCGCATCGCTGGGCCATACGATGAAATTTTGTAGGGCTGAGAAACCCAGATGCAGAGTGTAGTGGACCGCATTTTTATGGGGATTGCCAAGAAGAGTGCTTGAGGTGCCCCCCATGCCACGACATGGGAAGGAAAGAGAAAGGCCACTCAATGTGGGAAGGCCGATGTCCGACAGTTCAACGGCGTTATGAACAACGGCGTTATGAGAACGTGTATGTCAAAAAATGCACGAAAGTGCATCGCTGGGCCATACGATGAAATTTTGTAGGGCTGAGAAACCCAGATGCACAGAGTGTAGTGGACCGCATTTTTACAGGGATTTCCAAGAAGAGTGCTTGAGGTGCCCCCTGTGCCACGACATGGGAAGGAAAGAGAAAGGCCACTCAATGTGGGAAGGCCGATGTCCGACAGTTCAACAGTGTTATGAACAACGGCGTTATGAGAACGTGTATGTCAAAAAATGCACGAAAGCGCATCGCTGGGCCATACGATGAAATTTTGTAGGGCTGAGAAACCCAGATGCACAGAGTGTAGTGGACCGCATTTTTATAGGGATTGCCAAGAGTGCTTGAGGTGCCCCCTATGCCACGACATGGGAAGGAAAGAGAAAGGCTACTCAATGTGGGAAGGCCGATGTCCGACAGTTCAACAGCGTTATGAACAACGGCGTTATGAGAACGTGTATGTCAAAAAATGCACGAAAGCGCATCGTTGGGCCATACGATGAAATTTTGTAGGGCTGAGAAACCCAGATGCACAGAGTGTAGTGGACCGCATTTTTATAGGGATTGCAAAGAGTGCTTGAGGTGCCCCCTATGCCACGACATGGGAAGGAAAGAGAAAGGCCACTCAATGTGGGAAGGCCGATGGCCGACAGTTCAACAGCGTTATGAACAATGGCGTTATGAGAACGTGTATGCCAAAAAATGCACGAAAGCGCATCGCTCTGCCATACGATGAAATTTTGTAGGGCTGAGAAACCCAGATGCACAGAGTGTAGTGGACCGCATTTTTATGGGGATTGCCAAGAAGAGTGCTTGAGGTGCCCCCCATGCCACGACATGGGAAGGAAAGAGAAAGGCCACTCAATGTGGGAAGGCCGATGTCCGACAGTTCAACGGCGTTATGAACAACGGCGTTATGAGAACGTGTATGTCAAAAAATGCACGAAAGTGCATCGCTGGGCCATACGATGAAATTTTGTAGGGCTGAGAAACCCAGATGCACAGAGTGTAGTGGACCGCATTTTATAGGGATTGCCAAGAGTGCTTGAGGTGCCCCCTATGCCACGACATGGGAAGGAAAGAGAAAGGCCACTCAATGTGGGAAGGCCGATGTCCGACAGTTCAACAGCGTTATGAACAACGGCGTTATGAGAACGTGTATGTCAAGAAATGCACGAAAGCGCATCGTTGGGCCATACGATGAAATTTTGTAGGGCTGAGAAACCCAGATGCACAGAGTGTAGTGGACTGCATTTTTATAGGGATTGCCAAGAAGAGTGCTTGAGGTGCCCCCTATGCCACGACATGGGAAGGAAAGAGAAAGGCCACTCAAGGTGGGAAGGCCGATGTCCGACAGTTCAACAGCGTTATGAACAACGGCGTTATGAGAACGTGTATGTCAAAAAATGCACGAAAGTGCATCGCTGGGCCATACGATGAAATTTTGTAGGGCTGACAAACCCAGATGCACAGAGTGTAGTGGACCGCATTTTTACAGGGATTTCCAAGAAGAGTGCTTGAGGTTCCCCCTGTGCCACGACATGGGACGGAAAGAGAAAGACCACTCAGTGTGGGAAGGCCTATGTCCGACAGTTCAACAGCGTTATGAACAACGGTGTCGACTCATGGGTTTTCTACCGAAAGAGGACAGTAACTAGAAATTGCAGAGCGCAATTGAGGAAAAAAAAAGGCGGAGAAAGAATTTTTATTGTGTGCGTCAATTTGTGTCGAGTACTGTAGCCGCCAAACAACCAAGAAACAATTTGAGCAAATCATAGAATGGCAAAAACATTGAAGGTAACTCAAATCAATTTGGCAAGATCTTTTAAAGCAACAAAACATTTAACTAACGTGGAGTGCCAATTTAAACAGGATGTCACCTTCATCCAGGAACCATATGCACTACAGAATAAAGTAATTGGCTTTCCTACAAAACACAAAGTATTGGCAAGTGCAAGCAACCCAAAAACAGCAATAGTGTCAAAAGAAAACATTCGACAGAAGTCTGTCTGGTTGGGAAATTTAATGTTAGGAGGAGGTAAGTGACGCCAACCAAGTAAAATACAGGAAAAACACGACGTTTCGGGACCGGCTCGGCCCCTTCTTCACGGTGTGACTACGGGCGAGCGCAGCTTGGCTTTTTAAGCCCCTGTGTGGAGGACCTGCGGGTCAATGGCCGCAGCCCATGGACGTAGGATGAGGGGAGAGTCCCCAGGGAACGATTAACATTCTCTCGTGTTTGCTGTATGTGCCACGACTCGAGAAGAAGCCTCCTGCGTGGGTTAGCTTCCGTTTCCAATACAATGGTGCTGTCGAAGTCAATTGGGTGGTCACACCCTTCACAGTGTTCGAACCATCCCATCCCGCACAAAGCATCTGTCGTGACGTCATTACTGAAGAGAGCCGACTCCATATGTTCCTCAAGTGAAGATAAAAGGAAGGAGAAGAACCGAGTCATTTCTGACCTCCAAAAGAACGGCTACCCAAGCTCATTCATCCGGCGCATTATCAGGAAACAAGAAAGGCAAAACAAAATCCGGTCTATTATTTCCTCAGACGCATGCCAGAAGCGGAAACGTGTTTGCATCCCCTACGTGAGAGGCGTGAGCGAGACGCTCGGTCGCATTCTCGGAAAAGAGGGGGTGCTGACAACGCACAAACCGACCGGCACTATCGGTCGCCTTCTCCCCCGCCCAAAAAACCGGCAGCCCAGAGAAAAGGCCCAGGGCGTCGTGTACAAAATTCCGTGTTCCGTCTGCCCGGCGTCGTACATAGGGGAAACGAAGAACTTCGCGGAAAGGATGAACCAACACAAAGCGGACGTCCGTCACATGAATCGTCAACGCAGCGCCGTGGCCGAACACTGTGAAGGGTGTGACCACCCAATTGACTTCGACAGCACCATTGTATTGGAAACGGAAGCTAACCCACGCAGGAGGCTTCTTCTCGAGTCGTGGCACATACAGCAAACACGAGAGAATGTTAATCGTTCCCTGGGGACTCTCCCCTCATCCTACGTCCATGGGCTGCGGCCATTGACCCGCAGGTCCTCCACACAGGGGCTTAAAAAGCCAAGCTGCGCTCGCCCGTAGTCACACCGTGAAGAAGGGGCCGAGCCGGTCCCGAAACGTCGTGTTTTTCCTGTATTTTACTTGGTTGGCGTCACTTACCTCCTCCTAACAGCAATAGTGGTACACAATGAAAAGATAGGAGTTTTATTCCCTATAAAGTTAAGTGAAAACATAGTAGCTGTGAAAATTAATTGGCACAACAAGGAGCTTCTACGCATTAATTGCTATATACCACCATTTCAAGCACTAAATTTAACTCTAATGGAAATAGAAGTAATCGGAAAATATCCTTCAGATAACATCTTAATTGTAGGAGACTTTAATGCGAAAAATCATATTTGGGGAGGAAAACAAACTGATGAAAAAGGTACACAGATGGCTGAATTTATTATCCGAAATAATTTAAAATTACTAAATCAAAATAAATCGCTCCCAACATTTGAGACTACTAATGGAAAAAGCTGGATAGATCTATCAATAATTTCGCATGAACTGTATTCGAGTATTAAAAATTGGGAAGTTCTTGATGACTATTGCGGCAGTGATCACAGGTACATCAATTTGGAATTTTTCTCGGAGCGAGGTAAGGGAGAAATCAGACTGACAAAGATGGGTGAATTTAAAGTACTGGAGGCACTAACCAAAGACAATTGGATGGAGGAAACAGGACACCAGTCCATACAATCAAAACAACAACTAAATGAGGTAATCATAACTTTCTATAAGAAAGTAGGAGATTTGGCCAAAAAAAGTTTTCGAGGAAGATAAATAACAAAACTGAAAGAGCAAAGGCATGGTGGAAACCAGAACTGGAGATAGAGAGAAAAAAAGTGAACGCTCACAGAAGGCGTTATCAGAGAGCTCAAGGGGACATAAGAGAAATTTATAAGAAGGTATATAAACAGGCAGTTAAGAAATATGAACAAAATTTAAGCGAAGCAAAAGATAAATCGAGGAAAGAATTATGTGCTCAAACCAGTAGGAATCCCTTGACGCTCCCATACAAGTTAGCAGCTGGTAAGATCAAGAGAGCAATAATAATAATACCCAGCATAACAACTCCATCAGGGACTGCCACAAAAACAGAAGACAAAAAGAGAATACGAGGCAGTGGACTTCATTCTCAGGAGTTTGTACGAGGCAGTTGATAATAATGACAGTCAAGGAGTGCAGGCAGAGGCTAATAATGAGGGGAGACAGTATCAGAATTTGGGGAAGAGAGCAATGGTCAAATAAGTGTAATGGAAACATATTGCAACATAGACTGCTCTGAAGAAGAGGTTAACCGTGTAGTGGCAACACTTAAAAAATTCATTGCACCAGGCCCCGACAACCTTAGAACATACTTCATTCAAGAATTATACGTAAAACAAAAGCATTTCTTTATTAACATATTTAATACGGCATTTAGATTAGGGGTTATTCCAGACATGTGGAAAATAACTAGAGTAATACTAATTCCAAAGAACAATAAAAAATCAGACAGTATTAATTCTTTCAGACCTATAGCTATTAACTCTGTTTTTGGAAAGGTACTGGAAAAATTATTGAATGATCGGGCATATTTCTACCTAGCAAGTAACAATCTTCTTCCAAGTAGACAATTTGGGTTTAAACACAAAACTTCGGCAACAATGGCACTGAGTCATATCAGAGAGAACATAGGAAAGGAAATGGAAAAATTTAAGAAGGTATTAGCCCTATCACTGGATATCAAAAATGCATTCAATCAAATTAACGAAGAAAATATAGAACCGATATTAAACAAAGTAAACAAAGTAATGTAAAAAACCTAATTTTAGATTCATTAAGGAACAGAATAATAAGGTATGAAACAGAGAGCATTAAAGTACAATATGCCTTACAGAAGGGATCCCCTCAGGGGTCTCCTCTAAGCGCGCTGCTTTGGAACCTTATCATGGCAGAATTATTAACTCAAGAAAAATCAGCAAAATTTGAAATTCAGGCTTTTGCAGATGACATCACAGTAAGTGTAAGTGGTAAGTCACGTCTGGAACTGGAAAAAAACAGTGAGGAAGCCCTCCAGCAAATTTCAAAATGTGCAAAAGATAATCGTCTTCAGTTTAATTATAGTAAATGTCAATACTTACTAGTAAGAAGAAAAAACTATCAGAAAAGACCGCCACAAATCAAATTAGATAATGCCAACATCCAAAGAGTAAAAGAAATGAGAATTCTGGGAGCGATATTTGATGACGGCATGTCATTCTCACCACACCTAAAACAAGTTCAAGAGACGGTTACCTCGTTTGCATTACGACTATCAAAATTCACAGGGCCAAATTGGGGAATGACAACAAGCCAGCTCAGACAAATATACAAGAGAGCAATCGAGAGGATAATTGTCTATGGCTCACCCGTATGGTACACACAACACTCACACATGATCAGGAAACTGAAGGCTATCCAAAGGATATCGCTTTTAAAGATCTGGAAAGCTTGTAGGACTACACCTAACGTATCACTAAACATACTGCGCAATGTTTTGCGAGTTCATCTCACCATTGAGAAAGAAAATCGTCTTTATAATATTGTGCACAATAAAGAAGATTTTGAATGGGATAATCAAGTTTTTAAGGGGGAGGAAATTGTGCAAAGAATGAATAAGTGGTCCATTCACCCAGCAAAAAGACAAAATATCCCATTCGGTAAACAAATCGAACCATCAGATTATCAAATTTTCAGACGGTTCGGAAACCGAAACAACAGTCGGGGCAGCCTTCGTCGTTTTTGATAAAAAGGGGAAGGTGGTAGACTCTCAACAATTTAGACTACCAAAACATGCAAACAATTTCATTGCCGAAGCGACAGCTATCAAAGAGGCAGTACGTTATATTAGAAGCGTACAAGGCAATTCTCAGCATTATCAGATAATTACCGACAGCCTTTCAACTCTACAAGGACTAAAAAATCCATACAATGATAACTTATTCATAGATCAGATTAGGACACTAGTTAAAGAACAAAACAATCACAAGATAACCTTTACCTATGTAAGAGCACATAGAGGAATCATCGGTAATCAAGTGGCAGATCATTTGGCAAATAAAGCGAGAACACGCGGATTAGATGTAATGGTACCAATAACAAAAAAATTCGTTAAAAGCAAACTCTATAATGAAGCTCAACACAAATGGGAATTATATTGGCAAAAATTTGTAAAAGAAACGCATATCAATGGACCCAAACCATTAAAAGCATTCCAAACCATTTCCCCACTAATCATTTGCCGCCTCAGGCAATTAGTGGCCACGGACGATTTCCATATTATTTAAAGCGATTTAACATAGGCAATCAAGACTGTCTGAGTGGCAAAGAGGCAGACATCTTTGATCATTTTATTGTAGATTGTGAAATCACAAAGGGGTTATCAAAAAAATTAAAACAAGTTCTATCAAATGACAGCACAAGTAATAAAACAGAAATAGTCAAAAACAGAAAAGCCTTAAAGATCATAGAAGAGGTAACCGCACTCATAAACGAAAAATGCTCTTATTGTAAATGAGCAACAGGAAAACGCTAACCTATGAATTCCGTCTCCGGATGGAGGAAAGGGGAAGATAACAGTGAGGCCAACGGTGGTGGGCTGTGACCGCTCCGTCGGAAAAAAAAAGAGAGCCCCGGGATCACTCTGAGAGACCAACCATGGTGAGCAATCACCACAGATCAAGTAAAACAAGCACATCAATCTCTTCCATGGCTCCCTTCGGGTAGAGCGGTCCATCCGTGGACACGACAGGCGACGAGCTCATTTCGGGCCGAAACTGCACACTCAGTGGATCATCAAGTAAATAGCTCCCTACGGGTTGAGCGACTTCACTCTGTGAAGATAAGTCCACCAGCTCCCTAAGAGGTGAGCATCTTATTCCTTCCCTTTGGGGTCGAACATCACAGTCTCCCTGGGTGCTTGACCCACTCAGGATCAAAAATAATCCTCTTAAGGACAATCACAGAAAAAAAAAGCACCACCATGGCAATCTCAAGTTTGATTCCCCAAGCCCCGAGGAGGCATGTTCTGCGGTTAGCGGTAATCAAGTAAACAACAACATCATGTGGAACTGGAGTTATCTTGTGCTGTTATAACAACAGAACAATAGGAGAAGAATATAGTGTAAAAAAACAAAAAAAGTAAGATCAGCATCAGCAATACAGAATTCTGGCAAGCACTCGATACTAACACTTCAAGTAGAATAAGAAATAGAGAAATTAATACGTAGCATAGTAAACGACGGCTGCCCCATCAGGGGAGAGCAAATTAAATAACGAGGAATTATTGCACAGTATGTTTAATGCAGTAATGAAAGTAGAGGGAATAGACGTATTGGGACAAGGGGACTAGGAGTTGAATGGCAAAAAACTGATCATGGCCTTCTGTGGAAATACCTCCCAACGTTTTTCATTCAACAATGAGAGGAAATAAAACAGCAAAAGTAAAACAACTAGTTACTCGAATTAATTGAAAGGAATAAAGGGTAGATTATACTAAAAGAACTTTTGAGTTGACTTCAGACGGAGACCGTAAGAGTTAAGAATCCAATGGGTAAGCAGGCATCATAAAGCAAGACAGGACATTTTTATATTGAAATTCCATACTACTTTTTACTGTTTCCTACAAACCATTTATTAATCAACTAGCAATAGTATTTATTTGTTACATTTCAAATCACTTAACAGTGTATCCAATCTCAGAGTAGAGGAAAACATTGCTTTCAAAATGTCAATAGTTAATACTAGTTATTAACAGAAAGTAATGCATCTAATATGCCCATGTTTTTCTTTACTTATTGCCGTGTTTTATGCATTTTTTCTTCTTCCCTTCCACTATTTTCTTTTCTTTTTTTTTTACTATATGTGACTATTAACTCTCCTACTAATTTTCTTTTCTCAAGAGGAAATTAATGCTTTCTTGAGTTTTAAAAGTTTTCCAGAAGGAAATCGACTACCTGGGAAGACGGAGCGATCTTCAGTACCTGGTTACCGTTTCCTACGAGAGCATCTTAACACAAGGCGACAAACAGGAAAGAAATGCAAGACCTTTGTACGTCAAGAGGACAAGATTAGATGTGTCATTAATGTAGTTAGAGAAACAAGAAGAATCAAGATACATGTGCGTCAAGATTCCAAGATTAATTAGATGCGTAATTAAGTGGAAGAGAATAAATACCGTTGAGCCGGGCCCCCCCTCGGCTGTGGTTTCGCTGATGATGGTAGACCCCCCCCCCCTTTTTTGTTCTTTTTTCCCTTTTCTGCAATGCAAAATTTTTTTTTTCATCTTTTTTTTATATTATATTGGTTTAAGCCCGTTGTGCTTTTAGCGGTACGGGCGGGGCACTATTATTTTTCATTCCTTTTAATCGCCCACACTAACATCTGTAAGCGATACATTAGTTTTGCGGGGCGTCTACTTCAATTAGACTCAACTACACTCTGTAAGAGGAAACATAGGAAGGCAAAGAAGCCCGTTGAGGAGGTCCCCCCAACAGCAAAGGAGACTACCACCCCGCCCACAGCAGGTGGGGAAAGGGAGAAGAAAGCTGCGAAAGACAGCACACCAACGGCAGATGCACGGAGCAGCTACTGTAGGGAGGAATGGCTTTAAGGAGGAATGGGATCAAGGGGAAACTCCAAGAGTTCATCTCCCGCAGTCACCCACTTTTGGGGGAACACAGGGCCATCACGACGCGGATTTTCCCCCCTCTCCTCTTCGAGTGTTCATCAACCCACAGTGAACCAACAGAGAAAAGATATGCAGTGAACAAAATGGGCAAGATTGACGCTGTAATGTTCAAGGCAATAACACGGTTGTCAGTTATAAACGATGGCAATATCGAAGCTGAACAGCACATAAATGACACTTTGACAAACGTTGCCAAACTCAAGATGCTACTTCTAGAATCTACCCATGAGGTAGAAGGCCTGAAGGGCCACGTTAGAGAACTGAGAGAAAGAGAGCCTCTCGAGGGGAGACCCATTCAGGCAAACATGGCATGGAGTGACGCAGTGGAGAGGGGAGAGCAACCGCCTGCTCCCCAAACGAGGGAAGTTGAGAGGGCCCAAAGATCTCCTCGAACCGAGGCAGCCATCATGCATTCAGATGAACTGAACTCGAACAGAGTTGTGGTACTCATTCGTCGGAACTTAGACCCATGTGCTTTGGGACTGAAGGACGTCACGATGAGACCCTGCCGAGCGGGAGTAGTTACCACATCTGATTCTAGAGATACCATTGCCAGGTTAGAAGAATTGAGCAAGTGTGAGGTCATCAGGAAACCTGTCCAACTGCGACGACCAAAGAAAAAGCACCCACAGGTAAAGATAGTCAGAATCCCCAAGGAGATCACAACGGAAGAAATCGTGCCAAGGATCTTGGTTCAGAATGACAAGCAATGTGCAGAGGAAGATGCTAAGGTTGTCTAAGAGAGGGAAGGCAAGTTCGGCAAAACAGTGCTATTGGAACTCACAAAAAAGATCTTTGAGGCCCTCAGAGAGCGCACAGATATCAACATTCAGTGGACAATATGTCCGCTATATGACGCAACCTATGTGCCGAAATGCAAATGCTGCGCATGCAATGGACATACACAGTGATTCTGTAGTAATCCAAAGAGGTGTATTGATCGCGGAGGAGATCACCGCGTCCGACATTGTAATGAGAAAGAGTACTCTTGCAAGGCCTGTGAGGACAGGGGCCGCGACCGAGAGGAGTGCCAACACTCATTCTGGAACTGCACCACTTTCCAGGCCGCACAGACAGCAGAAACTCTGGCCCTCGTTAAGAGCTTAGGCCAATAAGAACCAGGACAAGCAACATGGCTTCCGTAGTGAAAATTTCTGCAAATAAATCTAGCCACAGCATTTAAAGCAACAAAACATTGACAAATTTTCAAACTCAACTCAAACAAGACATTCCTATAATCCAAGAGCCATACGCATTACAAAATCAAGTAATCGGATTCCCATTAAACACAAAGTATTAGCGGGAACAATTAATTCAAAACCCGCCATAGTAATTCATAACAAAAAAAATTTGTTTCCCCTATTAAGCTAAAGCAGAACATGGTGGCCGCGATACTCAATTTTGGCAGTCATCAAGTGTTACGTATAAACTGTTACAAGTGAAAGCCTAGACCACACACTTGGCATGGTAGATAAGGTTCTGTAGGATTTCCCGTCCTGCTATACCTTAATAGCGGGGGACTTTGATGCAAAGAATTCAGTATGGGGAGGAGACATCACTGATGAAAAAGGAAAGCAAATGGTGGACTTTATAACATTAAATAGTTTAGAGTAAATTAACGATAGGGAATACCTTCCAACATTTGAAAGCACGAATGGTAAAAGTTGGATTGATTTCACCGTGACGTCAGTCTCTTTGTACTCGCACATGAAATGGGAAGTGCTAGAAGACTACTCAAGTGGTGATCACAGCTATATTTACTTGCAAATGCTTCTGGAACAAAAGGACCTTCCGCTGTTCTCTCGGAGGGGGGTCGCTGGATAGTAGGCTATTCTCTTTTCCTCTTTATTTCCCTATTTCCTCACCCCATTTCACTCTTTCTTTATTTTTACAAAATTCATTTCGGTTCTATACCGTTTTATTTTATTTTACAACTGGCTTACTGCGCTCCCGTGACACAATTGTGGTACGGGAAAGGTGACTTCTTCAGCTCAAACTACATCGGTCCCAGTGAAATACTCTTCAAAAAGGTCCAAACAATCTAAATCAACCAAGAGAACAGCCTTCAATGCCCTGTTTTTGAAGATTCAGCAAGGAAACACTCCCGTGCACATGGGCCAAAAGAGTGGGGCACGGCCCCGGGCAGAGGAGACAACCGAGTGAAAATCCGAATGATTCGGTGAAAAATCATCCGACAAAGAACTATAACCACTCATTTTAAGCATCTCGACAAGGACCATTAGGATATATCATCTGTTTTTGCCTGTCGCCTTTCGAAACCATTTTTTCGGTCCACCCTTGCGGAGTGAAAGTACACAAGGTTGCTCGACCATAGGGTCGAGCACTTCTCCAAAATCCACCATACTTGGCAGTATTCAGAAAAAATCGTTTTTTTTTTCACTGGAAAAAGCATCCACAGTAATCAGATGAACTAGAGACAAACATTCTGAGCCTCCTACAAGCACGAGTGAGACAAATTGGTTGAAATTCTGCTGGATTAACAGAATTTTTAGGAAAACTGACAGCCTCTGTAGAAACTCAACAAGAACATTTGGGAATTTTGCCCGAAGAGTGAAAAGAAAGGAATCTTCACAAAGGAGAGAGAGCATCGGCTATTGTGGAAGCAGGAAGATATGAAGAGACTCCGAAGGAACAAAAAAGAAGAACGTTTGGGCAAGGAGCCCGAAGACAAAAAAGAACAACGATGAAAAAAGACAAAAATAAAGGAGCCACGACAGCAAAGCTTCCCAAAGCCACTAACAAGGACAAAACAAGTCAAGAAAACTTGTTCAATAGACCAATGAGTGCCAAGAAAAAAGAAACGAAAGAGCAAAAACGACAAGACAAGAACGACAAGGTTTGGGAAGGATGGAGTCCAGACGAAAGGGTCACTAAGACGACTCAAACAAGGAAAAATGACAGACCAAGAGTCGGTCTCAGCGAAACGATCAAAATCTGCGAAACAAAAGGACGGAGTAGCGGATAAAGAAGAAGAGAGCCTACTGACGAAACTGTTGAAACTGGATGCAATGATTACAAAGGCACTAATAAAGGTCCCGGTGCTAACGAAAGGAAAGGAAGAAGTCCAGGAACACCTTGACAAGATAGTGACAGCAGTCAATGATCTAAAGGCAATCACATTGGAAACAAACCAACAGTGCCGCTACCTGACAGGAAGATTGGAAGCAGTGAAAGAGCAAGTCAAAGTAAAGTCAATGCCCTCATATGCAGAGGTGCTCAAGACAGCGTCAACAGAAGAGAAAAAAGAAGCAAAAGAAACACAAGCACTGATCATTTTCTCGAAAGGGACAACACAGAATGATCTCATGGATCTACTGAAAACCCAAGTAGACCCAGTGGAACTGCACCTGAGGGATACAACCTTGAGACCCGGTAGAGAGGGAGTGATCGCGACTTCATCACATGCACCCTCACTGGACATCTTGTCTAAACACATTGAAGAAACAGGAGAGCCTGGACAACTAGAAGTGAAAAGGCTCAAAGGCAGAAGATTCGAGTTCAAGGTGGTGGGAGTCAAAGAAGATATCGAAATGGACAGTTTGGCAGAAAGGATCGTCGAGCGAAATGGCTTGAACCTAGAAAACGACGACGTGGAGACAAACCAGCTGGACTGGTAAAAATGGAAAGACAGTTACCGTTACAGCAACCAAGAAAGGTTACAAGGCTTTGCAAGAAAGGACACACTTGACCGTCGGGTGGACAAGGTGCCCCATCAACGACAATGTAAGAGTTCTGAGGTGCACCAAATGCCCAAGCCTGGTCATCGGTAGTGCGACCCCAACCCTCCACAAGCTCGGGAGGCCGCCCGGCAACGTCCGAGTACTAGGGCGTTTGTGGAGATCTTGGTTTCGACGACGCCAAGCCAAACTGTGACGGGGAAGTTGCAATCTTCTATCGCGCCGCAGTGAAGGGTAGGCGGGCACAGTTCCGGTGCAACAGGTGCCGAAAACAACTCTCGCAACTGCATGGCACTGCTGCGTTGCAAGGGAGGCTGCTCTGCGCAGAAACGGAGGCAGTTCGCCGATCTTTTTTGCCCATAAGGACTGCCTAGGCCACCCTAACGTGAAGCTGCCGTGGTCAGCTGTGCTTTACCTGACCTTCTGCATGGCGAAAAAGATCTTGTCCGTCGCCAGAGAGATGCTCAGCAACGAAATCTCCAAGCAGGCCTGCACCAACTGGACCAACTACGCCCGCGAGGTCTGCTGCGCTGAGCTGTCTGAGCAGCTCCTGTCTGGCGAACAGGTGTCGATGAGTACCTCATGAGGGGCAAGCACAAAGCCAACCACGGCCAGCTTTTGGCAGGTGACAACGTGCCACTGCAATGCCAGAACAACTACGGCAGCATAGTGGACCGTGGCCCATGGATTTTTGGAATGATCAGGGAGGCCACCAAGGAGTTACGCCTCTTTAAAGTCGACCGGCGAGATGCTGCGACTCACGGAGCCATCATCGCCGGCCACGTTCGGTCGGGGACTACTATCGAGAGTGGCGAGTTGGGCGGCATATCAGTGTGTGCCGGGGCTACTGGACAGGAACGAAGTCAACATCATCCTCACTTGTTGAACCACTCACAGTTCTTCGTGGACCCTATGACCGGCATCCACACTCAGAACATCGTGCGTTTCTGGCAGAAGGCCAAGGCCTGCCTGATCAGAAGCGGACGAAAGCCCACACCGGAGCTCGCGGAGTCCTACTTTGGGTGGCTTTCATGGCTGTTCGACAAAGGGAGGCAGTGCTGCCATGACCCCTTTCTTCGACTGATGGAGGTCATCTCAAAGCACTACTGCACGTAAGGTGAGCCCCTGACATCTCTGCTAGTACACAAGGCCCTCTGGGTCTCAAAGCTGCTTTGCCAGTTTTTTTTTCTCTTCATGGTCCCTCTAGGGGCCACGAAACGGGCCAAGGGACTAGGCCTGCCGCTGTCAACGATTGTTGGTCAGCGCGACCGAATTATGCAAAATGTGCAGCGCTTCGCGATAAATTCAAATTCAAACTGCCCATCATGTGGAAGGTGGAAGAGGTTCTCCTAATGTGGTTGCTCGAGGTCACGGCAGCCGGCGCCAACATCGACGGAAAAGTGCTTCGCAAGAAGGCAGCGGACATCGCACTCAAACTGGGAATTGATAACTTTCAGGCCTCCGGTGGGTGGATTCATCGGTTCAAGGTACGGCATAACTTTTCGTACAAGACCGTATGTGGCGAAAGAAAAAAGTCGACGCCGCCGCCGTGGAAGACTGGATGGCAACCACGCTGCCGTCTTACATAGCGGGATATGAGGCACGTGATGTTTTTAATGTAGACGAAGCAGGGCTGCTCTACTATCTCCAGCCTGAAAAAGTGTGCTTCAAAGGCGATGCCTGCCACGGAGGACAAAGAAGCAAACCGCGTGTTACAATTTTGTTTTGTTGCAGCACCAACGGATCAGAAAAGATGCCGCTGACCGTCAATGGCAAGTATCACAAGCCCCGATGCTTTAAGGCGGCCGGTCGATTGCCCTGCGTATACAAGGCGAACAAAAAGGCGTGGATGACATCTTCTCTATTCATGGAATTCATAACGTACCTTGACCGCAAAATTTCTTGCCAAAACAGAAAAATTGTTTTGCTGCTGGACCAGTGTAGGCTACAGAGTGTTAAGGTGGCGTTCCTGCCCCCGAACGCAACGAGTCATTTGCAACCACTGGATGCCGGAACTATAAGAAATGTTAAACACCATTTCAAAGCTTTGTTGGTGCGTCGCCTCCTCGCAAAGATTGAACAGAAGGACGCAAATTTCCAGCTCAGTCTCCTGGACGCTATGCACTTTCTTGCAACGGCCTGGAATCTCATCACTCCTGCGACTGTCGCCAACTGTTTCAAGAAGTGCGGGATTTTCAAATCCGCAGAGGCTACCGCCTCGCAAGTGCAAGACTCGATTCCGATCGATTCCTGAAACCAACTTGGCGTCAAGTGTTGCGCCGACGATTACGTCACCGCGGACGACGATCTCACCACCTGTGGTCTCCGCACAGTAGAAGGCATCACCGAGGAAGCGTCATCACATGTTGGCATTCCATGCAGTGACGAAGATGACCAAAGCAGTGATGACCACCACCGATGGCAGCAGAAACGATACACGCCCTCGATATTCTGCAGTGCGCCGTGACCTCAGAGTCTGTGCGGAAGAACACAGCAGCCCAATTTTCCAGTTCTCAAAGCTCTCTGCTGTCAGATCTCGTGGAAAAGAAGGTGCAGAAGGATATACGCGACTTCTGTCAATGAAAATAAATGTTTCTTGCGTGTTGGAAGGTTTGAAAATGGAGTTTGCTAGTTTTTCGGCAACACGAAATTTTGAGTGGTACGAAAATTTTCACCTCCCCTTGAATTTCGTATCACCGAGATTCTACTGTATCATGTTACACCGTGTCAGAAATGTTCATTTCAAAAGTGACATGGCGATGAAACAAGGTGAATTTCAAGAATTTACAAGAGCTGATGGAAAGGTGGTTGTTGTGAAATGCAAAGATAATTCTTTTACTATTGCTTCTACATGCACAGGTGCAAGTCCAGTACAAACCGTGAAGCGCTGGTCCAAGAAAACGAAGGAAATATTGACGTTCCTTCACCAGCAGTTGTCCGCAGGTAAAATTCATTCATGGGAGGGGTTGATGTCTGTGACCAGCTATTGGAATATTACTGCATCTCAATCAAGACAAAGAAACGGACTCTGAAAGTCTGTCTCTACATGGTGGACTTGGCCCTAGTGAACGCCTGGATGGAGTACCGAGAGGACTGCAGTATTAACAACGCCCAACGACGTGGAGTAATGGAGCTAGTGGACTTTCGCCTCGCAATCGGTGAAGCACTTTGTGCACCACCAAAATGGTGCACGTCTGGTAGTGGGGATGGAGATTACCTTGATGACGCACACGGTGATAAAGTCATCAGTTTAGAAAGAATTCCTGGTGTTGACAAGCGTACAGACAACGTTTGACCATTTCGCAATGGCTGACCCTATCAAGAATGCTAGGTGCTGCAGGCTGCCAGGATGCCTGTCAAGAAGTCGCACGCGCTGTACAAAGCGTGACGTCTACCTCTGTCCGACAAGCGTTATGAATTGCTTTAAAGCTTTCCATACCAGAGTTGAGGGGGTGCAAATTCCCATGCACTTATTTCTTTTGCTGTACTTGAAGTCATGCTAATAAAAGCCCAGCCCATACATATGTGTGGGTTCATTTTGAACATAACGAAGTAAATATTTTCATTCTTTCATGATAGAGGTTAGTTCAGAGGCCCACACAAAGAAATAATAGCAGGAAAAAAATGCCACTTCTCCGGCTCTTCGTGCACGGGAAGGACAGGAATAGCCAAACGTCTCACCACCCAATGAAAGGCACACATGAATGGATTAACAAGATTCCCACTGCATTGCTTCTCGGCCTTTTGGCTTAATATCATGCGAAGATATCTGTTCTTATCAGCCTAATTCTGTCCCTCAAGCCTTCCCCCGTGATACAATTGTCGTATGGGAGAGGTGACCTCTTCACCTCAAACTACATCTGTCCCTCAAGCCGAGTCATCACCAAAGACTACCTACCTTCAAAAAGTGTAGGCAGAACTCCTCTCGCAAAACATGTCTCGTCACCAAACTAGTGACGCACATGAATGGATTAAAGAGATTCCCACTCAGACTACTGTAAGGGGGCATAATCCAACTCCCTCCCCAAACCTTCTGAGGATCAGGTGCGTGGAACAAGATGCGTGGAACAATTCTTGGTCTGATGAAGATCAGCTACATGTTGAAGTCGAGCAGTCCTATTTAACATTTACATTAATGATATTGTTGCCCTAGACCCTACAGCGCGTTTCATAATCTACGCAGACGACACAAGCATATTCATCCCTGGCAGCAATTCTGATCTTACACCGCGTGTGCAAAACATATTAAATGCGCTGGAATCCTGGTCAACTTCGAACCTGTTAGCCGTTAATGTGTCGAAATCAAAAATTGTCATTTTTCGTCCTAAAAACAAGATATGTCACCTATCAAACGACCTTTACTACAAGTCGAATAGAATTGAAATAGTACACTCATTCAGGTCATTAGGTGTAGTTTTATCTGAACACATTCATGATATATCATTAATATTATCAAGAGCTATTGGCCTTGTTTACCGCCACAGGAATTTATTGCCACTAACAGTGAAAATAATTCTGTACCGCGCCTTATTCTGCTCTCACTTGAATTACTGCACACTAATATGGGCCACCACAACAAACACAAACCTACAGAAACTGTCAGTACTGGAAGAAAACATGCTCAGAATAATATATGGGTTACCCTACGGACACACAACCAGGCACTTGTTTACCACATTCAGCATTGTAAACGTCCAGAAAATATATAATTACAGGTTAATTAAATCTGACATAACTGAACAAAAAGCCTACTTAAACACAATTACCCACTAAGCCTCACTTCAGGATTTCCAGACTCCATACCCACAACGTCACAAACCACACTGGTCTATACCTGTTACACGAACAAATTACGGACACCAAATGCTTAATTACCGTGTCCCGCTACTTTTAAACATATTTATTGATTCAAACATTGATGTCCTTCATATTCCATTTTCCACCGTACGTGATTTTATAATTCAAAGCTTGTAACTATACTCATTCTTAATCATAAGCAGCACTAACACCACTTTTGGAATGAAGCCTTGCATTGTGTTATTTTTGCCTTACTATGTGTGTTAATGTTGTATTACGTGTTGTTAATTCTTTTGTTGCAGTTTCGTTTTTGTTTCTGCGGCATGTGTGCAGTACGTACAGAGCGCAATGGGTCTGGCTGTATGCTACTGCCTGAGGTGGTGAGAACTTAGTCAAGCGTCCTTGCTTTTTTTCTCACCACCTCCATCATTTGTTATGATGGAAATAAACATTATTATTATTATTATTATTAAAAGAATGAGATTGAGGAAACAGGTGCCACTAATGAGGAGGACTTTCCTCCACTTCCCACCATCCTGGAGACTGACTATGAGCGAAGTAGTAAGTGAGAAGCTGATACGACAAATTGTAGAAATCGATGGAGCCCCCTTCAAGGCAGCCACTAAGATAGCAGCAGAAACAGGGCAACGAGGAAGTAGAAATGCGACTTAACCAGATAATCACTTAAGTTGCAAAAATGAAGAGGCTCTTTAATATTAGAGTCCACGTATGCAGCGCAAGGACGAAGAGGTAACACCCCAGCTACACGGCTGTTTCGAATGTCTTCCAACCGAATGTCATTCGACTCGACTGCCGAACTTACGCTGCTACACGAAGTTTTCCGATGGCATTCGGTTCAGATGACATTCGAGTCGACGGATCTCGGCGAAGACATTCCAGATTTTGGAATGCCTTCGAAACGCGAGCACAGCCTGAACTGACCAATAGTAGTCGCCGCCGTCGCTTCGCCCCGCCCACAGCCCAACAGCCGCGCGACTGCTTTCGGCTCTGTGGCTGTTCATTTCTACCCGCTGCTCACTTTTTTCTGCTGTTTGTTTAGCAAATAGCTAGTGTTCTGTCTTAGTGAATGCTTGCAGATAATAGTACACCAATGAACATTTACCGCATGTGCATGAAATTTCCCCAGGAGTGCGCCAATGAGGACGACCGCACTCATACTGCTGTTCACATCGTTGCGTATGAACTGTTTGTGCTCGTTTGCAAGACATAAAACGAAATATGTGGTTTAGTTCTATTAAATAGTCTCTTCTCTTCAGTACCGGTTGTACCCATGCTTGTTTACGCAGTGCGACAATCTGTGGGAAGCGCCGACGCGATCGCTCGCCTGAGAAGCACTTGACAGCCAGGTTGTTGACATCGCGTAGGACTGGCGCTTCTCGCTAATTTTCCCGGCTTCCTCCGACATGCCCAGTACTTTATTTTAAACTGCTTGATCCAGAAGTATGTTTGGCGACCGTTCGCGTTAACTGAAACAGCCTAACTTGTTACCCACAAGCTAGCGACGGCGACGACTGCTGCTGGCCGTAAAGCACGGCTCGGCAGCCCGAGTCACACCGCCGCTTCCCGTTCATCGTATGCGCGTCCTGCGATGTAAGCAATAGTTGATTTCATGTCACTGTTGTCAAAACTACACTCGTTGACCATTTGCATTCGCTAGAACTTGTGAATTCGTTCTTCACAACCACCGCAATCACCGATCCAACCCTGCAGACTCGCTAGGCCTAGTCGTCGCGGAAGGGAACGGAGTCGTCGTCGACTGAAATTACTTTGTCAAGTGCTTATCGCTAGTGAGTGTCCAAGTGTGCACATGTGAAATATAGCCGTTCGTTTCGCTTATTTCCAATACGGATAATGTATAAGCGCGCATGTATTCGCACCGTCACCTCATCAGAGTGTTTTCGCTCAGCCGCCGAACTCCCGAGGGCATGAAGGCTGACCGTCCGCCGATCGGATTCGTCAGTGTCGTTTAGCCAAAAAACTTCTCCCACTACAACAATATTAAAGTGAACTAGATAGTTCACTATAATCACATGCTGCTGTTCACCGTGATAGTGCCGTTGTCGGACAAGTGTGACCGTCATCGTTGTACACTGAAAACGAGCTGAGAATTTCGAATGCGTTTGGAAAGTGTCGTGTAGCACCACGGGAGTTCGTCGAGTTCGAATGCCATTCCAAGTCTCGACTGCCATTCGACTCAGATGTCATTCTAAAGTGCCCGTGTAGCACAGGTATAAGATTGTAGGAATGAAGGAATGCTTCCAGGCATCGAAGGAAGAACAGGTTCGTAAGGTCACACGTTGATGAGGAGGACCAGAAAAAGAAGAGGCAGGTTGCCCCTAAATTCAAGGAGGCTTTAGTTGTGACATCAGAGACCTTGTCAAAGAAAAATTTGGGCAAGTTAATCGAGAAGTTCATTGATTCCTGTTCCCTCAGCCTGATGGACGTAGAGATGCGGCCGTCAAGAGAAGGAGTGGTAATTACCGCAGACTCAACTCTCCGGAAAGCATTAAGCGACTCCATACGGCTCTTAGAGAGAACAGAGCAACAAGGAAACAGGTGGAAACTAGAACGCCAAGGAAGAAAAAACGTCAGCTCAAGGTGGTAGGAATTTCCGAGGAGGTCCCGGAGGGTGAGACAGTTCACAGCTTTGTTAACCGAAACAACTTGAGGTGTGAAGCGGAGGAATTCACACTGCTCAAAACTTGGAAAGGAAAACAAGGTACTACTGCAGTCATTGAATTGAGTAAGGATGCTTTCGAGGCCCTAAAGGGGAAAGCTCGGTTGAACACTCTCTGGACAAGCTGCACCTTTTTCGATCACACTTTCCTGCCAAGATGCAAGAACTGTGCCCGGTTGGGACACAGAGAGATTCTGCAACTCGGAATCACGTTGCACAGACTGTGGACAAAACCACCATGTAAGACAGCGTACGAGCCAGGTAAAGCACTGTAAAATCTGCGAAGAAAAGGGGTGACATGCAGCACTGAGCAACGCCGCTGATCTTGCCGACAACTGGCGTGAGTCAGAGCTGCTCAAGGTGCTGCAGGAGCAACGACCAGAAGATATATTTAACGCAGACGAAACTGCCCTTTTTTAATGAGCTGCTTCCTGAGAAAACACTCTGTGAGAAGAGAGATCCCAGCAAAGGTGACGAGAAGTCGAAGCAACGCTTGACCGTGCTGTTTTGTTGTTGTAACGCTGCAGGTATGGAGAAGCTGGAGCCGCTTGTGGTCGGACGGACTGCGAAACCACGCTGCTTCAAAGGCATGCGTTGCCTTCCGGCTAAGTATGTGGCCAACAAAAAGGCCTGGATGACGGCGGAGTTGTTCCAAGCCCAACTTTTGCAAGTGGAGAAAATGATGCGGCTGCAGAACTACAAGATTGCCTCTGTTGTCGGCAACTGTGCCGCGCACAACAAGATCCCGATGCTAGAGCACCTGGATGTAATTTTCTTGCCACCAAACTGCATCTCCCTGTTGCAGCCGCTAGATCAAGGAATAATACCAAGGCGCACAACAGTGAATTGCGTTACACCTGAAGCACAAGGTTGAGCTACCAACTAGGGTAAACGTTCGCCAAGCCACTGAAATGATTATGAGAGCTTGGTGAAGCGTCCCCCCAGACGTCGCGCGTAACTGCTGGTTGAAGGCTGGATTTGCTACAGCTCAGGACAGCGCTAGCGATGCACTTGACGAGCGTGCCGATGACAGAGACTGTTCCTGTCCTGCTGCACAGGTCCAGGAATCGCTCAACACGTACGCCGCTTTCTGCAACACAGCAGCGGGTGTGACGGCGGGCGAATACGTCGCGGTTGACTATGACGTGATGACCTGCTCTGCAGTGACCACTGAAGACAATGTCGAAGCAATCAAGAATGGAAAAGAAGCGGAGGCCTACAAAGATAGCAGTGATGAAGAGCCTGTAGACGAAACAGAACTTTTGATGACAAGAGAGGCCATAGCGGCATTCCAATGCTAACCGAGTGCTTGGATACTTACGACGCAACTTTTCCAAAGCACCACCCTCTCTAAAATTAATCCTTTACAAAACTCTAATACGGCCAAAGCTCGAGCACGCCGCGTCAATTTGGGATCCAGGCCAAACAAACCTAACGCAGGCATTGGAAATGGTTCAGAATAATTCTACTCGCTTTATTCTTTCTAACTATACCAGAACAGCAAGCATCAGTGCCATGAAATCTAGCCTCAACTTACCATCCTTGTCATCACGTCGCAAAATTTTTCGCCTCTGCCTTTTTGACAAATTATTCTATCACCCGCAGTTTCATGCCGAACTTATCTCACCACCTCAGTACGTATCACCAAGACTACATCACATTCATAAGGTTCGCATCCCTTTCTGCAGACCAAAAACTTTTTTCCAGTCATTCGTACCACGCACATCGAATAAGTGGAATCACCTTCCTTCTTCGACGGCCACCATCACCGATCATCAATTATTCAAGAATGTCATAGCTAACATTGTCTAACTAGGATTCATTTTATACTGTGTTATCATTTTTTTCTTTTTTTCTATTTCCTGAACGCCTTAGCTATTAATGTATGTGTCAAAGTCATGTTTGTACCGTGTCTGTTTCATTAACTCTTGTTTGTTGATTACATTTTTTTGTTTTGTAACCACTCGCCTCTGTAATGCCGTAATGGCCCTGAGGGTATAGTAAATAAATAAATAAATTATGTAAATTTGCGCAACTTTCCATCCTTTTTAGGGACATCAATAAAGACGGTACGACAGGCTCGGGCGCCATCCAACAGCACCATTACAGTCGGATCCATGCATTCTTGGGGTCGTTACCAATGAACGACCCCTCACTCATTCAGGAAACCCGCTGTGCTGCGGGAGCCACTGTAGAGGAGGTATGATAATGCCACGAGCCAAAGTGAAGGTCACTCAGGCGTGCAAGCAGCACTAATCATAACTAAGAGGGCAGTGCCGAGTCTCCCACAACAATCAGAGAGGCATTAGAGAGTAACTTTCAGCCCCAAGACTTTGATTTGAACCAGGTCTCTTTGCGACCAATCAACAATGGAGTTTTAGTGTCAGCACAAAATGTCACTGGGCTTCAGAAGCTGAAAACTCAAATGGAAAATGAGACGGTTAGCTGCCAGTGGAATCTCAAGCTCTCGGAGGGGGTTCAGCCAGAAGTTGATGTGGTAGGAATCAGTTCTGATGAGATATTAGAAAAGGTTACATATTAGATATTAGAAAGCCTTCCCAAAATACCCGCATCGGCTGGTCTCGAAGAATCCGGCCTGTGCGGCAGTCAATCAGGTCAGTCTGCATGTGGCCAAAGTCACGGCAGAAGCCGTCGGGGTGCCATAAAGATGCATCGAGGCGGTTGAACACACCGGAGACCAGCACGGGGTGTTCAGACCAGCACGGGGGAGATCCCTTTCGTATTCCAGCTGCAGGAACCTTGGAGTTCAGAATGTCAAAGAGGTCATTTAGTAGCATCGTGAACTGTTCCGTTCCAAAACTGTCGGCGAAGCCAGGTACCATCATTTGTCTGTAGACCTTCAGGCAAATCGACACACTTCGGCTGAAGAGCTGCAAGCGAAAAAGAGTAAAAGAAATTTGTAAAGCTTGGAAAAACATGATGGCAAATTAGTTTTGAAAATGTCTGGACGCTGACAAGCACAGATGTAATGTATAAGCATGCAGTTTTATGGCACCAACTGCTTACAATGTTTACAATGACTGAATGGCCAACTTTACCTGAGTCGCCAGACGAACGTTCATGGTCTGGAGCTTCTGTGGCTTGACATGGTGCTCAGTCAACTTAGGAACCACTTTTATAGCGGCCTTTTTTTCCGCCTCAAAAAGACGTTCATAGTTCATGATGAGATATTAGAAAAGCTCATCACACAGAACAATCTAAAATGTGAACCAACAGCAATGAAGGTTACGTACATCAAGAACAAAAACGTGAATATCCCTATCAGTGACTGCGGAGTTGCAGGAGACCTAGTGGAGAGAGAGAGGGTCTACATTGGATGCAGGACCAGGATGAGGAGGACCAGGAAAAGAAGAGGCAGGTTGCCCCTAAATTCAAGGAGGCTTTAGTTGTGACATCAGAGACCTTGTCAAAGAAAAATTTGGGCAAGTTAATCGAGAAGTTCATTGATTCCTGTTCCCTCAGCCTGATGGACGTAGAGATGCGGCCGTCAAGAGAAGGAGTGGTAATTACCGCAGACTCAACTCTCCGGAAAGCATTAAGCGACTCCATACGGCTCTTAGAGAGAACAGAGCAACAAGGAAACAGGTGGAAACTAGAACGCCAAGGAAGAAAAAACGTCAGCTCAAGGTGGTAGGAATTTCCGAGGAGGTCCCGGAGGTTGAGACAGTTCACAGCTTTGTTAACCGAAACAACTTGAGGTGTGAAGCGGAGGAATTCACACTGCTCAAAACTTGGAAAGGAAAACAAGGTACAACTGCAGTCATTGAATTGAGTAAGGATGCTTTCGAGGCCCTAAAGGGGAAAGCTCGGTTGAACACTCTCTGGACAAGCTGCACCTTTTTCGATCACACTTTCCTGCCAAGATGCAAGAACTGTGCCCGGTTGGGACACAGAGAGATTCTGCAACTCGGAATCACGTTGCACAGACTGTGGACAAAACCACCATGTAAGACAGCGTACGAGCCAGGTAAAGCACTGTAAAATCTGCGAAGAAAAGGGGTGACATGCAGCACTGAGCAACGCCGCTGATCTTGCCGACAACTGGCGTGAGTCAGAGCTGCTCAAGGTGCTGCAGGAGCAACGACCAGAAGATATATTTAACGCAGACGAAACTGCCCTTTTTTAATGAGCTGCTTCCTGAGAAAACACTCTGTGAGAAGAGAGATCCCAGCAAAGGTGACGAGAAGTCGAAGCAACGCTTGACCGTGCTGTTTTGTTGTTGTAACGCTGCAGGTATGGAGAAGCTGAAGTCGCTTGTGGTCGGACGGACTGCGAAACCACGCTGCTTCAAAGGCATGCGTTGCCTTCCGTCTAAGTATGTGGCCAACAAAAAGGCCTGGATGACGGCGGAGTTGTTCCAAGCCCAACTTTTGCAAGTGGAGAAAATGATGCGGCTGCAGAACTACAAGATTGCCTCTGTTGTCGGCAACTGTGCCGCGCACAACAAGATCCCGATGCTAGAGCACCTGGATGTAATTTTCTTGCCACCAAACTGCATCTCCCTGTTGCAGCCGCAAGATCAAGGAATAATACCAAGGCGCACAACAGTGAATTGCGTTACACCTGAAGCACAAGGTTGAGCTACCAACTAGGGTAAACGTTCGCCAAGCCACTGAAATGATTATGAGAGCTTGGTGAAGCGTCCCCCCAGACGTCGCGCGTAACTGCTGGTTGAAGGCTGGATTTGCTACAGCTCAGGACAGCGCTAGCGATGCACTTGACGTGCGTGCCGATGACAGAGACTGTTCCTGTCCTGCTGCACAGGTCCAGGAATCGCTCAACACGTACGCCGCTTTCTGCAACACAGCAGCGGGTGTGACGGCGGGCGAATACGTCGCGGTTGACTATGACGTGATGACCTGCTCTGCAGTGACCACTGAAGACAATGTCGAAGCAATCAAGAATGGAAAAGAAGCGGAGGCCGACAAAGATAGCAGTGATGAAGAGCCTGTAGACGAAACAGAACTTTTGATGACAAGAGAGGCCATAGCGGCATTCCAATGCTAACCGAGTGTTTGGATACTTACGACGCAACTTTTCCAAAGCACCACCCTCTCTAAAATTAATCCTTTACAAAACTCTAATACGGCCAAAGCTCGAGCACGCCGCGTCAATTTGGGATCCAGGCCAAACAAACCTAACGCAGGCATTGGAAATGGTTCAGAATAATTCTACTCGCTTTATTCTTTCTAACTATACCAGAACAGCAAGCATCAGTGCCATGAAATCTAGCCTCAACTTACCATCCTTGTCATCACGTCGCAAAATTTTTCGCCTCTGCCTTTTTGACAAATTATTCTATCACCCGCAGTTTCATGCCGAACTTATCTCACCACCTCAGTACGTATCACCAAGACTACATAACATTCATAAGGTTCGCATCCCTTTCTGCAGACCAAAAACTTTTTTCCAGTCATTCGTACCACGCACATCGAATAAGTGGAATCACCTTCCTTCTTCGACGGCCACCATCACCGATCATCAATTATTCAAGAATGTCATAGCTAACATTGTCTAACTAGGATTCATTTTATACTGTGTTATCATTTTTTTTCTTTTTTTCTATTTCCTGAACGCCTTAGCTATTAATGTATGTGTCAAAGTCATGTTTGTACCGTGTCTGTTTCATTAACTCTTGTTTGTTGATTACATTTTTTTGTTTTGTAACCACTCGCCTCTGTAATGCCGTAATGGCCCTGAGGGTATAGTAAATAAATAAATAAATTATGTAAATTTGCGCAACTTTCCATCCTTTTTAGGGACATCAATAAAGACGGTACGACAGGCTCGGGCGCCATCCAACAGCACCATTACAGTCGGATCCATGCATTCTTGGGGTCGTTACCAATGAACGACCCCTCACTCATTCAGGAAACCCGCTGTGCTGCGGGAGCCACTGTAGAGGAGGTATGATAATGCCACGAGCCAAAGTGAAGGTCACTCAGGCGTGCAAGCAGCACTAATCATAACTAAGAGGGCAGTGCCGAGTCTCCCACAACAATCAGAGAGGCATTAGAGAGTAACTTTCAGCCCCAAGACTTTGATTTGAACCAGGTCTCTTTGCGACCAATCAACAATGGAGTTTTAGTGTCAGCACAAAATGTCACTGGGCTTCAGAAGCTGAAAACTCAAATGGAAAATGAGACGGTTAGCTGCCAGTGGAATCTCAAGCTCTCGGAGGGGGTTCAGCCAGAAGTTGATGTGGTAGGAATCAGTTCTGATGAGATATTAGAAAAGGTTACATATTAGATATTAGAAAGCCTTCCCAAAATACCCGCATCGGCTGGTCTCGAAGAATCCGGCCTGTGCGGCAGTCAATCAGGTCAGTCTGCATGTGGCCAAAGTCACGGCAGAAGCCGTCGGGGTGCCATAAAGATGCATCGAGGCGGTTGAACACACCGGAGACCAGCACGGGGTGTTCAGACCAGCACGGGGGAGATCCCTTTCGTATTCCAGCTGCAGGAACCTTGGAGTTCAGAATGTCAAAGAGGTCATTTAGTAGCATCGTGAACTGTTCCGTTCCAAAACTGTCGGCGAAGCCAGGTACCATCATTTGTCTGTAGACCTTCAGGCAAATCGACACACTTCGGCTGAAGAGCTGCAAGCGAAAAAGAGTAAAAGAAATTTGTAAAGCTTGGAAGAACATGATGGCAAATTAGTTTTGAAAATGCCTGGACGCTGACAAGCACAGATGTAATGTATAAGCATGCAGTTTTATGGCACCAACTGCTTACAATGTTTACAATGACTGAATGGCCAACTTTACCTGAGTCGCCAGACGAACGTTCATGGTCTGGAGCTTCTGTGGCTTGACATGGTGCTCAGTCAACTTAGGAACCACTTTTATAGCGGCCTTTTTTTCCGCCTCAAAAAGACGTTCATAGTTCATGATGAGATATTAGAAAAGCTCATCACACAGAACAATCTAAAATGTGAACCAACAGCAATGAAGGTTACGTACATCAAGAACAAAAACGTGAATATCCCTATCAGTGACTGCGGAGTTGCAGGAGACCTAGTGGAGAGAGAGAGGGTCTACATTGGATGCAGGACCAGGATGAGGAGGACCAGGAAAAGAAGAGGCAGGTTGCCCCTAAATTCAAGGAGGCTTTAGTTGTGACATCAGAGACCTTGTCAAAGAAAAATTTGGGCAAGTTAATCGAGAAGTTCATTGATTCCTGTTCCCTCAGCCTGATGGACGTAGAGATGCGGCCGTCAAGAGAAGGAGTGGTAATTACCGCAGACTCAACTCTCCGGAAAGCATTAAGCGACTCCATACGGCTCTTAGAGAGAACAGAGCAACAAGGAAACAGGTGGAAACTAGAACGCCAAGGAAGAAAAAACGTCAGCTCAAGGTGGTAGGAATTTCCGAGGAGGTCCCGGAGGGTGAGACAGTTCACAGCTTTGTTAACCGAAACAACTTGAGGTGTGAAGCGGAGGAATTCACACTGCTCAAAACTTGGAAAGGAAAACAAGGTACAACTGCAGTCATTGAATTGAGTAAGGATGCTTTCGAGGCCCTAAAGGGGAAAGCTCGGTTGAACACTCTCTGGACAAGCTGCACCTTTTTCGATCACACTTTCCTGCCAAGATTCAAGAACTGTGCCCGGTTGGGACACAGAGAGATTCTGCAACTCGGAATCACGTTGCACAGACTGTGGACAAAACCACCATGTAAGACAGCGTACGAGCCAGGTAAAGCACTGTAAAATCTGCGAAGAAAAGGGGTGACATGCAGCACTGAGCAACGCCGCTGATCTTGCCGACAACTGGCGTGAGTCAGAGCTGCTCAAGGTGCTGCAGGAGCAACGACCAGAAGATATATTTAACGCAGACGAAACTGCCCTTTTTTAATGAGCTGCTTCCTGAGAAAACACTCTGTGAGAAGAGAGATCCCAGCAAAGGTGACGAGAAGTCGAAGCAACGCTTGACCGTGCTGTTTTGTTGTTGTAACGCTGCAGGTATGGAGAAGCTGAAGTCGCTTGTGGTCGGACGGACTGCGAAACCACGCTGCTTCAAAGGCATGCGTTGCCTTCCGTCTAAGTATGTGGCCAACAAAAAGGCCTGGATGACGGCGGAGTTGTTCCAAGCCCAACTTTTGCAAGTGGAGAAAATGATGCGGCTGCAGAACTACAAGATTGCCTCTGTTGTCGGCAACTGTGCCGCGCACAACAAGATCCCGATGCTAGAGCACCTGGATGTAATTTTCTTGCCACCAAACTGCATCTCCCTGTTGCAGCCGCAAGATCAAGGAATAATACCAAGGCGCACAACAGTGAATTGCGTTACACCTGAAGCACAAGGTTGAGCTACCAACTAGGGTAAACGTTCGCCAAGCCACTGAAATGATTATGAGAGCTTGGTGAAGCGTCCCCCCAGACGTCGCGCGTAACTGCTGGTTGAAGGCTGGATTTGCTACAGCTCAGGACAGCGCTAGCGATGCACTTGACGAGCGTGCCGATGACAGAGACTGTTCCTGTCCTGCTGCACAGGTCCAGGAATCGCTCAACACGTACGCCGCTTTCTGCAACACAGCAGCGGGTGTGACGGCGGGCGAATACGTCGCGGTTGACTATGACGTGATGACCTGCTCTGCAGTGACCACTGAAGACAATGTCGAAGCAATCAAGAATGGAAAAGAAGCGGAGGCCGACAAAGATAGCAGTGATGAAGAGCCTGTAGACGAAACAGAACTTTTGATGACAAGAGAGGCCATAGCGGCATTCCAATGCTAACCGAGTGTTTGGATACTTACGACGCAACTTTTCCAAAGCACCACCCTCTCTAAAATTAATCCTTTACAAAACTCTAATACGGCCAAAGCTCGAGCACGCCGCGTCAATTTGGGATCCAGGCCAAACAAACCTAACGCAGGCATTGGAAATGGTTCAGAATAATTCTACTCGCTTTATTCTTTCTAACTATACCAGAACAGCAAGCATCAGTGCCATGAAATCTAGCCTCAACTTACCATCCTTGTCATCACGTCGCAAAATTTTTCGCCTCTGCCTTTTTGACAAATTATTCTATCACCCGCAGTTTCATGCCGAACTTATCTCACCACCTCAGTACGTATCACCAAGACTACATCACATTCATAAGGTTCGCATCCCTTTCTGCAGACCAAAAACTTTTTTCCAGTCATTCGTACCACGCACATCGAATAAGTGGAATCACCTTCCTTCTTCGACGGCCACCATCACCGATCATCAATTATTCAAGAATGTCATAGCTAACATTGTCTAACTAGGATTCATTTTATACTGTGTTATCATTTTTTTTCTTTTTTTCTATTTCCTGAACGCCTTAGCTATTAATGTATGTGTCAAAGTCATGTTTGTACCGTGTCTGTTTCATTAACTCTTGTTTGTTGATTACATTTTTTTGTTTTGTAACCACTCGCCTCTGTAATGCCGTAATGGCCCTGAGGGTATAGTAAATAAATAAATAAATTATGTAAATTTGCGCAACTTTCCATCCTTTTTAGGGACATCAATAAAGACGGTACGACAGGCTCGGGCGCCATCCAACAGCACCATTACAGTCGGATCCATGCATTCTTGGGGTCGTTACCAATGAACGACCCCTCACTCATTCAGGAAACCCGCTGTGCTGCGGGAGCCACTGTAGAGGAGGTATGATAATGCCACGAGCCAAAGTGAAGGTCACTCAGGCGTGCAAGCAGCACTAATCATAACTAAGAGGGCAGTGCCGAGTCTCCCACAACAATCAGAGAGGCATTAGAGAGTAACTTTCAGCCCCAAGACTTTGATTTGAACCAGGTCTCTTTGCGACCAATCAACAATGGAGTTTTAGTGTCAGCACAAAATGTCACTGGGCTTCAGAAGCTGAAAACTCAAATGGAAAATGAGACGGTTAGCTGCCAGTGGAATCTCAAGCTCTCGGAGGGGGTTCAGCCAGAAGTTGATGTGGTAGGAATCAGTTCTGATGAGATATTAGAAAAGGTTACATATTAGATATTAGAAAGCCTTCCCAAAATACCCGCATCGGCTGGTCTCGAAGAATCCGGCCTGTGCCGCAGTCAATCAGGTCAGTCTGCATGTGGCCAAAGTCACGGCAGAAGCCGTCGGGGTGCCATAAAGATGCATCGAGGCGATTGAACACACCGGAGACCAGCACGGGGTGTTCAGACCAGCACGGGGGAGATCCCTTTCGTATTCCAGCTGCAGGAACCTTGGAGTTCAGAATGTCAAAGAGGTCATTTAGTAGCATCGTGAACTGTTCCGTTCCAAAACTGTCGGCGAAGCCAGGTACCATCATTTGTCTGTAGACCTTCAGGCAAATCGACACACTTCGGCTGAAGAGCTGCAAGCGAAAAAGAGTAAAAGAAATTTGTAAAGCTTGGAAGAACATGATGGCAAATTAGTTTTTAAAATGCCTGGACGCTGACAAGCACAGATTTAATGCATAAGCATGCAGTTTTATGGCACCAACTGCTTACAATGTTTACAATGACTGAATGGCCAACTTTACCTGAGTCGCCAGACGAACGTTCATGGTCTGGAGCTTCTGTGGCTTGACATGGTGCTCAGTCAACTTAGGAACCACTTTTATAGCGGCCTTTTTTTCCGCCTCAAAAAGACGTTCATAGTTCATGATGAGATATTAGAAAAGCTCATCACACAGAACAATCTAAAATGTGAACCAACAGCAATGAAGGTTACGTACATCAAGAACAAAAACGTGAATATCCCTATCAGTGACTGCGGAGTTGCAGGAGACCTAGTGGAGAGAGAGAGGGTCTACATTGGATGCAGGACCAGGATGAGGAGGACCAGGAAAAGAAGAGGCAGGTTGCCCCTAAATTCAAGGAGGCTTTAGTTGTGACATCAGAGACCTTGTCAAAGAAAAATTTGGGCAAGTTAATCGAGAAGTTCATTGATTCCTGTTCCCTCCGCCTGATGGACGTAGAGATGCGGCCGTCAAGAGAAGGAGTGGTAATTACCGCAGACTCAACTCTCCGGAAAGCATTAAGCGACTCCATACGGCTCTTAGAGAGAACAGAGCAACAAGGAAACAGGTGGAAACTAGAACGCCAAGGAAGAAAAAACGTCAGCTCAAGGTGGTAGGAATTTCCGAGGAGGTCCCGGAGGGTGAGACAGTTCACAGCTTTGTTAACCGAAACAACTTGAGGTGTGAAGCGGAGGAATTCACACTGCTCAAAACTTGGAAAGGAAAACAAGGTACAACTGCAGTCATTGAATTGAGTAAGGATGCTTTCGAGGCCCTAAAGGGGAAAGCTCGGTTGAACACTCTCTGGACAAGCTGCACCTTTTTCGATCACACTTTCCTGCCAAGATGCAAGAACTGTGCCCGGTTGGGACACAGAGAGATTCTGCAACTCGGAATCACGTTGCACAGACTGTGGACAAAACCACCATGTAAGACAGCGTACGAGCCAGGTAAAGCACTGTAAAATCTGCGAAGAAAAGGGGTGACATGCAGCACTGAGCAACGCCGCTGATCTTGCCGACAACTGGCGTGAGTCAGAGCTGCTCAAGGTGCTGCAGGAGCAACGACCAGAAGATATATTTAACGCAGACGAAACTGCCCTTTTTTAATGAGCTGCTTCCTGAGAAAACACTCTGTGAGAAGAGAGATCCCAGCAAAGGTGACGAGAAGTCGAAGCAACGCTTGACCGTGCTGTTTTGTTGTTGTAACGCTGCAGGTATGGAGAAGCTGAAGTCGCTTGTGGTCGGACGGACTGCGAAACCACGCTGCTTCAAAGGCATGCGTTGCCTTCCGTCTAAGTATGTGGCCAACAAAAAGGCCTGGATGACGGCGGAGTTGTTCCAAGCCCAACTTTTGCAAGTGGAGAAAATGATGCGGCTGCAGAACTACAAGATTGCCTCTGTTGTCGGCAACTGTGCCGCGCACAGCAAGATCCCGATGCTAGAGCACCTGGATGTAATTTTCTTGCCACCAAACTGCATCTCCCTGTTGCAGCCGCAAGATCAAGGAATAATACCAAGGCGCACAACAGTGAATTGCGTTACACCTGAAGCACAAGGTTGAGCTACCAACTAGGGTAAACGTTCGCCAAGCCACTGAAATGATTATGAGAGCTTGGTGAAGCGTCCCCCCAGACGTCGCGCGTAACTGCTGGTTGAAGGCTGGATTTGCTACAGCTCAGGACAGCGCTAGCGATGCACTTGACGAGCGTGCCGATGACAGAGACTGTTCCTGTCCTGCTGCACAGGTCCAGGAATCGCTCAACACGTACGCCGCTGTCTGCAACACAGCAGCGGGTGTGACGGCGGGCGAATACGTCGCGGTTGACTATGACGTGATGACCTGCTCTGCAGTGACCACTGAAGACAATGTCGAAGCAATCAAGAATGGAAAAGAAGCGGAGGCCGACAAAGATAGCAGTGATGAAGAGCCTGTAGACGAAACAGAACTTTTGATGACAAGAGAGGCCATAGCGGCATTCCAATGCTAACCGAGTGCTTGGATGCTTACGACGCAACTTTTCCAAAGCACCACCCTCTCTAAAATTAATCCTTTACAAAACTCTAATACGGCCAAAGCTCGAGCACGCCGCGTCAATTTGGGATCCAGGCCAAACAAACCTAACGCAGGCATTGGAAATGGTTCAGAATAATTCTACTCGCTTTATTCTTTCTAACTATACCAGAACAGCAAGCATCAGTGCCATGAAATCTAGCCTTAACTTACCATCCTTGTCATCACGTCGCAAAATTTTTCGCCTCTGCCTTTTTGACAAATTATTCTATCACCCGCAGTTTCATGCCGAACTTATCTCACCACCTCAGTACGTATCACCAAGACTACATCACATTCATAAGGTTCGCATCCCTTTCTGCAGACCAAAAACTTTTTTCCAGTCATTCGTACCACGCACATCGAATAAGTGGAATCACCTTCCTTCTTCGACGGCCACCATCACCGATCATCAATTATTCAAGAATGTCATAGCTAACATTGTCTAACTAGGATTCATTTTATACTGTGTTATCATTTATTTTCTTTTTTTTCTATTTCCTGAACGCCTTAGCTATTAATGTATGTGTCAAAGTCATGTTTGTACCGTGTCTGTTTCATTAACTCTTGTTTGTTGATTACATTTTTTTGTTTTGTAACCACTCGCCTCTGTAATGCCGTAATGGCCCTGAGGGTATAGTAAATAAATAAATAAATTATGTAAATTTGCGCAACTTTCCATCCTTTTTAGGGACATCAATAAAGACGGTACGACAGGCTCGGGCGCCATCCAACAGCACCATTACAGTCGGATCCATGCATTCTTGGGGTCGTTACCAATGAACGACCCCTCACTCATTCAGGAAACCCGCTGTGCTGCGGGAGCCACTGTAGAGGAGGTATGATAATGCCACGAGCCAAAGTGAAGGTCACTCAGGCGTGCAAGCAGCACTAATCATAACTAAGAGGGCAGTGCCGAGTCTCCCACAACAATCAGAGAGGCATTAGAGAGTAACTTTCAGCCCCAAGACTTTGATTTGAACCAGGTCTCTTTGCGACCAATCAACAATGGAGTTTTAGTGTCAGCACAAAATGTCACTGGGCTTCAGAAGCTGAAAACTCAAATGGAAAATGAGACGGTTAGCTGCCAGTGGAATCTCAAGCTCTCGGAGGGGGTTCAGCCAGAAGTTGATGTGGTAGGAATCAGTTCTGATGAGATATTAGAAAAGGTTACATATTAGATATTAGAAAGCCTTCCCAAAATACCCGCATCGGCTGGTCTCGAAGAATCCGGCCTGTGCGGCAGTCAATCAGGTCAGTCTGCATGTGGCCAAAGTCACGGCAGAAGCCGTCGGGGTGCCATAAAGATGCATCGAGGCGGTTGAACACACCGGAGACCAGCACGGGGTGTTCAGACCAGCACGGGGGAGATCCCTTTCGTATTCCAGCTGCAGGAACCTTGGAGTTCAGAATGTCAAAGAGGTCATTTAGTAGCATCGTGAACTGTTCCGTTCCAAAACTGTCGGCGAAGCCAGGTACCATCATTTGTCTGTAGACCTTCAGGCAAATCGACACACTTCGGCTGAAGAGCTGCAAGCGAAAAAGAGTAAAAGAAATTTGTAAAGCTTGGAAGAACATGATGGCAAATTAGTTTTGAAAATGCCTGGACGCTGACAAGCACAGATGTAATGTATAAGCATGCAGTTTTATGGCACCAACTGCTTACAATGTTTACAATGACTGAATGGCCAACTTTACCTGAGTCGCCAGACGAACGTTCATGGTCTGGAGCTTCTGTGGCTTGACATGGTGCTCAGTCAACTTAGGAACCACTTTTATAGCGGCCTTTTTTTCCGCCTCAAAAAGACGTTCATAGTTCATGATGAGATATTAGAAAAGCTCATCACACAGAACAATCTAAAATGTGAACCAACAGCAATGAAGGTTACGTACATCAAGAACAAAAACGTGAATATCCCTATCAGTGACTGCGGAGTTGCAGGAGACCTAGTGGAGAGAGAGAGGGTCTACATTGGATGCAGGACCAGGATGAGGAGGACCAGGAAAAGAAGAGGCAGGTTGCCCCTAAATTCAAGGAGGCTTTAGTTGTGACATCAGAGACCTTGTCAAAGAAATATTTGGGCAAGTTAATCGAGAAGTTCATTGATTCCTGTTCCCTCAGCCTGATGGACGTAGAGATGCGGCCGTCAAGAGAAGGAGTGGTAATTACCGCAGACTCAACTCTCCGGAAAGCATTAAGCGACTCCATACGGCTCTTAGAGAGAACAGAGCAACAAGGAAACAGGTGGAAACTAGAACGCCAAGGAAGAAAAAACGTCAGCTCAAGGTGGTAGGAATTTCCGAGGAGGTCCCGGAGGGTGAGACAGTTCACAGCTTTGTTAACCGAAACAACTTGAGGTGTGAAGCGGAGGAATTCACACTGCTCAAAACTTGGAAAGGAAAACAAGGTACAACTGCAGTCATTGAATTGAGTAAGGATGCTTTCGAGGCCCTAAAGGGGAAAGCTCGGTTGAACACTCTCTGGACAAGCTGCACCTTTTTCGATCACACTTTCCTGCCAAGATGCAAGAACTGTGCCCGGTTGGGACACAGAGAGATTCTGCAACTCGGAATCACGTTGCACAGACTGTGGACAAAACCACCATGTAAGACAGCGTACGAGCCAGGTAAAGCACTGTAAAATCTGCGAAGAAAAGGGGTGACATGCAGCACTGAGCAACGCCGCTGATCTTGCCGACAACTGGCGTGAGTCAGAGCTGCTCAAGGTGCTGCAGGAGCAACGACCAGAAGATATATTTAACGCAGACGAAACTGCCCTTTTTTAATGAGCTGCTTCCTGAGAAAACACTCTGTGAGAAGAGAGATCCCAGCAAAGGTGACGAGAAGTCGAAGCAACGCTTGACCGTGCTGTTTTGTTGTTGTAACGCTGCAGGTATGGAGAAGCTGAAGTCGCTTGTGGTCGGACGGACTGCGAAACCACGCTGCTTCAAAGGCATGCGTTGCCTTCCGTCTAAGTATGTGGCCAACAAAAAGGCCTGGATGACGGCGGAGTTGTTCCAAGCCCAACTTCTGCAAGTGGAGAAAATGATGCGGCTGCAGAACTACAAGATTGCCTCTGTTGTCGGCAACTGTGCCGCGCACAACAAGATCCCGATGCTAGAGCACCTGGATGTAATTTTCTTGCCACCAAACTGCATCTCCCTGTTGCAGCCGCAAGATCAAGGAATAATACCAAGGCGCACAACAGTGAATTGCGTTACACCTGAAGCACAAGGTTGAGCTACCAACTAGGGTAAACGTTCGCCAAGCCACTGAAATGATTATGAGAGCTTGGTGAAGCGTCCCCCCAGACGTCGCGCGTAACTGCTGGTTGAAGGCTGGATTTGCTACAGCTCAGGACAGCGCTAGCGATGCACTTGACGAGCGTGCCGATGACAGAGACTGTTCCTGTCCTGCTGCACAGGTCCAGGAATCGCTCAACACGTACGCCGCTTTCTGCAACACAGCAGCGGGTGTGACGGCGGGCGAATACGTCGCGGTTGACTATGACGTGATGACCTGCTCTGCAGTGACCACTGAAGACAATGTCGAAGCAATCAAGAATGGAAAAGAAGCGGAGGCCGACAAAGATAGCAGTGATGAAGAGCCTGTAGACGAAACAGAACTTTTGATGACAAGAGAGGCCATAGCGGCATTCCAATGCTAACCGAGTGTTTGGATACTTACGACGCAACTTTTCCAAAGCACCACCCTCTCTAAAATTAATCCTTTACAAAACTCTAATACGGCCAAAGCTCGAGCACGCCGCGTCAATTTGGGATCCAGGCCAAACAAACCTAACGCAGGCATTGGAAATGGTTCAGAATAATTCTACTCGCTTTATTCTTTCTAACTATACCAGAACAGCAAGCATCAGTGCCATGAAATCTAGCCTCAACTTACCATCCTTGTCATCACGTCGCAAAATTTTTCGCCTCTGCCTTTTTGACAAATTATTCTATCACCCGCAGTTTCATGCCGAACTTATCTCACCACCTCAGTACGTATCACCAAGACTACATCACATTCATAAGGTTCGCATCCCTTTCTGCAGACCAAAAACTTTTTTCCAGTCATTCGTACCACGCACATCGAATAAGTGGAATCACCTTCCTTCTTCGACGGCCACCATCACCGATCATCAATTATTCAAGAATGTCATAGCTAACATTGTCTAACTAGGATTCATTTTATACTGTGTTATCATTTTTTTCTTTTTTTCTATTTCCTGAACGCCTTAGCTATTAATGTATGTGTCAAAGTCATGTTTGTACCGTGTCTGTTTCATTAACTCTTGTTTGTTGATTACATTTTTTTGTTTTGTAACCACTCGCCTCTGTAATGCCGTAATGGCCCTGAGGGTATAGTAAATAAATAAATAAATTATGTAAATTTGCGCAACTTTCCATCCTTTTTAGGGACATCAATAAAGACGGTACGACAGGCTCGGGCGCCATCCAACAGCACCATTACAGTCGGATCCATGCATTCTTGGGGTCGTTACCAATGAACGACCCCTCACTCATTCAGGAAACCCGCTGTGCTGCGGGAGCCACTGTAGAGGAGGTATGATAATGCCACGAGCCAAAGTGAAGGTCACTCAGGCGTGCAAGCAGCACTAATCATAACTAAGAGGGCAGTGCCGAGTCTCCCACAACAATCAGAGAGGCATTAGAGAGTAACTTTCAGCCCCAAGACTTTGATTTGAACCAGGTCTCTTTGCGACCAATCAACAATGGAGTTTTAGTGTCAGCACAAAATGTCACTGGGCTTCAGAAGCTGAAAACTCAAATGGAAAATGAGACGGTTAGCTGCCAGTGGAATCTCAAGCTCTCGGAGGGGGTTCAGCCAGAAGTTGATGTGGTAGGAATCAGTTCTGATGAGATATTAGAAAAGGTTACATATTAGATATTAGAAAGCCTTCCCAAAATACCCGCATCGGCTGGTCTCGAAGAATCCGGCCTGTGCGGCAGTCAATCAGGTCAGTCTGCATGTGGCCAAAGTCACGGCAGAAGCCGTCGGGGTGCCATAAAGATGCATCGAGGCGGTTGAACACACCGGAGACCAGCACGGGGTGTTCAGACCAGCACGGGGGAGATCCCTTTCGTATTCCAGCTGCAGGAACCTTGGAGTTCAGAATGTCAAAGAGGTCATTTAGTAGCATCGTGAACTGTTCCGTTCCAAAACTGTCGGCGAAGCCAGGTACCATCATTTGTCTGTAGACCTTCAGGCAAATCGACACACTTCGGCTGAAGAGCTGCAAGCGAAAAAGAGTAAAAGAAATTTGTAAAGCTTGGAAGAACATGATGGCAAATTAGTTTTGAAAATGCCTGGACGCTGACAAGCACAGATGTAATGTATAAGCATGCAGTTTTATGGCACCAACTGCTTACAATGTTTACAATGACTGAATGGCCAACTTTACCTGAGTCGCCAGACGAACGTTCATGGTCTGGAGCTTCTGTGGCTTGACATGGTGCTCAGTCAACTTAGGAACCACTTTTATAGCGGCCTTTTTTTCCGCCTCAAAAAGACGTTCATAGTTCATGATGAGATATTAGAAAAGCTCATCACACAGAACAATCTAAAATGTGAACCAACAGCAATGAAGGTTACGTACATCAAGAACAAAAACGTGAATATCCCTATCAGTGACTGCGGAGTTGCAGGAGACCTAGTGGAGAGAGAGAGGGTCTACATTGGATGCAGGACCAGGATGAGGAGGACCAGGAAAAGAAGAGGCAGGTTGCCCCTAAATTCAAGGAGGCTTTAGTTGTGACATCAGAGACCTTGTCAAAGAAAAATTTGGGCAAGTTAATCGAGAAGTTCATTGATTCCTGTTCCCTCAGCCTGATGGACGTAGAGATGCGGCCGTCAAGAGAAGGAGTGGTAATTACCGCAGACTCAACTCTCCGGAAAGCATTAAGCGACTCCATACGGCTCTTAGAGAGAACAGAGCAACAAGGAAACAGGTGGAAACTAGAACGCCAAGGAAGAAAAAACGTCAGCTCAAGGTGGTAGGAATTTCCGAGGAGGTCCCGGAGGGTGAGACAGTTCACAGCTTTGTTAACCGAAACAACTTGAGGTGTGAAGCGGAGGAATTCACACTGCTCAAAACTTGGAAAGGAAAACAAGGTACAACTGCAGTCATTGAATTGAGTAAGGATGCTTTCGAGGCCCTAAAGGGGAAAGCTCGGTTGAACACTCTCTGGACAAGCTGCACCTTTTTCGATCACACTTTCCTGCCAAGATGCAAGAACTGTGCCCGGTTGGGACACAGAGAGATTCTGCAACTCGGAATCACGTTGCACAGACTGTGGACAAAACCACCATGTAAGACAGCGTACGAGCCAGGTAAAGCACTGTAAAATCTGCGAAGAAAAGGGGTGACATGCAGCACTGAGCAACGCCGCTGATCTTGCCGACAACTGGCGTGAGTCAGAGCTGCTCAAGGTGCTGCAGGAGCAACGACCAGAAGATATATTTAACGCAGACGAAACTGCCCTTTTTTAATGAGCTGCTTCCTGAGAAAACACTCTGTGAGAAGAGAGATCCCAGCAAAGGTGACGAGAAGTCGAAGCAACGCTTGACCGTGCTGTTTTGTTGTTGTAACGCTGCAGGTATGGAGAAGCTGAAGTCGCTTGTGGTCGGACGGACTGCGAAACCACGCTGCTTCAAAGGCATGCGTTGCCTTCCGTCTAAGTATGTGGCCAACAAAAAGGCCTGGATGACGGCGGAGTTGTTCCAAGCCCAACTTTTGCAAGTGGAGAAAATGATGCGGCTGCAGAACTACAAGATTGCCTCTGTTGTCGGCAACTGTGCCGCGCACAACAAGATCCCGATGCTAGAGCACCTGGATGTAATTTTCTTGCCACCAAACTGCATCTCCCTGTTGCAGCCGCAAGATCAAGGAATAATACCAAGGCGCACAACAGTGAATTGCGTTACACCTGAAGCACAAGGTTGAGCTACCAACTAGGGTAAACGTTCGCCAAGCCACTGAAATGATTATGAGAGCTTGGTGAAGCGTCCCCCCAGACGTCGCGCGTAACTGCTGGTTGAAGGCTGGATTTGCTACAGCTCAGGACAGCGCTAGCGATGCACTTGACGAGCGTGCCGATGACAGAGACTGTTCCTGTCCTGCTGCACAGGTCCAGGAATCGCTCAACACGTACGCCGCTTTCTGCAACACAGCAGCGGGTGTGACGGCGGGCGAATACGTCGCGGTTGACTATGACGTGATGACCTGCTCTGCAGTGACCACTGAAGACAATGTCGAAGCAATCAAGAATGGAAAAGAAGCGGAGGCCGACAAAGATAGCAGTGATGAAGAGCCTGTAGACGAAACAGAACTTTTGATGACAAGAGAGGCCATAGCGGCATTCCAATGCTAACCGAGTGTTTGGATACTTACGACGCAACTTTTCCAAAGCACCACCCTCTCTAAAATTAATCCTTTACAAAACTCTAATACGGCCAAAGCTCGAGCACGCCGCGTCAATTTGGGATCCAGGCCAAACAAACCTAACACAGGCATTGGAAATGGTTCAGAATAATTCTACTCGCTTTATTCTTTCTAACTATACCAGAACAGCAAGCATCAGTGCCATGAAATCTAGCCTCAACTTACCATCCTTGTCATCACGTCGCAAAATTTTTCGCCTCTGCCTTTTTGACAAATTATTCTATCACCCGCAGTTTCATGCCGAACTTATCTCACCACCTCAGTACGTATCACCAAGACTACATCACATTCATAAGGTTCGCATCCCTTTCTGCAGACCAAAAACTTTTTTCCAGTCATTCGTACCACGCACATCGAATAAGTGGAATCACCTTCCTTCTTCGACGGCCACCATCACCGATCATCAATTATTCAAGAATGTCATAGCTAACATTGTCTAACTAGGATTCATTTTATACTGTGTTATCATTTTTTTCTTTTTTTCTATTTCCTGAACGCCTTAGCTATTAATGTATGTGTCAAAGTCATGTTTGTACCGTGTCTGTTTCATTAACTCTTGTTTGTTGATTACATTTTTTTGTTTTGTAACCACTCGCCTCTGTAATGCCGTAATGGCCCTGAGGGTATAGTAAATAAATAAATAAATTATGTAAATTTGCGCAACTTTCCATCCTTTTTAGGGACATCAATAAAGACGGTACGACAGGCTCGGGCGCCATCCAACAGCACCATTACAGTCGGATCCATGCATTCTTGGGGTCGTTACCAATGAACGACCCCTCACTCATTCAGGAAACCCGCTGTGCTGCGGGAGCCACTGTAGAGGAGGTATGATAATGCCACGAGCCAAAGTGAAGGTCACTCAGGCGTGCAAGCAGCACTAATCATAACTAAGAGGGCAGTGCCGAGTCTCCCACAACAATCAGAGAGGCATTAGAGAGTAACTTTCAGCCCCAAGACTTTGATTTGAACCAGGTCTCTTTGCGACCAATCAACAATGGAGTTTTAGTGTCAGCACAAAATGTCACTGGGCTTCAGAAGCTGAAAACTCAAATGGAAAATGAGACGGTTAGCTGCCAGTGGAATCTCAAGCTCTCGGAGGGGGTTCAGCCAGAAGTTGATGTGGTAGGAATCAGTTCTGATGAGATATTAGAAAAGGTTACATATTAGATATTAGAAAGCCTTCCCAAAATACCCGCATCGGCTGGTCTCGAAGAATCCGGCCTGTGCGGCAGTCAATCAGGTCAGTCTGCATGTGGCCAAAGTCACGGCAGAAGCCGTCGGGGTGCCATAAAGATGCATCGAGGCGGTTGAACACACCGGAGACCAGCACGGGGTGTTCAGACCAGCACGGGGGAGATCCCTTTCGTATTCCAGCTGCAGGAACCTTGGAGTTCAGAATGTCAAAGAGGTCATTTAGTAGCATCGTGAACTGTTCCGTTCCAAAACTGTCGGCGAAGCCAGGTACCATCATTTGTCTGTAGACCTTCAGGCAAATCGACACACTTCGGCTGAAGAGCTGCAAGCGAAAAAGAGTAAAAGAAATTTGTAAAGCTTGGAAGAACATGATGGCAAATTAGTTTTGAAAATGCCTGGACGCTGACAAGCACAGATGTAATGTATAAGCATGCAGTTTTATGGCACCAACTGCTTACAATGTTTACAATGACTGAATGGCCAACTTTACCTGAGTCGCCAGACGAACGTTCATGGTCTGGAGCTTCTGTGGCTTGACATGGTGCTCAGTCAACTTAGGAACCGCTTTTATAGCGGCCTTTTTTTCCGCCTCAAAAAGACGTTCATAGTTCATGATGAGATATTAGAAAAGCTCATCACACAGAACAATCTAAAATGTGAACCAACAGCAATGAAGGTTACGTACATCAAGAACAAAAACGTGAATATCCCTATCAGTGACTGCGGAGTTGCAGGAGACCTAGTGGAGAGAGAGAGGGTCTACATTGGATGCAGGACCAGGATGAGGAGGACCAGGAAAAGAAGAGGCAGGTTGCCCCTAAATTCAAGGAGGCTTTAGTTGTGACATCAGAGACCTTGTCAAAGAAAAA